>NC_142012.1:34738033-35078658 GCF_049901735.1 Notechis scutatus | reverse complement strand
TTCATGAGAATACCCCATTAATCAGAACCACACATATATACAGAAGTTGCAGTGAAAACAAGTTTATACAACTCTTTTTCCAATTCCCTGTCCAAGAACAAGTGTATGATTTCAGCAGAGATCTGTTGCTTCCTACATCTAGGGATGGGATTCAAATTTTTTTAACAACCAGTTCTGTGGCTTAGTTGGTGGGTGTGGCTTGATGGTCATGTGACTGGGTGGGCGTGGCCAATTGAACATCACTCACATCGAGAGGTACTTCTCATCTCACTTGGTCTCTCGTGACTGTGGGGATGCTTCAACGGTCATAAGTGTGAAAACAGTCACACTTTTTTCAGTGCCATTGTAACTTTGAATGGTCACTAAATGAACTGCTGTAAGTCAAGAATTACCTGTACAAAAATACAAAAAGCTTCCTTGCTTGCAAAAATCTGCCAATACCAATCATTAGATTAAAAATACCTGCAAGCTGGAGTTACAAATCAGGCAGGGTGCCAGACCACCTTGAGGAATTAAAATAGTTAAAATGCAATGATAACTATCAGCAGCCAACTCTTGCTCATAAAGTTAAACCATTTAGCAGAGAGGTCATTTAAGCTCTCCAGAAAGAGCACACCCAGGAAAAGCACTCCTTAGAACCATTTGCACCACTTAAAGATACCAGCTTGTCTCACTCACAAGATATCCTAAGGAAATCATGCAGATTTAAGGAAAGGTCACATGCGCCCCAGAAAAAATCAGTGCCAAGTTGCATCGTGCCTCTTGGAAGTACACCCCAAAAGGACAGTACCAGATACCACTAAAGCAGTGAAGGAAGACCCCCTCCCCAGATAAAAAAAAAACATGAGGCAGGGAAAAATTCAAACACAATGAAAATAACTAAATCACAACAGTAGCTGTTGCTTGTTAAACCTATTATCAGAACAAACAGCCACAGGAACTAGCCAGATTTCTCAACCCAGTTTCTTTTCAGAAACAGAGATTAATCTTTTTCCTTCCAAACAGAAGCTGAATAGGGAAAATTATCCCATCAATAAACACAGGATTAAACGTTATCAAGCACAGAATTAAACTTCACCAAAAACCAATTTTAGACCAAAACTCAGAAAGGGTATGTAAACTCATGTTTGAATGTCAATCTTTCTAGCTAGCCAAGAATCCTTGCTGAATGTCATTCATCTTGGTTCCTTGTCATTAAAAGCTTCTTTCTGGCAGCTCTGCTTCGTTATTCAATTATTTCTTCAAAGTGCTAAGTCCAGCAGGGGAGTATTTCCTCCCAACAGCAGTGTAAAAAGCTTAAAACAATCCTTCCCCTTTAAGAAAGTCAAGTGTCAGGTTTCCAAATGAAATGGCTACACATATGTCAGTTTCAGGCTCCACACAAGCAAAGTACCATCAAAGGAGGAAAAAAAAAAACTCCAGAAAAGCTCCGGAGAAAGGAAGTCTAGTCCTATCAAGAATGTTATAAGGGTTAATGGAGAGGCAGTTTTTGTAAGCAAAAACACCAAAATGTAAGGAATGCCTTCCTTACAAGTTTGGTCTAGTAAGGTAGAAAAAAACCCAAAAGGAGATTTCTTCTAACAACTGGTTCTCCAAACTGCTTAGAAAGTTAACAACAGGTTCTAGTGAATAGATTTGGTAGAATCCCACCTCTGCCTACATCCTATTTTCCCTTCTTCATACTGTCCCTATCTCAAGACATTTGATGAGCAATAAACAACACATGACACACATTTCCTACCTTTTTTTCATAGTGTTGCTTTTTCCAGCCCACTGAGATTCTAAACTATACACACAGATGGATCAATGGAAGCTATTAAATTGGACATTGTACAAGTTATGCACACGCATCCTATCTACTGTTTATTTTCCCATGCAATGAATAGCTATGATCTATATAAGAGCAAATATATCATAATATTTGATTCAAAGAAGGGATAGAGGTGGCAGAAGAGGAAAAGGAGGAGAAAGAGGAGCAATAAGAAGTCTTTAAAATTCTGTTTTTGTAGTGCTAGTAACTCTGAAGTTAATATAACATTATTTGGATTTAAGACAGCATATAATAATGTTAGGATTCATTTTATTATTTGTCAGCATCAAAATCATTTTTTAAAAAATAAATAGAGTTCCTTGATGACTATTTATTATAGAGGAAGCTGCCTCCATTTATTCCAGTTCCCTCCTAGTATTACTATCTTGATGAATCTGATATGACTGTTCCTTCTAAAGTAATGGAATTTTTACTTTTACCCATAGGATGAACTTTAGAAAGTGTTTAATCAGAGATTTTATGCTCCAGAGGACCTTCAGAACTCAACTAATTTGGAAAGCTGATATTCTGAAGCTAAAATAGCAACTTAGTTATTAAAGGCAATTATCTGTGCAGGAAAGAGGGAAAAGTCTTCAATTTTTTTCCTTTCAAATCTCAAGTGCTTAATGCATGACTCTGCATGAATTAAAGGGATTTATTTGATTCCCCTCGCTGACCTCCACCAGGAAATTTTATTTTTCCTTTTCAAATATATTATTTCTCTATTACTGACCTGGACCTTTTTCTTTTTCCTTTTCCTTTTTGCCGTATTTACAATTAGCGCCTCTTTTGCTACAGCTGTCTTACAAAATACATTGAAAGAATCATGTTTAAACATAATAAAAAGTGAGCTCTTGGTGGTTTTTTTGTTTTTGTAGAAAATGTGTGTTTCAGTGTATATTATATTTGCTATTTGATTTTGTTTTTAAAAACAGGTTTTTCTTTCTGTGAGAGATACATAGAATGAGAGAAAATACTTAAAGAGACTATAGTCTTTGAAATTCAGGACTCTGCAGAAAATGACACCCTAAGAGTAAGACTTTTCTGGAACAAATATAGTGATAATGGAATTGTACTTTTCATGAACAGGAAAACTGAGGAGAAATGTGGTAGTAGCCCAGAAAAATGTTTACTAGGAATTTGAAGTTTATTCAAGGAATACAACAAAAGCATCTCAGAAGCAACATTATTAACTAGATAAAAAGCATTACAACTGTGAAAGTTTAATTTTCTTCTACTGCTTAAATAGGAATAGGGATGCTTGTGTCAATTTATAATCACTGTCTCTCTAAGATACAAGAAATAAAGAAGAATTGTGCACTAACTAAATGTTAATCCTGATTCCTAACCTGGTCTATTTATCCAGTGACAATAAAAACTCTCACCAATAATTTCCATTTGTTCTCATGATTACTGTATCTTTTATCTTTCTTATCCAGAGGTGGTATTCAGCAGGTTCTGACCAGTTCTGGAGAACCAGTGGAAGAAATTTTGAGTAGTTCAGAGACCCGGCAAATACCACCTCTGACTGAAGATTTTACAGTATCCTTCCTCGCCACGCCTACCAAGGCACGCCCACAGAACCGGTAGTAAAAGAATTTGGATCCCACCACTGGTCTCATCAATATGACAGTTTAAAAGACTATGGTTTATTTTAACATAAGTAGGTTTAAATAAATTATTAATACTTCTTCCTAATCTCAACTATCAATTTTTTTTCTCTGCATCTAAGAGGAAGAAATATCATTTCTTGCCTACATCCTTACCTTTGTACTAAAATTTAAAAAAAATAAAAAATAAAATAATGCAGATATTTCCTATTGTTGTAAAACTTCACTGAATTTAATCATTCTATGACACAAAAAAGAAAAAAATGGAATTTCATTAAAGCAGCATAGCTTATAATTACTTTTCTTCTTGATTTATTGAAAATCTTTGTTATAGATAGGCACTAAAGCAGATTTAAAATATGTGTTCTATAAAATTTTGCTCTTACATGAATATTTATTCTTCTCATTCTGTCAGAAAAACAAACATATGGCTTATATATTTTTTCTTTTAAATAGTATTTTAGAAAATTGCCATGTAAAACTTCGTTAGCCAGATTCATACAAGTCTGTTCAATATCTTTCAGAATTGACTAATAAAATAGATTAGATAATCCTTAACAGATTAAGAGGCAAAAAAATCTATTTAATCTAATGTTGGTATTAATCCGTTTTTAATGTATAAATTAATATAAAATATATATTCTCTTGGCTTTCCTATTTTAATGCAATTTTCTCCAATGAACTGATAGAATAGAATTAGAGTAGAATTCTTTATTGGCCAAGTGTGATTGGACACACAAGGAATTTGTCTTGGTGCAAATGCTCTCAGTGTACATAAAAGAAAAGATACATTCATCAAGAGTCAAGAATCATAAGATACAACATTAATAACAGTCATAGGGTACAATAAGCAATCAAATCATAATAGGAACCAGTAAATATAAATTGTAAGGATACAAGCGACAAAGTTACAGTCATACAGTCACAAGCGGGAGGGGATAGGTAACAAGGAGTGATAAGAAGATTAACAGTAATAGTAGTGCAGATTTTGTAAATAGTTGGACAGCATTGAGGAAATTATTTGTTTAGCAGAGTGATAGTGTTCAGGAAAAAAACTGTCCTTGTGTCTAGTTGTTCTGGTGTGCAGTGCTCTATAGCATCGTTTTGAAGGTAGAAATTGAAACAGTTTATATCCGGGATGTGAGGGGTCTGTAAATATTTTCACAGCCCTCTTTTTGACTCATGCAGGATATAGGTCCTCGACTGAAGGCAAGTTGATAGTAACTGTTTTTTCTGCAGTCCTAATTACTCTCTGAAGTTTGTGTCTGTCCTGTTGGGTTGCAGAACCAAACCAGACAGTTATAGAGGTGCAGATGATAGACTCAATAATTCCTCTGTAGAACTGTATCAGCAGCTCCTTGGACAGTTTGAACTTTCTGAGTTGGCACAGAAAGAACATTCTTTGTTATGCTTTTTAATAACGTTTTTGATGTTAGGTGTCTCTTTGTGTTAGATGTTCTTGTGATATGATAGAACCTAGAAATCTGAAGGTCTCTACTGTTGATAATGTGTTGTCTAGTGTTGTAAGAGGTGGTAGTATGGGAGTGTTTCTCCTAAAGTTTACCTACGGTTTTGAGTGTGTTCAGTTCCAGATTGTTATGGTTACACCACGAGGCAAGTTTTATAGCCCCCTGTCTGTATGCAGATTCATTATTGTCTCGATTGAGACCAATCACTGTTGTATCATCTGCAAACTTCAGTATTTTAACAGATGGATTGTTTGAGATGCAGTCATTGGTATATAGGGAGAAGAGAAGTGGAGATAGCACACAACCTTGGGGGGGGGGCTGTGCTAATTGTACAAATATCAGGTGTGATTGTGCCTAGCTTCACCTGCTGCTTCCTGTCTGTTAGGAAGCTTATGATTCACTTACAAGTGTGTTCAGGTACCGCTAGTTGGTTTAATTTACTTAGAAGAGTGTCTGGAATGATGGTATTGAATGCCGAACTGAAGTCTACAAAGAGGACTCTTGCGTAGGTATTGGGAGATTCAAGGTGTTGTAGGATGTAGTGCAGCACCATATTAACAGCATCATCTATCAATCTATTTGGTCGGTATGCAAACTGCATGGGATCTAACAGTGGAATGCGTGATGGTTTTCAGGTGGGACAGTACAAGCCTTTCAAAGATTTTCATAACTACAGATGTTAGAGCAACTGGTCTATAGTCATTCAGTTCCTTGATGGAGGGCTTCTTTGGCACTGGGATGACGGTAGAACGTTTGAAGCAGGAAGGAACATAGCACATCTCTAGTGATTTATTGAAGATTCGGGAAAAGATGGGGGTCAATTGGTCAGCACAGACTTTTAAGCAAGAAGGAATATCTTCTCTGGCCCTGGTGCTTTTCCTGGCTTTTGTCTGTGAAATAGATCTTGTACTTCTTTTTCTGTGATCACCAGAGGTTGCGAACCCAATGGGTTGGGGTCAGTTGTAGGAGGCTTGGCTGTTGGTGTGTTTGAGATGGAAGTTGTGGAGATAGGTGGCTGTAGTTTCCTTTCAAACCTGCAGTAAAACACATTCAGGTCATCTGCTAGTTGTTGATTTCCTTCTGCTTGGGAAAGAAGTTTTCTTTAGTCAGTGATGTTTTTAAGAGTCTTCCAAATGTTTGCTGGTTCATTTGTTGAAAAATGATTCCTTAACTTTTCAGAGTAGCTTCTTTTTGCTGCTCTGATCTCTCTTGTTAATACATTTCTGGCCTGATTATACCGCATTCTTTATTTTATTTTATTTATTTATTTGATTTGCCAATTGTTTACAAGATAATAAGTATAAGTGTATACATAGTTGTGAATACATGAAATGGGTACATATAAGAAAAATAAAAGAAGAATAAGAGAAACAATAGGACAGGGACGGTAGGCACATTGGTGTGCTTATGCACGCCCCCTACAGGCCTCTTAGGAAAGGGGTGAGGTCAATAGTAGACAGTCTAAGGTTAAAGTTTTTGGGGTTTGGGGAAGAAACTACAGAGTTGGGTAGAGTATTCCAGACATTGACCACTCTATTGCTGAAGTCGTATTTCCTGCAATCAAGTTTGGTGCGGTTAACTTTGAGTTTGTATCTATTGTGTGCTCTTGTGTTGTTATGGTTGAAGCTGAAGTATTCATTGACAGGTAGGACATTGCAATGTATGATTTTATATACCATGCTTAAATCAGACCGAAGACGGCGTAATTCAAGGTTTTCTAGTTCTAGAATTTCAAATCTGGTGGCATAAGGTATTCTGTCACCTTTTCTGTAGGCTTCCTCTTTGGAAAGATGTAGATGCTTAAGTTTAGCTGTGAATCAAGATTTATTGTTACTTTCACAATATTCACAGGCTCTTTGTTGGTACACATAGGTCTTCACAGTAACTGACATATGATGTTATAGTATCTGTGAGCTCATCTAGGTCTGCAGAGGTATTTTCAAAAACATTCCAATCAGTACAATCTAGGCAAGCCTGAAGCTTCAGCCTTTGCTTCATCAGTCCAAATCCTCACTGATTTAATTGTTGGTTTCTTTGTCTGTAGGCAGGTACAAGGTGACTCATGCAGTGATCAAAGTGTCCCACAGCTGCTCATGGTAAAGACCTATAAGCATCTTTTACTGTTGTGTAGCAGTGGTCTAAAGTATTTTTGCTTCTAGTGAGATAATTGACATGCTGGAAAAATTTTGGGAGCTCTTTCCTTAAAATTGCTTGATTGAAATCCCCTAAAATGATGGGAAGGGAATCTGGTGTTTGGCTTCAGCCTCCATAATTTGATCAGTAAGAGTTTGTAATGCCTTGTTTACACAAGCTTGTGGTGGAACAAACACAGATATTAGGAGAAATGAGGATATGTAAAGTTGATATGTAAAGACTCCAAGTTTTCATCACAGAATGTATATATTATAGTTATATCCTGAGACCAGCTGTTGTTAATATGTAAACATAATCATCCACCCTTCGTTTTACCTGATGTCAATTCTGTCTGAACTAAATATCTGAAATCCTGGGATGATACTATAGCATATAAAGCTAGGTTTAACAAATTAGGATGATTATACAGTATAATACTTAATTTATAAAAATGATAAACAAATCAATTTCAATAACTTCAGTACAGGCAAAGGGACAAATCTTTTTTTTTCTATTAGTTTTCCAGTCCAGTCAAGATGAAGCTTTTTGACTGATACTGATTAGCTATGGGAATATAATAGTTGATCTTGTTTTAATGCTCACCTTTTGTATTTCTTGTCCTGCAATGGACATCTTTTTATTATATAGATTTTATTTTGGATGAATAGTATATATAACATTTTCAATTTTCTACACTGTTATTGCTGCTTCTTATAAATTATGAAGAAAAAAAGACCATTATCAAAAAAAGAATATGTAAGTTAAAAAAGTGTCACAAGAAGCAATATAATGCTTTTTTTTGCCCGCCCTTGGTTTCTATTTTTCTGTTTAAGTAAGGAAACATTTTTGAAATGATGACTCAATGGGACATGGGTTTTCTAGTATATTTTAAAACTCAGATTCAGAACACTGGTATGTTTTTAACATATCTGTTAAGCCTGGATTCCCCAACGGGTGTTAAGGAAAACAACTAAACAGAACGTGCAGCGAAGTCAGATAGGAAGACAGGTAAATGTGTGAGATAAGTTTTCTAGTTAACACACAGTAAAAATACAGATACGCTTGTGCTATCAAAAATATAGTTTATTCCATTTAAGAATTATAGCATAGTCATGTAAACAGTCCAGTAGTCATATATCAAATTCAGTCAAGTCTTGTCGAGGATACTCTAATTGCAAAGTCCGTGTCGAATAGCCAGTGTCAGTACACATATAATAAATCTGTCCAAAACTTATCTTCTCTCCGTTGAGAAATATCTTCAAAGTAATTCAACACTTCTTCTCCTCCCCGATCCAGCAAGAACGCAGTCTTCAATAAGCCAGCCAGTAAGAGCCAGAGAGTGCCTTGCTGCTTATATAGTACTTTTACAGCTGCACCCTTAATTACATTCCTTTAGCTTAAAGTCACATACACTTTATCTGACAAACCATGATTCATCATTTTATTATCTTTACCCAAAACAGTTAGGGTAAACAATGTTATCCCTAACATTCTCCCCTTTTGGGTAATAATAATAATATTACAATAATATAACCATTTACATCTTTAAATCATAATTGTCACAACTCTCTTTAAATTTTACAACACCTTGTGCTTTTGTAAACTGGTCTGCAATATTTTCTTCCGTCATGCAGTACTCAAGTTTAATTAGACCATTTTTAACAGATTCTCTAACATTTAAGTATCTTAAATCAGTATGCTTTGATCTAGTCTTTACAGCAATATTAGTAGCTAATTGTATAGCTGCCTGGTTGTCCTCGTACACAATAATAGATTCTTTAACAGTTATACCCATGTCTAATAATAACTGTTTGTACATAATTAAGTCAGTGCATAGTAATGACAGACATGAAAATTCTGCTTCCATAGTTGACAAGCTAATATGCTGTTGTCTGATTGACCTCCACCCTATTAGTGTCTTACCAAGTAATATAGCCATCCCAGATGTTGATTTTCTAGTATTTATGTCAGTTGCAAAACTTGCATCTGTATAGGCACTAAGATTCAAATCACCTTTTGGCTCTGGATACAATGCATGGTGCATTGTTCCTTTAAGATATCTTAAAATTCTCTTTAATGCTTGCCAATGACATTGATGTGGATCATTATTAAATTGTGCCAGCTGATTAATACTATAAGCTATATCTGGCCTTGACCAATTGCTTATATATGATAAGCTACCAATCAAAGATTGATATATGGTCTTATCAAATTTGGGACTTTGAGCATTAATTTTGCAAATTTCCTGACTCATTGGAGTCTTTGCAGGCTTACAAAGTTCCATTTTATATAATTTAATTAATTGACAAATTTTATCCTCTTGAGATATCTTAAATCCTTTTGTGGTTTTGTTAATTGTCAATCCTAGATACTTTTTAATTTCACCTAAATGTTTTAATTTTATCCTTTTGGCTAATGATGAAATAATCTCAGTAGCTTCATTATTGGTCTTAGTAATCAAAGCAATGTCATCTGTAAATAATAACAATAATGACACCGTTCCATTATTTTCTCTTTTAAACATACATGGATCTGCTAAACCAGATTTAAACCCTATATTGTTTAATTCTTTCACAATATATTGGTTCCATTCATAGCCAGATTGTTTCAATCCATATAAACTCTTCTTGAGTTTCCAACAATCA
Organism: Notechis scutatus; assembly: GCF_049901735.1. Classification (NCBI taxonomy): domain Eukaryota; kingdom Metazoa; phylum Chordata; class Lepidosauria; order Squamata; family Elapidae; genus Notechis; species Notechis scutatus. The sequence continues at coordinate 35,068,991 of NC_142012.1, read as the reverse complement.
TTGCTATTTACTTTATTATCTTTTATACCAACTGGTTTTTTCAAATATATTGTATGCTGCAATGGTGCATGCAGATATGCAGTTTCTACGTCTAAATGGTTAACTATATAATTATTCTTAGCTGCCCATACTAAAGCTGCTCTTAAAGTTGTAGCCTTAAGATTTGGTGCAAATACCTCATCATAATCAAATACATTTTGGTTAAATCCTTGTGCTACTAATCTAGCCTTATAAGTTACTTTCCCATTATTTCCAGTTTTTACTTTAAATATCCATTTGCAACCAATGGATTTTTCTCCTGGAGGTAATTTGGTTTCTTCATAAACCTTCATTTCCTTTAATGAATTTAACTCTTTTTCCATTGCCTTTTGCCAATTCTCCTGATCCTTAGCAGGATACATCTTAAGTTCATCTATGCTAGTAGGAACTTTATTTACTTGGCAAACAATACTTGCCTGATATCTTTCAGGTGGTTTAGTTATACACGTGTGCGTCTAGGTATAACTGGACTTACAGGTGGACTTTCCTTTATTTCCTGTTCTTGACTATCTATCTCTTCTTGATCAATTATTTCCTCTTGATCTGATTCTATTTGTTCTTCATGGACTTCTTCTTTAATTGGACTTTTCTTATAACTAGTCTTTTCTTTCTGCCTTTTATAGGGTTCTATAATAACATCATTATCTGAATCCTGCTCTAATCTATTCCATCCTATATGTTCTAGGAATTGTGCACTAGCACTGCAGTATACTCTAGATGTACCTGGTTCCCAGAATCTATAAGATCTATGGTTTGCTTGATATCCAACAAAAATTAATTTTTTAGCTCTACGTTGTCCTTTGTGCCTGAGTTGTGTAGGGATATGCACCCATGCTGGTGCACCAAATGTGTGAATATAACTCAAATCAGGTTTCCTACCATGCCACAGAGTGAATGGTAATTCACCTGTTGTTGAATTAACAACATTGTTTAATATGTGATTCCCACACATTATAGCTTCTCCCCACAAATTGTCAGGTAATCCAGAATCAGATAACATTGTCCTTCCCATTGATTGCAGTGTTTGACCTCGTCTCTCTATAAATGCATTATGTTGAGGCCTATATGGTGCAGACTTTTTATGTTGAATACCTTCCATTCTAAGTTTATTCTGGAATTTATTATTTGTAAATTCCGTACCATTATCTGTTATAAGAGTTACTAATTTCTTTTTAGTTTTCCTCTCTGCAAATTTTAACCAATTAAAGAAATTTGTATACGTTTCAGTTTTTCTTTTCATTAGAAAACAGAAACCATACCTAGAATAGTGGTCCATTATGCTTAATATGTATCTAGCACCACCTACACTTGGCTTTTTAGGACCTATTATATCGGCAAATACTACCTCTAAAGGCTCTTTGGTAGTAAATCCATCAACTCTATTTGCCGGTATAACTTTGCTTTTGTTTTGATTACAAGCAGAACATTGCAAATACTTATTACAAGGTTTCAAACTTATTCCTTTAGATAGTTGAACAGTTCTCTTAATCATTTTAAAATTTAAATGACCTAACCTTCGGTGTAACAAGTGAATACATTCATTATGAGGTTTCTTATTATCATAAACTGTGTTAGCCAACTCTAAACCATTATCATTTAACACATATAAGTCACCTCTTAACGTTGCAGTAATTTTCTTACCTTCTTTTTCAATTAAACAAGTATCTCCCCTAAAAGTAATTATGTATCCTAATCTAACCAACATTCTAACTGAAAGCAAATTAAATTTAAGTTGAGGTACATATAACATTTTTATGTTCTCCTTTATACTAGAACAATGAGCTATACCTTGACCTTTTGCCTTCATTTTCCATCCGTTTGCCAATGAGATATGTTTTGAACTCATGGACATTTTTACAAATTTTTTGTTATCATTTGTAATACAGTGGGACGCACCACTGTCAACCACCCATAAATTATTTTTTACAACTCCATTACTATACATTGCTAACTCATAATTCTTATTTCTTCTTTGTTGGCTTACAGCATTCTGGCTTGCATTCTTGCGCTTTGGTTTCTTACAAAATCTTGCAAAATGTCCTCTCCCTCCACAATTAAAACACTTTTTAATTGCGAATGCAGTAGGAGATTCATTATTTTCCTTGTGAGGTTGCTCCCTCCTTAACTGATCTCTTTCAAGCCTTCTTCTGGCCTCTTCAATCAATCTGCCAGTGATATCAGTTAGGCTTTCTTTAGGCAATATTTCAAGGGAAGTTACGTAGTCATCAAAACTTTCCTCTAATGAAGATAGAATTATGTAGACCTGGTGTAGCTCAGAGTAAATTAACTCCTTCTCATGAAGTTCTTGGAAAATGCTTTTCATAGTATTCAAATGACTCAGCATATCACCATTCTTTTGGAGATACGTCCGGAAAAGCTTCCGTGTTAGATTTATGTGAGCACCAACGTTATCTCGGACATAAATCCTCCTCAGTTTTTGCCAACACCCAACAGCAGTTTGCTCTCCGCATATATGAACAAGCTGCTGATCAGTTAATGATAGTCCTATGATGCAAAGTGCTTGTTCATTTTTCTGTTTAAATTCTTCTATCTTTTGACTATCTTCCTCATCTGCAGGATCCCATTCTTCTACGTTTGGTGGATTTTCAATTATGTTCCACAGACCTTCTCTTCGTAGAAGTAGACTACATTTCATAGACCATGAAACATAGTTTGTTCCATCCAGCTTGGATATAAGGGACAAACTTTGTAGACTGACTTGTGCCATGTTTCACTATATGGAAATAAAACTATAATTGATAAAACACAGCTGTCTGTTTACTGTAACGTGTAACAACACAAAAATCTCACTTTTTACATAAACCTGTTTTTATCCTAGTTAAACTGACTTTGCAGTCTCTCTGGGCCCATAACCAGTGTTAAGCCTGGATTCCCCAATGGGTGTTAAGGAAAACGAACTAAACAGAACGTGCAGCGAAGTCAGATAGGGAGACAGGTAAATGTGTGAGATAAGTTTTCTAGTTAACACGAAGTAAAAATACAGATACGCTTGTGCTATCAAAAATATAGTTTATTCCATTTAAGAATTATAGCATAGTCATGTTAACAGTCCAGTAGTCATATATCAAATTCAGTCAAGTCTTGTCGAGGATACTCTAATTGCAAAGTCCGTGTCGAATAGCCAGTGTCAGTACACATATAATAAATCTGTCCAAAACTTATCTTCTCTCCGTTGAGAAATATCTTCAAAGTAATTCAACACTTCTTCTCCTCCCCGATCCAGCAAGAACGCAGTCTTCAATAAGCCAGCCAGTAAGAGCCAGAGAGTGCCTTGCTGCTTATATAGTACTTTTACAGCTGCACCCTTAATTACATTCCTTTAGCTTAAAGTCACATACACTTTATCTGACAAACCATGATTCATCATTTTATTATCTTTACCCAAAACAGTTAGGGTAAACAATGTTATCCCTAACAATATCTGATTAAAATATTGTACAAATTGTACAAAAGTAACTTAATTAAAAACAGTCACAACAACATTTCAATAAAATGTAATTCACTTGGCCCATGCAAGATGGTTTAGCTTTGTATTTATCGTGTGGCCCATCACACCATAGAACCAATTTGATTGTCTTAGTTGATGCAAAAAGCAATAAGGCACTTTATATTGTTTTGAAATGTTCCCATAGGCAAAAGAAGCTTCTATGCATCAATTCTATTGTTACCATACCCAGAAAGGGTTAATTTAATTATTAGCAAGTACAATTTGATCAAATGCTATCTCAGTATTTGGGGGGAAAATAAGGGCATTATACTATTTACATAATTGAAGATAGCTTGACAAAGTAAACTCTTCATCCTCTAAAAGATAAATAAGCAAATAAAGAATACATTTTCAGAATCTTCTAAAAGCATAAATACTAATATTTTTAAACAAACAGAACAAAATAATAATCATGAAACCTTTTAGAACTTTTTACCTGAACCTTGGGGATGCACAAAGGCATCCATTTTGATAACAATTCATCTTAGTGGGAATCAGTCTGGACAATAAAATATAAAATAAAATAAAATATAAAAGTTTGAAGTACTTAGTTTACATTTTTCCTCATAAAGAAAACACCATATTTTTCTAAGTAAGTCACTGTACCTGTAAGTGACTGCTAACTTTAAAGGCTGCTGTGCCCAAAGGCAGGTATAGAGGTTGGAGAAGTAGGTGAAGGAAAGTGGACAATGATAAGAAAGAGAAGCGAGCAAGGAAGTGCTTGAAATCCCCTTATCAGGGCTTGCATAAATATCTTGTCCCAGACTCTTCCTGCCTGGTTGGAATGTAGGTTATTTGTCAGACACTGAATAGAGCTGTTGGATTTGCTTACATAAGGAAAAGAAGGGGCCCGAGTATTCACAAGTAGGGGTTGCCTGTTTGCTGAGGCTGGGATATCCATTGAGTTTGCTGTTGTGAAGTAGAATCAGATATTCTTCTTTTCAAACTTGGATTTTTTGAAATCTAAGTCTATTCTTGAACCAGCTTCTACATGTACTACTACTCCAGATATTTTTTCCTAATACACTTCATGCTTCTGGATCTGCACTTGCAAAAGCTTCAAGGCTGTAGCAACCATGAAAAAAAATCTGATAATCTTAAAGTTGGTTGTAGTTCAGATGTCTTAGTGTTTAAAGGTTATTTGTTAACTCAAAGGTTATTTTGTTAACAAGAGACCTTTGAAATGCCAGAAAGCTTTGAAGAGGTAGTCAAGCTGAAATGATGTTCATATTGTCTGTTTATGATACAGAACCACATGATGTCTATTTTGATTGGCTTACTGAGATCCCACATTTTCAGAGTTAGGCAATTACAAATAGAGAAATGGGACATTTAAAAAGTCTTTGCAATTTATCTACAATATAACAACATGGTTATATTAGGAATAATACAAGAATAAGATTAGGTTACAAGATTATTATTTTTACTAGTATCTTTCTGAAAAATCAGTTATTATCAAAGTCAACTGTTTATTAAAATATAATACCATCTATGTTTCTTTCAATTCTATAGTGATATGTTAATTGTTTGGAAGATATCCATTCTCCACTGTAACCTATCCCCACTTTCATGCTAGATCATGTGCATCTGTGTTTTTTTGTTTTCTACTTAAAGCTTTGAATACATCATCTTCCAAAGAATGAATTTTTGTTATAATGTCTTCTAAGGATAAGCAAATCATTCTGTTGGGGGCAAGAAGATGCAAAGAATTGGGACAAAGACTGGTTTTTCCATAAAAGCTCATGAAGAGATGTTTGTGTTATCCACTGTTTGGCAAGTCAACTTACATCACAGGATGATTGTGTGGGTAAAAAAATGGTGAAGGGGATATATATACCACCCTATCCCACTTTATGATGCTAAATATATGTAAACATACAAGCTCTGTTTATTTCAGTACCATAGATATAGTTGAAGAGATATAGAAAGATTCCATTTGCATGATACATTTTACATGAATATGGAAGAGTGTCATGAAAACTTCAAATACAATTCATCAATATACTGTAGCTAATTAATCCTGAAGCATTTGTATATAGCCCTCGTCTTGGCTGTCTTCAGGTTAAAGTGAGTCTAATTGTGTTATGAATGCTCTTAATGGAGGTAGAACTATTTCTACTGATAACCATAATTGCAATGAAGTCCTAAGCAAAGTCTATAAAAATACGATTACTGTGGGTATCTGTCTTGAGTTTGTCTCTGAAGATTGGCGTGCTTCCCCTTCCTTTTCCCTGTCTACAGTTAACCACATTTAATTTACACCAGATAAATCACATTAAGGTATTTTCTCTGACCCATTCAGAAAGAAGGGAAAAAATGGCACAAAGTAGAGATGGAGTTACTTGGTTGACTGCTTATATGAGACAATGTGCTGTCAAGTGAAGATGACTCAATGGACTGGAATAAGAAATTTCTGGGTCATTTATGTAAACAGGACCAGAAATTTAATTATATATTTTATATTTCTACTGTAATTCCCACACTTTTGTGGGAAGGTAACAGAATTCTGTGCACCTTGGTATATAGTCATGCTAACAATCACTAAGAAACAGGGATGTGCACTGCCCCTAGAGTCAGAATGACTGGACAGAGAAAACTTTTATTTTTACCTCTATCACTTTTCTAAGAAGTACAGCACCAGCTTTTTTCAGTGGTTGATAAGAAAGTTTTGCTATGATATATTCCTTTCAAAATTCCTTCATTATTGCTATTGGTGCAATTATTACAGAAAAGAATAACAATATTTTCTTATTTCAGAAAAAAGGTGCAATTATCAGAAAAAAACAGGGAAAAATACACCACAGATATCCAATTAATAATAGAAACCAAGAATGACAACAAACTGCCATTTCTTTATGTCCTTGTAACCAGAACCATGAATGGCCAACTCCTAACATCTGTGTACAGGAATGCAACACATATAGATCAAATCCTCAACTTCTACAGCAATCACACAAAATGCCACAAACAAAGCTATGTGAGAACACTCTTTGGGAGAGTGGAATCTGATTGTAACACCAACAAGGCAAAAACAACAGAACAAAAACACCTATATGAAGTTTTTGAGACAAATGAATACCCACGAAACTTCATCTGAATATGTCTACATACAAACCATACAAACACTCAAAGCAATACAACAACCACAACAATAACAACAGTGACAAGACACAGTGGTGGGATTCAATTTTTTTTAGTACTGGTTCTGTGGGCGTGGCCTGGTGAGCGTGGTAGGGGAAGGATACTGTAAAATCTCCAGTCAGAGGTGGTATTTTCCAGTTCTGTGAACTACTCAAAATTTCCACTACTGGTTCTCCAGAACTGGTCAGAACCTGCTGAATACCACCTCTGAAAAGACAGATCACAATTCTCTATGTACAGAAATGACAGAAAGATTACTACATCATCATGATCTTATGGTAGCCTACAAACGAAGCTCAACTATCAGACAGACTCTGTTAAACCAAAAGGATAGACAGAAACAAATCAAAGGTCAGATGTCATATATCAAATCCAGTGCAGCAACTGTGAAAAGAACTATGTTGGGCAAACAGGAAAAAAAACCTATTAACTAGACTGCATGAACACTTCCTGGCTATCAAAACATGTGACCCACTATCCCTCATGTCAGTCCACAAAGATGCAGAAGGACACAAATTTGATCTAACTGGAACCACAGTTGTAACTCAGGCAGAATCAAGTAGAAAAAGAGAATTCCCCTAAGATTTGTTTTCCACCAATAAGTCAATAAACAGACATATTGACATTGATCCAGTCTACCAATCGCTGATAATGAAAGAATGACATCAACCACGACCCCAAAAATAACATTTAAAATGAACAAGTACCTTACTACACAATAACAAAAACCACAACCCATCAGCTCACAAGAAATTGGACCATGTCTCAATAACAACCACCACCATTCAAACAGACCAAAACCAGACCATGACTTAGCAGTATCTGAACAAATAACACTAATTCACATCATATAGATGGTACTTAAAACCAAAGACCATGCCTCGGTAACAACTGCCACCTAATCAAACAGTCCAAATCAGACCATGACTCAAAAGTAGCTGAACAAACAACATCCACGCTAATTTGCATCACAGAAAAAAGTATTTAAAGTCCAATGCTCTGACAGATGAGCACAATTCAAAGCACACTGATGGTGTCTCCTTGAAGGGTGATGAAATGTTTTCAACCAAATTGCCAAACTCAGATCAACAGCCCAACTACCAACCTGAGCTACTTATTCAAATAAATTTCAAAATACATAATATCCAATATTCCTACAATGCTTTGAACAAGCTATATATAATGTTGGTAAAAAACTTTGAAGAGAATTTTGATTGATTTCATTGCTGGACTCATACATACATGCACTCATATACTATCATAAATAGTGTTCTCCTGGTCAGAGAATTTTCAAAGAGTTATGGCATTTCCAGCAGTTAACATTGGAACTTTTAGTATTTTCATTCTGCATGCTTTGTTTTTAAAAGGCTATTCAGTACTTTAAAATTTAAGCTCGTATTATCAATATGCATAAATTGTTCAAGTCTTCTATTTGTAGTGACTTAATTGAAGATACTATAAAAGCCTAATTGTAATGGTAAATCCTATTATATTCTGTTCTATTATTTAAAATTACTGAATCATTTCTATTTATGACTATTTATGACATAACAGAAGCACTCTTAAACAGTATTCACTATTTATCTCAGCATGTTTACCACCATCTAGCATAGAATGAAGTCTCATAAATAGCTGATAATCATGCCTAGAGTCTTAAACCAGCTTATATAATACTTATATATGCTGATATACTTGTGCACTGCTCACTGCAGACATGAATAAATTGGTTGATCTTAGCTAGTCACATATGTAATTGTTTTTTTTAATTCTCATAATTATGAGGATAAACATATTTATCTGTTTTCTTCTCAAAATGCATAAGTATTTTAAGTAAGTATATTTCTTTCAAAGTACTTATTAAAAATAACAAATGTGCATTTTTTTAAAAAAAACTGAGAAATTCTTTTAATTTAATTTCAGCTAATATTGATAAAAAAGTGAAAAGTGTCAGTTTAAACATAATTCCACATAACAATAAGTGTATAAAAAGTAATGGAAAGATAGATATTTCAAATACATTTAAGATGAAATCTTAGGAAGCTTGTATCATTCCCATGGAAACACATGAACTACCATCATCAATTATTTACTGTTTTCTGACATTCAAGTTGTAGCTAAAATGAATAAATGATCCTTTGGCCCACTTAGGAGAACTACAATGCTAATCCAGCCCTCAAAGAAATCCAGTTTGACAGTCTTGCCCTATACCATTTCAGACAAATGGTTATCCAATCTTTTCTTTAAAACTTCCAATTTTGGAACATTTACAACTCCTGGAGGCAAGTTGTTCCACTGATTAATTGTTGAAGAATATTCATGAATATTTTCTTAAACCATTTTTTAAAATCTAATAAATAATTTCTATATTTTTGCCTTGCACTTCTTATAAGTAGAATTTTATATTTAGAACTGAACTGTCCTTAACACTGAAGTTATATGAATGATCCAAATTGAAGTTATTTTATTACTATTATTGCTCCTTCATTAAATAATCAGCATTCAAGAGAGAAGCAGTTTGATATAGGTAACTAATCATTTATTTTCAGAAATCCTGAAAGTTAAATCTAGTTTGAATGAATGTTTGAATGACCAGTAAAAACAAAGATATAAAATACAAACTTAAAGTAGCCAATGTTCCTTGATAAAAATCAGAGGCACTATGATTCAACATAATCTAATAAATGCAATTTAATATTATCTTGTTAAAAGGCAGATTTACTTTACTTTTTATCTTTACTTCAAATCAAGTTATTTTTAAACATACTTTTGCGGATCTAGTGAATGCACTATGATTTTTTTGTTATATTGTGTTAATATAATAAGAATCTGACAACCTTCCCATAATCTTAGTGAAAAACCACTTTGCATGTCTTACTTATCACAGAAGACATGCAATACCTGATTAATTCCAATAGATTTTTCTTTATTTCATTTTTTTTCTTGGGCAGTGCATTTATTTAGCTTTGTGACATTTTTTCAATATCTCAGTAATTCATCATCAAGAATTTGATGCAGTTGAACAAAGCACTATTTTTTTCCTGGATATTTTTATGTTCTATTCATATGTTCTTCGTCTTTGGACTTCTTTGCCATCTTTGAAGTTAATCATGCTAAATATTCCATACAGAGAAGGTAAATAAAATAAATTATGGCCTTGGGGTCTTCTCCCTACAAAATATGCCTCATTAATGAGAAACCACTGGGTTTTTCTTCTTTTTATATTGAAATTATAATTATTATTTTATATAGATAGCACTCTTTTTTGTACAAGTAATTTGTGCAGTATAAATGAAAGGTAAAATGATAACTGTTATATAATTCAGGTTTCTCCTGCTTATGTTCTAATAGTTGTTCTAATTCCAATATCACCAATGCAGTCCAAAAGAAATATTGAAAGCAAAAGATATATTATAGATTCTATAAACAGGATAAAGTCTAGTTTTGTTTTTCCTATTTGACAATTTATATTTTTCATTATTTCCCTTACACTAAGTTTCTTGGCAATATCTGTAGAGATTTAATTATTCATCTTCTGAATAAATGACCATTGCCAGAACTCTGTAGTGCTAGAATTGGCCTAAATACTAAAGTAGAACAAAAATTTAGCTGAGAAAAAATCTGTGGTTTTACAAATTATATATACAGAATCAACTTCAAGGTTTCTAACAAACTGATGTGAAATAGCCTTAAATTGATTCAGACATAAGATTTGAAATTTAAAGAGGCAAAGATATGATTCTTACTAGTGTTTCACCAAAAACCTGCCCTGATTTGAGTCACATTGAGATTCAAGATACACTTCAAAAAAAACATGTTTACTGTTCTAATAGGGAAATATCAATATTCCTTTATCTGGTTAACATTTTGGCAGAATCAGATGTAGAGAAACAGTAGATTTTTAAAAAGAATTTTAACCCAGTTAAGTTTTGGCTAGATACCTTCACAAAAATTATCACAGAACAAATTTGAAATATTGTATGTATACTTTTTTAGGAAAGACTTAGTAGAAATGAGAAATATGGCAGTTGCCCAATTTTCTACCAAAAATCCATAGAGAAGTTTTTATTTATTTATTTTTATTTATTTATTTTGTCAAATGCTTACAATATGATAGAAATAAGAATGAACATAAGTTTAAATACAAGAAATAGGAACTAATAATTGGGGACAATAGGACAGGGACGGTAGGCATGATTGTGCACTTACGCATGCCTCTTACAGACCTTTTAGGAATGGGGTAAGGTTAATAGAGGTTAGTTTGAGGGCAAAGGAGTGGGGGTTTGAGCATGTGACCACAGAATCAGGTAGTGAGTTTCAGACATTGAGCACTCCGTTGCTGAAATCATACTTCCTGCAATCAAGTTTGAAGTTTAAGTTATATCTGTTGTGTGCTCTTGTGTTGTTGTCATTAAAGCTGAAATATTCATTAATTGGTAAGACATTGTAACATATGATTTTATGTACTATGCTTAAGTCCAATCTTAGCCGGCGTAATTCAAGGTTGTCTAATCCTAGAATCTTAAGTCTGGTGGCATAGGGTATTCTGTTGCGTACAGAGGAGTGTAGTACATTTCTGGTAAAATACTTCTGGACACGCTCAAGTATTTTAATGTCTGATATACAGTGCGGATTCCAGACAGTGGAGCTGTATTCAAGTCTTGGTCTAGCAAAGGTTTTGTATCCCTAGTTTGCAAATCACTATTACCAGAGGAAAAGCTTTGTAAGATTAGATTTATGACTCTTAAAGCCTTTTTGGCAACGCTGTTGCAGTGAGCTCTGGTGCTTAGTTCATTCAATATGAGAACTCCAGGGTCCTTGACAGAGTGAGGGTTGTCAACAAGGTCATATCCGCAAAGCTTGTATTTGGTGTATTAATTTTTTTTTACCAATGTGTATGACAGAGCAATTTTTGGTTGAGATTTGGAGTTGCCAACTGTTTGACCATTCAGACACATAATCAAGGTCCCTTTGAAGGACGGTAGCATTGTTGGTAGTGTTGAATAGTTTTATGTCATCAGTGAAGAGGATGAAGTTGCTTATAAGGTGATCACAAAGGTCATTTACACAAAGGTGTAAAGAGTGTGGGTCCTAGAACACTCCCTTGGGGGACATCGCTGTTAACTGATGCAGGGTTTGATAGAGTGTTTCCTATTTTTACTATTTGTTGCCTGTTTGACAGGAAGGTACTAATCTACTTGTGAAGGGATCTGGAAATGCCATAAGATTTTAATTTTAGTAGTAGTTTGTCATGTACCTCTAAGTCAAAGGCTTTGCAGAAGTCTATGTAAATTACATCTATTGCTTTGCCCTGGTCTAGTAGTGTAGTCCATATGTTTTTGCAGTGTAGAACTTGCAAATTGCAGGTCATTTTTTTCTGAAACCAAATTGTTTATTGGAGAGTAAGTTGTTTAATTCTAGGTGGAGGGTAATGCATTTATTAATGATTGATTCCATAACTTTGCACATGACACAAAACAATGAGATTGGACTGTAGTTTTCAACTAGGCAGGACTCACTTTTTTTGAAGATGGAGATGACAGTTGCTAAAGACCATAGTTTTGGCAAGGAGCTGGTTTTGAATGATATCTCATATATTATGCATAGGGTTTCTGCTATAGAAGTGGAGAGCTTTTTTAAGAAGTATGCACATAAGCCATTAGGGCCAATAGATAAGGATGGTTTTGGGTGACATAGTGCATTTTTTACATTATCTTCAGTAAAGTCAATATGTAGATTGTTACAGTTGGTGGTATGATTAGGAAATGTGGGGCATGAGCCATTACTGTTTACAAAGACTGAACTGAAGAACGTCTTGAAGAGGTTTGCCTTAACAGCTTCATTGCTATAGTCTTTCCCATTAGGTCCTTTTAGGGGTGGGATGATTTTTGAGTCTTTAAGTTTGGTGTTTATAAAGTTATAGAAGGCACAGGTAGATTTTGTGCATAGAAGGTTTTCATCTTGCTTGCTGTGGTAATTGGTGCATTCTGCCTTTATCTGTTGGCATAAGGTATTGTATTGGTTTTTAAAATAAGCTACATATTTAATTTTGTTTTTACACCATAAGGATTTTTTTTAGATTGAAGTTTTCTTATTATTTTGGGTAAATTGTTTTTTGTTTTTTTTTGCGGGGGGGGGGGGTACTAATGGAACATATAGTTTAATGACTCCTTCGAGTTCAAGCAAAAAAGTGTTATAATGTTCTTCTGTAGTATTACAGCCAGAGAACAGAATGTGCCAATCAAGAAATAATAAGTCGGCAGCTATGAGTTCATAATTGGCTTTTTTTTAAATTGTATTTTGGGGATCCATAATTATAATCCTCTTTGAGAGAGTGTAAATTTAGACAAAAGTCAATCATGATATAGTCACTGTTTGAAAATGGTTCCTGTATTTGTAAGCCATAAATTGAGTTTGAGCTGTTGCAGAAGATGAGGTCGAGACAGTTGTTTAGTGTAGTGTTGTTATATACTAATTGATCCAGTCCCAGCATGGTAATGGCACTGTACAGGGTTGCATGAATGGATTTGGATGTACATTCATTTAGTGTCCAATTTATAAGAGGTAAGTTGAGGTCACCAAGAAAAATAAGAGGGTGTGGGCAAGAGGCAGCCCACGTCAGTAGTGAACTTAGCTTGTTTGCCTGAATTATATCATAGTTAGGGACTTGATAGCATAGTAAGAAGCGGATTGAGATATTTAAGGACAGTTCATAGACAATGGTCTCAGGAAGAGCAAGCTCTTGTATAATTTGAATCTTTTTTAGATTTAGAGACTTTCTATAGAATGTAGCAACTCCACCTCCTCTACAGATTTCGCGATCAGACCAATAAATGTGATATTCTCTTACAGTGGTAATGGAGTCTGGGAAAGATGCATTCAACCAGGTCTCATAGACAAATATAATGTCGAATGTGCTGTGCTTAGTAAAATGAGGAATTCATATATTTTATTTGCGAGGCTTCTTGCACTGAGTAGTTTGCATTTAAGATATAAAGTAGTGGGTCTGAAGGAAGTAAGAGGCGTGCATCCCTAACATTGGTTGTTTGGGTGATGGTTATTGGGATGTACATTGTGGCTCTTGCTTTTGATACAATTTGCATGGTAGTCAATGTATAGATTAGCATTACCTAATCCATGTAGTATTTTGAACTCAGAGCGTAGTTCACAGGATCGTATACATTGCTGTAAAGTTAGATCAGGGTGAGATAATGAAGGTTCTTATGATTGTTGTTGCTTTTTGCAAGTGAATTTATTGAGAAAATGAATTTACGTTTGCTTGATTCATTTTTGAAAATGACCCTGCAGAGGCATGGGGCCATCAAGCCATCTTTGTTTTTGAGCTCAGGACTGACATTGGAAATATTACGTATTTTATCAGGAAAGTTGGCTGAATCAATATCGAAAACATCCTGCTCCAGATTAAAAATACAAACTTTGTGCTTTGCTACTTAGATTTTCGGGGTCTGCCATAGCTAGCTAGCTTGAATAGCCCAAAAAGTATCTCTTAATCACTGATCTTGGTGAAGTGCTAAACCCATTGACAAAGCATATGATACCTTGGCAAAGACTGAGCTCTTCTGAACATGACTTTGCATCATAACAAAATGACTTGTTGTCACTGAATGAAACATATGTATTCTGTGATCACTGAGATTATGTTTAGCCAGGATTATGTTTGATATAACTGGTTGACAAGCCTAGTTCTTATGTTGGCAGACATTAATTGGGTAAGGATTATAGCTTGTTGTTAACTATATTATTTTAATTAGTTAGGAGTGATGGTAGAAGCAGATTGTACAATGAGATGCAATGGCACAAAGATAGAGAAGCTAAAGAGATAGCAGTTGGAACAATTTTTTAGCCTTGGCATCCCACCTTTTTCAAGGGTAATAAACATTTGAGCCACTATTTTTAACTGTTAGGCTGGAACCTCTTTAATGGAACTTTGATCCATTGTCAAGAAACATTCATGCTCCATTCAAAATTTAACATTTAAAAGTAAGGTCAGTCTTGAATCCCAATTTAGAGTACCACAAATTAAGTTGAGCTCTGAGTTATGTTTGGCTAGATTGGGGAGGAAAAATTCATTAGTGTGTAAGACAGAGCTAAATTAAAGCACATTGAACCACATTAAAGAAGCTGAGATCTGAGAAAGAAAACAAAGTTGAAATAATGTTAATTTTACCAGATCAAAAGAACTATTATAGGCAAAGAATTTAATGATATGATTATTGTTCTAGCCTCTTTAATCAATATCAGAAAATATATTATACAATTCAAATTCTAAATATTTCTCTGCCTATAGAACTGAAATTGTGTTCTTTGTATATAGACCTGACATTGTGTTCTGTTTTTTAAAAATTGTTGAATCTCTGAAGCATTTTGGAAGACTCCAGAGCTCTTTGGAACTATAAAATATGGTTTGTTGTTGTAAAATCAGTCTCTACTTCAATTTGCAAACACTTCGTGTTAAAGGGATGTTAGGTGTTATTGAAAATATATCAGGAAGCTCATTAAATCTTGATTTAATTATTATTTTTTAATGAATATAATCAGTTAGTCTAAATTACACTACTTTTTGATAGGTGCAAAGATTTATTTATTTATTTATAGGAAATATTTTGTAAAGTAATTGGAAATGCATACTAATTTTATTGTATTCATAATTTATAGAAAACATTTATTATCCTGAATAATCATGAAGAATTGCTCAATTTCTAACAGATAAAGATTAATACTACTGTTTTCATGTGACATTTCAAAATTGAGTATTTTTGTACACATGAATAATATTCATTACACGTAATTTTACTATTATTGTTGTATTAGGAAGCTATTGTGCCATAAAGTACTTCTTAAAGAAATTTATGAATGAACTGGATTGGACTAGATTAGACTAAATTCAGGGGTGGGTTTCTACCAGTTCTGTCCACCTCTGTAGAACCCGTAGCTCTGAAGAGCAGCAGACATAGATCCGGTTCTATGTCTGCTGATGGTTTTGCCCACCCACCCATCCGGGCTCTTACCTGATCTTTCTTTCCTGATTTTTCAACTTCAGCTGCTGAACGAGGCACAGCTGCAGTTAAAAAAGCAGGAAAAGAGGGCTGTTTCAAAGGCTGCTTCTCTGCACCCAGCGTGCTGATGACGATTTACAGGCACGCAGCTTTAGCATTCAGAGAAGCTCGTAAATCACGAACCAGTAGTTAACCCTGTCGTATCCCACCCCTGACTAAATTATATTTGGTTGTAAAGCACACAAAATCATATACATAGTATTGGTGTCCTAAAATACCTATGTTTCCATAATGCTTCTGGAGTGTCCAATTTTGTATCCAACACCATCATTCAACTAATGCAATTGGTTCTCTATGGAGAGACAAGTAATTACTAGATCACAATTCCATAGTAGTTGTGAAGGTGTGTTTACTGCCAGATAAGGATTCAGGAAGCAGTTAATAAAATATAAACAGAAACTGTGTCTGGGAAATAGACAAGTAAACTTCAGAGATAGAAATTTAGAAAGAAGTCACCAACTTTATAATCCATTGCTCTAATTTCTGTATCTTAATTTACACTCTGATAAATCTTTGATAAGAATCTTATCAAAGAATCAGTTGGCTGCCAAAAATGTTCTACTTGTCCTACACATCCATTCTATAATGTCCTACTGAAATCTGAGCAACTGGTAACAAAAAAATTTTTATTACAGCTACTAGGATTCCATCCAATAAGCCACTAAATATATTAACAACATTTTTAAAAAAATTATAGATAGGTAGATGATAGATAGATAGATAGATAGATAGATAGATAGATAGATAGATAGATAGATAGATAGATAGATAGATTACACATTTTAAAATAAGTTATGCCCCACCAATCAGGGAAAACAAAAAAATTCCCATCCATTTGTGTGACATATTCCCTGCTAGTTTATAACATCTCCCACCCAAGGGGCTTCTACTCTCTTCCATGTTAAATACATCCTATGGTATCAAAAGATTGCTTTGATTAGCCTTGCTTAGTTGTATAACTCTTTTGCCATAAGCAAATCAATTAAATACAAAAGCAGTTTAATCTGCAAGTTACAGTAGCTCTATGCTGATTTGTCCTGCTTGGAACTTTTATTCAAAGTGAAGCAATAATTTGCTAGAAATCTTTTGCATTAATACCAAACAAAAGACATGAAAAAGTGTTCCACTATTGTATTTTCTATAAGAACTAGTTAAGTTGTTAAAACCTGAGAATGCTTTAGAAATTTCAAAATATAGCATGTTTTCTTCTTCTTTTGCTTACCATTGTAATTTTTATGGGTTTTTCTTTCTATTTTATGTAAAAAAATAGTTGATATAATTATAATATGTAAATTCTCACTTGGAAGAAAACTAAATTAAACTTCCTGGATTATTTCCAAAGTACTATATCTACTTCCCAACCCCATGTAATGACTTGGGATGGACAAAACTGATATTATTGTCATTGTCTGTTTGAATAAATGTTTATATAATATGCCATCTATAAACTGATTGGATACTTATTTAAATCATGTGTTTTTAAAATACAGTATAATAAATGTATGCACAATATATGAAAATCAAGAGTTGCACATACCACAAACAAATACATTGAAAAAGAATAGTGAAATATTATAGACATATTTTTAAATAACATAATTTGAGCTTACTGGTGAGGGTCTATGGCAAGTTTGATGTCTCTGTAAGTGGAAAAGATTGATGGTCAGGAAGTGAGTTATGGCCAATGCAATTTTTTCCAGAGAAGAAGAGATCAAGAAATTTTCCACTTATGCTCTAGATAGCTGCTACACATGAGGAGACTTAATGGGTTGAGCAACTTGGGAGCCAAGGGATTGCTATTGTACTCAGAACTGCTGTACAACATTTTGTTTACTTGATCCACAAAAGCCTGATTTTCTTAAATAGTTTTGAATCAAATTAAGTTACAAAATAAGATACATCTTCTAACTAGCAGGAATAAATAAAGACATTCAATGAGTTGCCTTTATGGAATTAATATTTTTTAAAAAATGTTAAAGAATTTTGACTCAAAAGTAAAAAGCTAAACAATAAGACTGGACCTTCATGGGGATGCTGATTGCTTAATATTAAGGAAAATAGATAGCGGGGGATTTTACAAAAATATTAAGATAAGAGTAATATGAATCAGACTGTATACCATAGCAATGAAGTGCTAAATGGAACTAAAATATTAAGACAGAGAAAAACAAAATAATAGGGAGGCAGGAAGAGATTTTTACTTTTGGACCATAAATATTCCAATGGCAATTAAAATAAAAGCAGTAAAAATAGTAGAGAGGTTCACTAAAACCAGAGAAAACTCTTTCACAATATTTTCTGTCTGTTCTTAGCATTTCAGTCAGGAATAGAAAGTATAAAACAATGTTGGCTTCACTGCTTGTTGGGTAAGAGTGGGGAATGGGGAAATGAAAATGGAGTGAAAGCTGTCCAAAGTCTATACGTAGTCTAGACGTAGAATAGATGGTTCCACTTTAGAGAAGCATTTTTCTTAATGCATTTCAGAAAGGTTTATATTTATATGAATACACTTGAGTTTAAAAATACAAGATAAAATATATTTTAATTAACAATGCAGTTTTATATCTAGATATATTATATCTAGGAATTAATAAAGAATTAACTGGAGCTTGGCCATATAAATCAACATAGTGTAAAGGTGTATGGCATATAAATAAAACTTCAGTTGGTTGAGATACATTTTTTTTCTGAAATGTATTACATGTGTGGAAGAGAAGTTAAATAGAAGGATATTTTGTTGATTATTATAATTTCTTAACCTATCTGTCATACAGGGGGGTGGGGTGGGAGAGAGAGAGAGAGAGAGAGAGAGAGAGAGAGAGAGAGAGAGAGAGAGAGAGAGAGAGAGAGAGAAGCAAACATCATGGTCCTTTGAAGAATTGCTTGTTAATAATGGCAATTAAATATAAATAGGGACATAATTATGGAAAATTATCTATTTCAGGTAATTTTGATTCTTCTGTGCTTTTCTGTCTCACACAGAAAAGTTGCACTATACAATATATTGCCTGCTAATATTAATGTTCTGCAAAGTAGTAATGTTAGCCTTTGAGAAGGTTTCAGCCTGTTAAAATATAAGAAGATACTTTTCAACACAAATGTATAAATTAGAATCTTAAAACATAGAGACAAAGCTGCTGAATCTTCATATTTTGAAGTGACCATTAAACTTTTTTTCATTATTAATTAAAAGTTACCAATGTCACTTGTGTATCTATTTTGAGATTAAAGTGCTGTGGTAATTAGAATCTGTCTTTGAATGCATAATTTCTGAAGAAATAATACCTCTTTTAGCAGGTTACTTTTTTTTATTCTATTAATCTGTCACTGATAATGAATCTTGACTAAATTTTCCAACTCTGTTTCATTTAAAGACAACACAAAAGTTGTATGTTCTAATTGTTTGAAATAGATCTTTCTACAAAAAATTGTTTAATTTTATATTATCTTTAAAAATACCCTCAAGACTTGAAGTTTAAAGTCAAAGAAGTAATTATTTATGTATAATTAATGTTACCTATATAACTAATCCAAAAATAATACTAATCATAAATGTCAGCAATTTGTCAATATAGCACAAATAACACAAATATATTTAGTAAACACAATCAATTGTATGCATATGTTGAAGGCAGATGTACACATAGGGAAGTTGCATATGGCTTTACATGTATACCTATGTCCCCTTCCAATTTTAATTGTACATGTAGGAAAACAAATACTAAAAAGGCTTTACTTACTGTACATGGTAAACCAGTTTAGGAATAGAATCATATTGGGGGGGAGCTGGCGTCTCAGCGGTACAGCGTGCGATCTTGAAGCTCCAAGATCGCCACTGATATCTCTGTTGCAATACGGTCCCACCAGACCTAAACCGTCCCGTAAAAACAGTGACTGAGGAGGGCACATCCTGTCGATCCCAGGGACATCGCAAAGTCCCTGGTTGATCCAGGAAAAGCCCTTTTGCCGGTGGTGGAGAGGCAGCCACTCAAGCTGCTGAAGCTGGGACAGCTCCGTAACGGAAGAGTTTGAAGGAAAGTGTGTCAGCTTGGTGAGATGAATGTTTACTTATTATTACTTGAAGAGAACATCCTGAAAGATTTAAAGTGAAATTAAAAGTGAAGAGGAAAGAGTTTAAGCGGCGAAATTAAACTAGTTAAAGTAAAAGTTTTTTTTTTCTTTTTCCCCTTTTTATTGGAACTTTGAATTTGGTAAAGTTACTGAACTTTAAACTGGACTGGTTTCTTTTAAATTTTCAGCCTTGTTTTTATTTTTATTTTTTTTAAATAATTTTTAAACAATTTAAATAAGTCTGTTTTGATTAAGACTCTTCTTTTGGATTTGAGTTGTTTTTTCAAAAAAAAGAGGAAGGATTCCATTTTCTCTTTTTGTTTCTGGTATAGGATTCAAGAGGGGGTAGTGAAAGTGAGGAGGGAAAAAAGTAGCATTGCCATTTAGAGGCTTGGACATATTGTTTCTTTCTTTATTGTTTATGTACTTGCTATACTCAAGGACTCTGAGCTTTGCAATGGAAAAGATAGTGGGATGAGCATGGTAGATTGTTTATACCAGGCTTGTCCAACCCGCGGCCCACGGGCCGCATGCGGCCCAGGTCGCCTCATAATGCAGCCCAACGCCCACCCCAACCTTCATGAAAGATCCAGCGAGGAGGAGGAGGAGAGGCAGGCGCGAGGCGGGCGAGGCGAGCAACAGAAAAGGCGGGCAGCCGCAGCCGAAAAGTCCCATGTCGCCACCTCCTGCTGTTGCCACCGCCACTGCCACTGCTGCTTCTGCCCCGCTGCCGCTGTTGCTTCTGCCCCGCTGCCGCCACCGCTGCTGCATTTGCAGGAGGAGAGGTAGGCGCGAGGCGGGGCGAGGCGAGCAACAGAAAAGGCGAGCAGCCACAGCCCAAAAGTCCCGCCCTGCCACCTCCTGCTGTTGCCGCCGCCGCTGCCCCCCGCTGCCACTGCTGCTTCTGCCCCCGCCGCCGCCACGCCGCTGCTGCTTCTGCCCCCGCCACCGCTGCCGCCGCTGCTGCATTTGCAGGAGGAGAGGTAGGCGCGAGGCGGGTGAGCTTTCTTCCCCTCGCTCCCCACCCCGCAAAATTTGGCGGAAAATTATAAAATAAAAATAAATAATTTTTAATAAATAATTAATAATAAATAATAATTTTATTTTATTTTATTTTATTTTATTTTATTTTATTTTATTTTATTTTATTTTATTTTATTTTATTTTATTTTATTTAATTATTTAATTTAATTTAATTTAATTTAATTTAATTTAATTTAATTTAATTTAATTTAATTTAATTTAATTTAATTTAATTAATTTAATTTAATTTAATTTAATTTAATTTAATTTAATTTAATTTAATTTAATTAATTTAATTTAATTTAATTTAATTTAATTTAATTTAATTTAATTTAATTTAATTATGTGCGGCCCAAACCAAATTTTCATCTTCTAATGTGGCCCAGGGAAGGTGAAAGGTTGGACACCCCTGGTTTATACAGTTGCTCATCTGTAAAACTAAATAGTTAGAGCTTTGAGCTGAAGTTGAAAGAAAGAAGATTGAAGTGACCTTGAAAATACCGGAACCAGAAACATGTGTGGATTTTAGTCCAATATTTCCTTGCGTCTGAGCATGTCCATCACATATGGTAATATGAACCAGGTATCTGATGAAACTTCCAACATTTATCCGATTTATTCTTAAACATCCTTGCAAGTCTCGTCGGGGGTAAATGCCACCTGTAAAACATCTTATACAAATTTTCTTTATGTGCAGTTGACATTGTCATTTTATAATTTTGAGACCACAATTTTTGCCATTTTTCTAAATCAATCCCATATCCAAAAAAATTTCCCCAAGCAATCATCATTTCTTTAACTTGTTCCTCCTCTAATTTAAATTCTAATAATTGTCCATAAAGTTTTTAAATTACTTTTTAATCAGTACCCATCAAAATCTTATCTAAGTCAGTCAACTTATCATAGATACATGCTCAGACGCAAGGAAATATTGGACTAAAATCCACACATGTTGGAAAAAATGATAAAACAACATAAAGACTTTAAACCAGAGATCGCTAGCTTTTAAGTCATTAGCTGTCATTTGATTGTGCTGCACAGTCCTTACCTTCTAAGCACTTGATAGGCTTGTGGTAAATCAGCATTTCTGTTGACTGACAAGAGGCCTGTTTCTCAGGCTTCAATCACTTTCCTGGCTGGTTTTGTGCCTGCTCATCCAACAATCTTAGTTGGGAAAAGCTGAATGTTTGTTCTTGTTCATTGCAGTGTTCAAAAATAGCCAGGAAAGTGATTGAAGCCTGGGAAACAGACCCCTGGTCAGTCAACAGAAATTCTGATTTACCACCTATCAAGTATCAAGAACCATGGTAACACAGTGGTTAGAATGCAGTGCTGCAGGCTAATTCACTGCTTACTCCAGGAGTTCAATCCTGAGCGGCTCAAGGTTGATTTAACCTTCATACCTCCAAGGTCAGTAAAATGAGGACCCAGATTATTGGGGGAAATCCGCTAACTCTATTAACTGCTCAGAGAGAGATGCAAAGCACTCTGGAGCAGTACATAAGTCTAAATGGAAAAGACTGCTGACCTTACAGTTGTGCAGAAAACCATCATTGACACCCTCCATAAGGAGGGAAAGCCTCAAAAGGTAATTGCAAAAGAATTTGGATGTTCCCAAAGTGCTGTATCAAAGCACATTAATAGAAAGTTATGTGGAAGGGAAAAGTGTGGAAGAAAAAGGTGCACAAGCAGCAGGGATGACCGCAGCCTGGAGAGGATTGTCAGGAAAAGGCCATTCAAAAGTGTTGGGGACTTTCACAAGGAGTGGACTGAGGCTGGAGTCAGTGCATCAAGAGCCACCACACAGAGACGGATCCTGGACATGGGCTTCAAATGTTGTATTCCTCTTGTCAAGCCGCTCCTGAACAACAAACAGCATCAGAAGTGTCTTACCTGGGCTAACGAAAAACAGAACTGGTCTGTTGCTCAGTGATCCAAAGTCCTCTTTTCTGATGAGAGCAACTTTTGCATCTCATTTGGAAACCAAGGACCCAGAATCTGGAGGAAGAATGGAGAGGCACACACTGAAAGATGCTTGAAGTCCAATGTGAAGTTTCCACAGTCTGAGTTGATTTGGGGAGCCATGTCATCTGCTGGTGTTGGTCCACTGTGCTTCATTATTCCAGGGTCAATGCAGCTGTCTAACAGGAGATTTTGGAGCATTTCATGCTTCCTTCCACAGACTAGCTTTATGGGGATGCTGACTTCATTTTCCAGCAGGACTTGGCACCTGCCCACACTGCCAAAAGCACCAAAACCTGGTTCAATGACCATGGGGTTACTGTGCTTGATTGGCCAGCAAACTCACTTGACCTGAACCCCAGAGAGAATCTATGGGGCATTTCCAAGAGAAAGATGAGAGACATGAGACTGAACAATGCAGAAGAGCTGAAGGCCACTATTGAAGCATTCTGGTCTTCCATAACACCTCAGTAGTGCCACAGGCTGATAGCTTCCATGCCACACTGCATTGAGGCAATAATTGCTGAAAAAAGGTCCCAAACCAAGTACTGAGTACATATGCATGCTTATACTTTTCAGTGGTCTGATATTGTTCTATGTACAACCCTTGTTTTATTGATTGCATGTAATATTCTAATTTTCTGAGATTGTGGACTTGGGGTTTTCATGAGCTGTAAGCCATAATCATCTCAATTATGACAAATCGTGGCTTGAACTATCTTGCTTTGCATGTAATGAGTCTATCTCATATATTAGTTTCACCTTTTAAGTTGCATTACTGAAATAAATGAACTTTTGCACAATATTCTAATTTTTTGAGTTTCACCTATATTTTATATGAATCCTGATTATTTAATTTTTCAGAAACAGGTAACAGAAATCTTAATCTCTTTGTTTCCTAAATTCCTGCTTTTGTAATGTAAGAATTAATCTATGAAGTAGACAAATCTGAACTAGGATCTAACTCAGAAAGTATGTGTATACATACATATATACATACCCATCAGATTGTTCACTTTAAGGCAACACTGCAATGAAAAACACAGAAAAAGAGTAAGCAATAATATGTCAAGGAAATTAAAGACATGAGATATAAAGCAAAACTGTTACTAAAATTAGTTTATATCAGAGCTTGGCATTTTATGCCCTGAAGGCCACAACTGGCTTGTAATGTTGGCAGTGGAATACCATAGGTGAAAAGGGGTGGGATGACAGGGTGGCATTGGCAAAGGGGTTGGGCATTGCCAGAGGGTAGGGTATTAATGCAGCAGTAGGGAGTAGAGTGTTGGGAGTGGGTAGTGGGGGACAGGGCAGTGAGACTTTCTAAAACAGTCCACGTACTCATGTATCCCCTTGAAAAATTAATGTCTCACACTGATTTACATCAATACCATTTTCTATATCTATCTTTACCTTTCTGTCATTGCAAACCATCCTTGTTTCCATTACCTCCATGTATCATTTCATTGTCCTTCATTTGTAAACATCTTATCCATCTCTTTCTGAAGATCTCATCTACTCCATCTAAACATGACATTTTGTTGACTACTACTTCTAACACCATTCACTCTTCCTTCATATATTTGTTCTACAGTTGAATTTTCATTTTATATACATAACCAAAAGACTTCAATATACTTGTGAGATACTGTCAGTCACTTTTGTATTCAATATTTATTCATTTAGCATTAATTCAGTTTTGACTGTATCACTTCTGGTGTTACCATACACTTTCACAGATAACCTATTTCCTCTTAATTCAGCTATTTGAATTTCTGTTTATCTTCATAACAAACTCAATACTAAATAACAAAGTATGCTTTTATATCCATTTTTCTTGTTTTGATAAACATTTATCTGTCAATATTCAATTACTAATCACTATTAATTTTACTAATATTTACTTGTATTATCCATCCATTTTTCTAACTTTAACAAATTCATCTATTTTCATTTTTTAGTCATTTTTTTTACAACTTTACCTTTTAAATGTCAAAAACTATCTTGCTTATTTTTATGTCATATGAACTAATACCACAAATTATTCAGAATTTCAACCAACAATAAAGCATTATCAGTGTGTGAATGTGTGTACATGCCTACACACATTCATTTCCTAATCAACACATGTCTAATGTCACCACATTTCTTATATATTTATTCATAAATATACTCATTACTAACCAATTGGAACTACTGTTAAATAAAGACATCTACTTTCAGCTTTTATAGTTAGTCCAGAATAATACAATGCTTGATTATATTGTATGCCAATCAGTAGTCTAAAATATGAGATCCACTTCATCCAACATAGGTCATACAGAAGAGCAACCAATACTATTATCATCATATTATTAGCCTTGGGACCTGACCAGAATTCAAATATTTTGCCTCACAAAAGATTCTTTGCAACATATCCCTTGTAACATTCTCTAAAATCTTTTAGAAAATGAAAGATTAGGAACAAGGTGGAAATTGTCCAGCACAATCAGATTGAGGAGTGAATTCTTCAGGAAAATAAATGCACTCATTTCCTTCAAGGCATCAGCAACATTCCTGCTCTCAAAGATGTATTAATCAAACAATCTAAAATTCAGGCAATTAAATATAGTGCATAACTTTCCTAAATGCCTGAGATAAATAAATTCAGACCACAGAATGAAGAGCTCATGCAGCGGGGAACTCTGTTCATATCCTCAGATTCCAGTAGTTCAATGAAAGTTAGATACCTTTGATATATCTTAGAAAATTGTCCTAGTGGCATGTAATTCAAAGTGAATATCAGTATTCTTATCAACAGAATGCATAGGAAACAGTAGTAGGTAAAGAATGTAACAGAGAACATACCATTTTAAAGTGATCTGCTGGGTGGCAATCTATTAATGAAATAAGAGCAAACTGATATCGACTCATCACTTATCTTATTATATGTTTTAAACTGACCTCAAATAAATGTTTGGCATATTTACTCATAATTGCCTTCTAGGGAAAGGCTTCTCAAGAGACAATGATGTCCTATTCTTGCTTTAAAAATGCTAGAACTTAGTCAGAATTCCAGAGTCATAGTGGAATTGCTAGCCATATTGTTCAGAAACATTCAAATTGGCTGCAGACAACATCAGGATGTACATATAAGGTACAGACCAAGAGTTTTTCTACCCTTACAAAGGTAAGCTCTGCCCATAAGAAATTATGGATATAAACATTTTATCCTTCTGATCCTGAACTTACTGTTTCCAAGATAAAACTAGATCCAATATACTGTATACCAGTAATAAAGCCAATTA
Organism: Notechis scutatus; assembly: GCF_049901735.1. NCBI lineage: Eukaryota > Metazoa > Chordata > Lepidosauria > Squamata > Elapidae > Notechis > Notechis scutatus. The sequence goes on along the minus strand of NC_142012.1, from coordinate 35,042,886 downwards.
TTGAACACTTTTAATCTCAGATCCCACTTTTAATATCAGAATCCAGAAACAAATCAACAACTGCCTGATTATGAGATGCAGAAACCTATCTTACTTGCCAGTGGGATTCATTCCTATGTTATAAGCTACTAGCACTCACAAACTTAAATCTAGAATTTAATTTCATATACAAGCATTCAAATCCAGTACTCTGAGGAGCAGGGCATCTAATTAAAGCCTGATAGTCCACAAGATCATTGCCATTCTACATCTGATGTACGGATATGGAAATACCCAAAGATTTTCCAGAATAAATCTTCAAAATGACTATCTCCCATCTTCACATTCTTCCTCCATTAAATTATAAACACATTTTCCATAGCAGCTATTGAACAAACTATCTGAATTCTAAAGAGTACATGTGATTTAGAACAGTATTAGTAACTGCTGATGCCCTACATACTGGTCAGCCCAGTGATTCTTGTCATATACTCTGCTTGTTATTGTGGCAACATGCTGTATATCTTTTACCACACTCATACTCTACAACAGCCTGTCAAACTGGCGGCTAGTGGACTGAATGTGTCATGTGCAAGCCACGGCCACACCGGCTACATCACGATATATCACATGACATGATCAAGTTTGACACCTGTGCCCTACATCTTTCTCTTCAAGGATTGTCCTTCTTTACTTTCACCCAAAAGGAAACTCCTGCAAGCCAGCACTATCTTCTACCACCCCATAGAGCCACTAATATATATATATATATGTTTTCTGAGGTTCTCGCGGGTATTTGTATGTGGATCTTTGGTTATTGGTTTTCTCCTGCGTAAGATACTTCCAATCTTACGCGGGAAAAACCCATAACCAAAGATCCACATACACACACACACACACACACACACACACACACACACACACACATATATATATATATACCGTATTTATTGGCGTATAACACGCACTTTTTCCCCCTGAAAATAGGGGGCAAATGATGTGGCGCGTGTTATACGCGATGCATAATGTTAAGAAGCCTTCGGTGAATGCTGCTGGGATCGGGGATCAAGGACACAAATGAAATAAGGGAGGAGGAAGCAACCAAGCCTGTCCTCTCTCTGGGTCAGCTCTCTCAGTCGCTCTCTGGCTCCTCCACCAGCACAGGAAGAAACTGCTTCAAAGAAGCGGGGGGGGCTTTTCCTGTCGCCGCAGCTTCCCTGAAGCGCCCGTTTCTCCCCACCCCACCCCGTCCGCCCGCCTCGCCCGCCCACGCAGTGCTCCGTTCTGCCTGCCTGCCTGCCTTCGTTAATGGTTGAATCGGAACAGCGGCTGAGTAAAAGAGGAATAGTTATTATTCTCAGCGAAGCTGCTCCCAAACAACCAGAAACTAAGGCAGGCAGGCAGGCAGGCAGAATGGGACACTGTGGATTGCGCGCTGGGTGGGAGTGGGGGTGAAACGGGCGCTTCGGAATACTGCGGCTATGGCATTCAGCTTTGAAGCAGCTTTGATGGTGGAGCAGCGTATTTTCCCATTTACCTTATAAGTGGTAATAATATTAATAAAAAAAAGTTCTGAGTCATAGTAGTTGTGCATTCAGCTTTGTTTTTAAAGTTGTAGCGACGTTTCGGCAGAATCTCATCTGCCATCATCAGGCTTCTGTATAGTATTCATCTGTGAGTCAGGCTTTTACAGTGGTTTCAGATTTGAATTTGGGGCAGCCTATTGCTGTGCCAGAATGGTTTTTTCTTCATCCTGATTGGTTGAGAGTCTTGGTCTGTGTACATCAGGCTTCTGGTTACAACTTTAAAAGCACAACTACAATGATGTGGAAAAATACCCGAGCTAAGCTGAATACCATATATAAATATAAATATAAATATAAATATAAATATAAATATAAATATAAATATAAATATAAATATAAATATAAATATAAATATAAATATAAATATAAATATAAATATAAATATAAGTATATGTATATGTATATGTATATGTATATGTATATGATGTATATGTATATGTATATGTATATATATCCACTTTCATAGGTTCCTGTGCTAATTTTTATAGGAACTCATAGGTTATGGATATGTCTCTGCTCTAGTTCTCTTACTGTCATGCTGTTATTGTATCAGTTTAACCAAACTGTAATAGATACAAAGTGTCTCATATTTATGACAGTTGTAATGTGTATGGGTCATGTGATCTGCTTTGCGACTGTCTGACAATCAAAGCCAGATTCATTTTACATCCATGTTACTAACTAAACAACTGCAGCTATAACTTAACAACTTTGGCAAGAAAGGTCATAAAATGGGTCAAAATTTACTTAACAATTTTTTCACTTAGCAACAGAAATTTTGGGCTTGTTTGTGTTCATAAGTCAAGGACTACCTGTATAACACTATTAAGTGTCTCCTATTTATGATGGTTGCAGTGTCTCTAGATCATGTGATCACCTTTTGCAACACTTTGACAAGCAAAGTCAATCTTTTAAAATTACTCTTGGTTATACTTGTGGGTCTGGAGCCTACATTTTGTAAGTAATGAATTTCAGCATTCCCATTCGAACACATCTTATGGAAGTTCCTTGTATGAGATTTCTTTGGTCCCAGATGTTGAAATTTGTCTTAGATTTATGAAGGCTGAAACAGGCATTTATTCATTTCACTTGACTTTCCATCTTACTAGAAATCTTTTCACATTATTTCTCTCTTCCTCCCTCCTTCTTTCTTTCTTTCTTTCTTTCTTTCTTTCTTTCTTTCTTTCTTTCTTTCTTTCTTTCTTTCTTTCTTTCTTTCTTTCTTTCCTTCCTTCCTTCCTTCCTTCCTTCCTTCCTTCCTTCCTTCCTTCCTTCCTTCCTTCCTTCCTTCCTTCTCCCTCTTTCTCTATCTCTCTTCAAATATATCCAAAGAGTGAATGATAGTGCAATTCATTGTTTGGCTTGCTGAAAATTTCACCCTCAGACTTAGGAATTGTCATTTTGATTATAAGGATTGATAGAATTTAAGGCTTAGTGAAAGTGTTCTCTAAATAAATGTGTGCTGTAAACTGTCACTATGTAAATTAGTAATTAATGGAAGGTTTTCAATAAGAACTTCAGATGTTTAAGCCTTTAATCCATTAATCAGTGTGTCCTAAGAGCTGGAAAGTTGTCTTGAAGTGGTATGCTAAAATAGCTGTTATTTACTCACTGTGAATTGATAATACAACCAGCAGCATAGGTGCTATATGCAAAACATCTGTTTACTTTCAACATCTGTGAGCAATAAATAATGAATGAAACAATTCCAAAGAAACAAGTAATGCAGATCAGTCAGTTTAGCATAGAGATTAAATGAGAAACAGATGGGTTTTTTTTATTTTACATTGTTGCCAGGATAATATCACTATAGTATGGTGCAGACAGCTGTTAAATAGACCAGGTGACAGGTGTGAATATAATGTATATTTTTGGAAGGCAATTTACATGCACTGTAATACATTCTTTGTTAATAAGCTATTTGTAGACATCAAAAGACCTTGAGGAATTGTTAGATTGGTATGGGAGAAGAAGAAAGGAAAATCTCCACAAATCCTCCCAGTGTTTGTATAATACAGTAAAGCAAAGATGTGTGGCAAACTGATACTTTCAATTTATATTTCATTTAAAACACCCACATCCACACACTCCAAGTAGTTCTGATAAGGACTATGTGGCATATGTTTTAATATAAAAATAGAAACATAATATAAATATTGGAGTGACATGTATTGGAATTATGCTCTGCCTGTGCTCATGGTATAGCATGATCGTCATTTTGAAGGGTTGTAAGAGAATGTTATGGCTGGCTAGTTTAGCTTATCATTCTGCTTGATTGCTTTATTTACTTTGTGCTCATATCATTGTTCACTTGACTGAACTATTTTAATAGATCTTAAGTTGATACTATTTGCCATATATAACATGGTGTAATTTTATTTGTCTGTTGACATGTCATCTAGGACGATTATTTTTTTATAAATCTGATAGGAAAGTCTGTCTGCTACTGAGAATTGTGCTTCATGCAGATGTTGAATAAAACTATTTTTTTAAAACCCTTGATTGGAGGCAATATCTACCCTGCCTACTTGCCTACCTTCCTGGAATGGGAAACTTTTGGACACATTGAGATATACTCTCTTTTCTTAGCTAAAAATAATCTTTTCCAGTTAGCTAGTCAGCTGAACTGTGATACAGTGCTAGCTTGTGGGCTTATAATCATATATTATAATCATATAAGCTTATAATCATATATTATAAACAATTTGTTGCCTTTGGCTTTGAATTAGAAATCTGAAGTAAATTATAGTACATATAATGTTTATTTAACTACAGTAACTGGCACCAGTATTTCCATCTCCAAGCAATATGGTTGTAAAGCATGATATCATTTGACTGTATCACTTAACAACAATAAACAGTAACAGCAATCCTGGCAGTGCCCATTGCTACTGTAAGCAAGATTTACATATTTAGTGAGTGCCTCTGTGAAACTTCATGGTTGCTTCCAACAACAAAAGTCAGTGGAAAAGCCAGGAGAAACTTGCAAGCCCTGCAAGTAAGTGGCTGCTGCCAGGGCATAGTACCTGGATGGTTACAGTGGCATCTAAGTGAAATTTGGTGGACAGAGGTAGCTGTTGCCAGATGGGGAAGGGTACATGGGTATTGCAATGGCATATGTACATGTTTTCAAGCTTGGTGGTAACTGGTGCAAACTGAGAGAGACTTACCCATGTGCTTTGCAACCTTCCCTGCTTCAATCCTTCCAATCCTTTCTCCTTTGACTTTGCTAGAGGTAAATGAGAGACAGTTGCCAAGGATGTGATCACATGATGTAGGGTTGCTGCAATGGCTGGAACGTTGTGGACCAGCCATAAGTACCATTCATTCAGCATCATCACAATATTGAACGGTTACTAAATGAGTAATTGGTCAGCAAGTGTACTTGCAAATCTTCAAAACAGAGATCAAACAATGAGTACATTCCTAGAATGTATATGAATATAGAATAAAATAACCCAGATTGAGATGAAGATAACATTGTAGAGCCTTAAATTGGCAGAATAGATTTCACAGGTTTTTTAAATCAATATTTTATAAGAAATGCCCTGCAATTGATTAACAGAGATTAACAAGCAACAAAAATAATGATCTACATTTCTTTCCCTTCTATGCTGTTTTGTATTTGAAGCATCATTCTATTGCACAAGTAGAATAAGTGCTAACAAGACAATATCTTATTTTTCAGTATGTATGAGAAATTGTTGGAAGAAAGGGGAAATAAAGAAAGAAAGAAAGAAGTCAATTGCTTCTCTGACAATTCCATTCATCTCTCCTGAGAACAATGAGGTTTACTGTTCTATATTTTGCTACCTTACATTGAATAAACATGCAATAATAAGGAATTTCAATTAAAGTAGAGAGCAGGCAAAAGAGCTTATCACTAAACCGACAATAGAAAAATTACTTCTTTTTCACTTTCAAAACTAAACTGGGAAGGTTCACTAAATGTTTACAGGTAGGTATGCATGCATGCTCTTTTTTCATAATGAGTTTTGCTTAGCCACATTTATTGAAATAGAATAGAACACTTTATTGGCCAAGTGGAATTTGTTTTGGTGTAAATACTCTCAGTATACATAAAAGAAAAGATACATGAAAGCAACACTTGCCAGAATAAACAATAAACAGTAACTACACAGTTTTGTCTAAAAAAAACATTTCAGAATATTTTTATTTATTTATTTTTTAAATTTCTGCACCAGGCATCTCACCCAAGTTATTATGGGCAGTTTACAACATTGAACAACATATTACTCATAAACACATGATTAAAATTACAAATAAAAAATGGAGTTAAGAACAAGGTTAAAATGTACAAGTAATAAATGAAAATAAAAATATATGAACATTCATGAAGAAATTAAAACTAATAGATTTTTTTAAAGAAAACTGATTGATAAGAGCATAGAGAAAAGATAAAACTTATAAATTAATAGCTGATATTTGTGATTCTGCCAGTGGAGCTCTTTTCATTTACTTTATTGTTATTATGGATGCCTTGATGTTTATGAGGGGGTAAGAGGTGAGATAGTTTATAAATGGAAAACCTTATCTATCCTTTTTTGAGGGGAAAAAGAATGTTATACTGCATTTACACCTTCAGCGTAAAAGTATTTCACACCATTATATCATGAGGATGTAGATGAAAATTAAGTTCTATCTGAACTGTCATGTTTGGAATGAAAAAGACTAACCATTATGCAAAAGGGGGAATGTAGCAAGGCCAGAAACATGTCTCCATATTCAGTCTAAAATTCCATCCATTTAGATGCTGCACCCGGAAAGACCAAGACAAAATGAATGTGGCTTGATCTTGGAATGGGTTAGTACAGTAGCATCTAAGAACGTTCACAATTTAAAGCTAGGTGATTGATTAATATTTTTCTAATGGTATCTATGGCAGGAAATATATTAAAACAAAATTAAAAAATGGTGTAGGATGAGAATTTTATATTCCTGTCATTTTAAAATAGTAAATTTGCACTTATTGACTGAAAAAGGTATTTCTATGCTTAATTGTAACAATAAGAATAAGTAACAGGAAGGTAAGAATGTACAATGAAACAAAGAAATGTGCTAAGGAAATATTTTACCATTTTGTACTATCTTTAATTTCAAATCAATAAACTGAGATCTCAGCTCAGCTGAGATCTTATTTTCTACCCAGTGTTTCTCAACCTTGGCGACTTTAAAATCTGTGGACTTCAACTTCCAGAATTCCCCAACTGACTGGGGAATTGAATTCTGGGAGTTGAAGTTCACAGATGTTAAATTCGCCAAGGTTGAGAAGCATTGGTCTAAATAAAATCATAGAGGTTAGTCAGCATTTTCCAGTATATAAAATCAAATTCATGTATGAAATACTATACATAACCTAGAAGTTATTCAGCATTTCCCAGTATATAAAATCAAATTAATGTATGAAGTACTATAGATAAAGAAAACCTAAATGAGATTTCACTATGCACAATACAAAATTTGTAAAATGAAATTATAATGAGAGACTGTTATTTAGGATTTCCTGTTAATATGAGTTTATTGGAATTGGAATAGTCTAGCATCATTAGTTCAGCTCAGTGATATCTGGTTTGTGAAAAAGATGTTTTAAAATCATCATTAAAAATCTAAGATGTCTGAACTCTAAATGTTAAACTTCTGAATAAAAGCATTGATTTGTAATGACAAACACACCAAACATCTTATTATTTAATATAAATGCTAGTAAGAAAATGAAACAAAGGTTTTGTTTCCTAGGCTTCAAATAGAGATGTCTCAATACCTTTCAGCACTTCTGTCATGTGAATCATATATGGATTCAGTAGCATTCATATAATATGCTAGGTAATTGAAATATGATCAAAGGCAAGGCAAGGCAGGTTACTTTTTTATTTTTATACCTGGAATTACATGAAACTGGAATGCAAAAGACATCACTATACATATGTGGACCAGACTAGTAATAATGGGTCAATACAGGTAGTCCTCAACATACAACCGCAATTGAGCCAAAATTTCTGTTGATAAGTGAGAAATTTGTTAAGTGAATTTTATCACATTTCACAGCTTTTCTTGCCACATTTGTTAAGTGAATCACTACAGCTGTTAAATTAATAAACTGTTGTTAAGTGAATCTGGCTTCCTCATTGACTTTGTTTGTCAGAAGATCACAAAAAGGCCATCACAAAAAGGCGGACACTGCAACCATCATAAATATGAGTCAGTTGTCAAGCATCTGAATTTAAACCACGTGATTATGAGGATGCTACAATGGTCATAAGTGTGAAAAATGGTCATAAAATCACTTTTTTCAGTGATGTTTCAACTTCGAATGGTTGCTAAATGAACTCTGGTAAGTCAAGAACTACCTGTATATAGTCCTACCTAGACTATAGTCCTACCTTCAACTAGAGACTCTTTCATCAACTGTTATCCAATTAAAAATAGGCATGCAAGCACATTTGGAAGTTGTCTTCAAACAGAAGGTGTATTTTCAGAAGTTTGTATGCACTGGGTTTTGTTTACATTTGTAAAAAAAAAAGGACACCTTTTTTTTTTGTAAGACCTTAGAATGACAAAGTTATGAAACTATGTTGTAAAACATGCATCAAGGAAATTTACATTTAGAAAACAATTCTGTTGTACACAGAAACATCTTATGTTTGCAAGAATTACAGTGAAAGCTTCTGAATTATTTAGTAAATCTTTTTTTTAAAAAAGCTTTCTCAAAAATGACATTGGATAATGAATTCTTAAGCAAACATTAAAACACACATTCCTAGGTGAAACCAAGAAGCAGAATTGCATATTCCAGATATCCTTCCTTCCTCCCTCCCTCCTCCCTCCCTCCCTCCCTCCCTTGCTTCCTCCCTTCCTTCCTCCCTTGCTTCCTCCCTCCCTTTCTTCCTCTTCATCAAAATGGCAAATTCATTTGAAAAACAGAATGCCAAGAAAAGCAGTTTTATTAGAAATAAAATATAAGGTGGGTGTAATCTTTAAAGATGGAGTGGCTTAGAACATGTCCAGAGACTTCAATAGTTTCTTATATTGTTTACATGATGCTAAGAAAACTATGTTAATATTTCCATGAAGATAACAAAAATCTAGATGACTGCAGTGCATTTTTCTATAATCCAGATCATAATTGAAAATTACAAAGTAATTTACAAAGTGTAGAGATTTGATGATCCACTGGGTTTCTATAACTATAGATCTGTATTTTTCTTGGAAAACATACAAATCTGAAAACTGGATGAAAACAGTCATTTTCTTTATTTAATAAATTATGGAAGATTGCATAGTTGGAAAGCTGTATTATTATCCTAAATATTGACTTCTTGTGATGCAATTCTTGATTACTAGGTCTTACAAACTAAAAAAATATGCTTGGCCTAAGTATTATATACCAATGTATTATACCAATTCTGATTTCTAGAGATAGATTCACTTAAATTAAATAATTCTGTGCCATAAGATTATTTTAAACAAAATACAATAGCCATACATCTAATTCATTTGTATTGCACCTTAAATTTTGTTGTCTTAATTTTCTCTGACAACTGAACTGGTAGAGTAAAATTGGCTTTGCTTTATAATTAACAGTAAATGAAATGGGATCATTTCTTTAAGGGAATGTTGTCATAATATAGTAGCAGATGGATCTGCTTGGTTTTTAATTGCTTATGTATCTATATTTCATAGATGCTCTGAAAATTAATTACTTGCATAAAATTGGAAGTTTGCTCATTCTTTTTTGCTCTAATTAACTATTTTCTTAATATTAAAAATGTAAGTTAAGCAGTTTAAAATTTGTAGTTAACTATCTTGATTACCTTTATCCAGATAACATACACCTGTTGCAATTTTAAGTTCAGCTGTTTTATATAGTAGATTGAATGCAAAGAATATATATTTGGTCCCCGGTGTATAATAAACATTTGATTGCATTTCACATAAATAATATACGAGTAATTCCCCAAACTGGCATTTCAGGGGATCCATGTGACGTTTCAGTACCAGGCAAGAATAAAACTTACCTTGCTTCATTGTTGGACAACATTTTTATCATATACCTACTAAATTTCAGGATTTGGTTAAATAGTGAAATGATTATCCTTTCAAAGGTCCTTTAGGACTTCCTTTGCCTTAAACTGTCACATTTTTAGATGTGAACTTTAATGCAGTAATGTAAAATTATCTCAGAAATGAAATAGTACCTCTGATTGGTTTGTCTGAAAATTTGTAGCAACAGAAAGAATTCGGCTTTCCAGTTATATCATCGGAATATATAAAATTATCCCATTGTCCCACTTTTGTATGATTCAATGTCAAAAGTTATTTTCTCAACAATTTAAATTCAAATTAAGATTATCATACTTAAAATGAGGAAAAGTGAATGTCACCCATCAACTATCAGCTGGAATAGATAATACATTTTAAACAAAATTGAATATAGGAAAACTGTTTACAAAAATTGCTAGAATCGACAATTTCATAATGTGAAAAGAAAACAATCTTCTTATTTTATGTTCCAGTGGCATGAGATATTGTCACTTTGGTGTGAGTGGTGATTTATAAATAGCAAATATTAGATTTAACTTATTTTGATTGAATCTTCAGGAAAAAAATATTGAGGAAATTTATTTTTATTTTATTTATTTATTAATCAAATTTATATGCTGCCAGTATCACAAGAAGTGAGTAGCTTGCAACAGAACAAAATGAATGAGAAGGCTATGTCTTTGGGACAAAACCCAAGAAGTCTAGAATTTTTTTTCAAATAAGTTTTAAGTAGAATGAAAGTACAAAGCCAGTTAACTAAACATATCCAACACTAATTGGTAGTATCAATTTGATCAGAAAAATTAAATATAGTAAGCTGGAAAGTAGGATAGTATCCTAATGGATCAAAGTATAAGGAATAATATTGATCTAAGGTAATACTAGATAATGTTTCTTTTGCTTCACATTTGAAGTCCACCATTGATTTACATTTCAGTTTTTCCCTTAAACAAAATGGAAATGGACACTAGTTATTGGAATATTTATTTTTATTTATTTATTTATTTGTCAATTGCTTACAAGATAATAGGTATAAGTAAAAACATAGTTATGAATACATGGATACATATAAGAAAAATAAAAAATATATATATAAAAGAAATAATAGGACAGGGACGGTAGGCACATTGGTGCCCTGAGTTAGTGAGAGATTAGGAATTTTTAGAAATGTAATTAGAACCACCAATCTACCCTGTTTCTCCAACAATATGGCCTCCCCAATAGGAAGTCCCAGCATGTTTATAGGCATGAATGAATTAACCCCCCAAATTAAGGCCTATATTAAAACATGCAAAATGGGGGAATGGTGGGGGCTTGCTGTTAGGAAGTACTTTTGTTGCACACCCGGATATGGTGCTGCCTGTGTTGACCCCAATATGAAGTGCCACCAACGCCGAGGTCAACATCCAAGCCATCGCTGCCCATCTGCCCGAAGATGCAAGGGGGTGGGAATTAAGTCACCCCCGAAACGATGGCCTAGCCATTTTTTCGGGGCTCAAAAAAAAAAAGACCTGGCCTTATTATATGAGAAACACGGTAGATATTGATTTTTCTAAAGAAACTTAGGCCAGACAGGAAATAATGGATCAAAACTGAACAAGGAGAGATTTAACATAGAAATAAAGAGAAACTTTCTGACAGTGAGAACAATCAATCAATGCAACAGCTTGACCTCGGAAGTTGTGGGAGTGCCATCACTTGAGACTTTCAAGAAGAGATTGGACTGCCATTTGTCAGAAATGGTGTAGGGTCTCCTGCTTGGGCAGGAGTTGAACTAGATGACCTACAAGGTCCCTTCCAACTCTGATTATCTGTATGAAGTTTCAAATTTTTCTTAGCAGCTTTAGAGAAGTATGGACATAATTTTGAAGAAAAAAATTCAAGGGTGGTTTCATAAATATCAATTTAGCCACGGAATAGAGAAAGGAATAAGAAAGAAACTTTAAATTGTCCCAGCTTGATTTCTCTACTGTAGGAGGTGGGAGCAAGAACTTTATCAGGTTTTCAATATTTTCCTCTGATAATCTGAAATCACTCATAGAATTCCTGTAATTTTTGTGCAGTCTGTTTCCTGACTCCATTTATTTCAAAGGACCAACAGTAGGTTCAGCTACATTTTAGGAGAAATCTACTGTAGAACAGTTTACAGTTTTGTTTTTTTTCTATTTAAACTACAATTGTTCCCTAGCATTTTTTTTTTTACTATAGCTCTTATTATTTGTTCATTTTTTAAAACAATACTGGCTGGCCTATTTCTTTTTTAATCTACATTTTTCATCTTTTGAAAGGTACTGGAGGAAACAAAAGGACCATATAAAATATTTTTACAATCAAGAAGGGAAATCAGGTATGCAGGTAGGCACAAAGTAAATTATTCCTATTTACCCCATTTTTCAATTTTAATTGGTATATCCCAAGTAAAAACATATCATAATGATGAAGTATATAATCTGATTTTTATAAAAACATTGTAAAAGTAATAGTAAACTGGCTGCAAGGTGACAGAAATTGACTAGAGCTAGTCACTCTGCATGATAAGTTTTCAAAGCTTTCAAGTTTTTGTGTTCAAAACAATTCTGTCCAGGGTAGACTATAAATTAGGGATGAGCAAAAGGAAGCTCCAGATCTGCATGAACACATTTTACAACTATATCAAAATTGTAATGACAATAAAAGTGTCCTCAAAATAGGTTGAATATAGCATAATATTTAGAATTAACACTCTAAGCATTGTTGCTGTTTTTTTTTTGGGGGGGGGCAAGGAAGTAAACAAAAAACTTGTGTATGTTTATGTGGGTGATCCACCAACATCCACACTGCCTTCTTGCTCCATTCCAAAACATTTACTGCATTGTACTCGTCCCTGCTATAAATTAATATAATAAACATGAAAATATTTTACAACATTAACAGTTATTGAAGTGTAAGCTGAAATATTGTAATGCTACAAAATTTCTGTAAATTCTGTCATTATTTCCTGATTCCTGGAACTTGATAATATCAGTATAAAATGTCATATATATTCTAATAACAAATGTACCAATTTTGCAGAAATTTCTTAAATAGGTATAATTTCATTTAACCGGATTGTTGTAATTCGCTCCATTCTGGCAACAACATGGACAGACTTACCAATTTGTTTCAGCATCAGGTGTTAAAACTCACCCTGCAAGCATAAACTTCATTCTCTTCAATTTTGTTTGGTTATATTTGATTTTTAAATGCAATCAGCTATCCAGAAAGAATGTCTTTAGCAGTGAAGAAGTTTTAAAATATATAGCTGTACATGTGACAATTTTCACTGACCTCAAGCTCAGCCCCACTTTAATTTTTCTTGGAGTTTTGCAGGATGGCAATTTTGCAGCAGCTTCTCACTTTCATAGAAAATGAAGATTATGCAGACTTTCAATCAATGGAAATGTGTTCAAATCACCACTTTCAATGAGATCTTTAAATCAATCCTTACCCTGACTATCAGGATATTTGGAAGGAACATGTTAGTGCTTGTGCCTGTACTCAGTTATATTAATGACTGATCATCTGGAAATATTTTATTCAAGAGTCAAAAAATATAATCCTTACCAGTCTAGTTTATTTTTTTATTTTATTTTGTCAAGCGATTATAAGATAACAGGTATAAGTACTGTATAAACATAGTTATGAATACATGAAATGGATATGAATAAGAAAAAAAAAAGAAACAATAGGACAGGGACAGTAGGCATGTTGTTTCGCTTATGCACGCCTCCTACAGACCTCTTAGGAAACGGATGAGGTCAATAGTAGACAGTCTAAGGTTACAGTTTTGGGGGGTTGTGGAAAAAACCACAGAGTCAGGTAGAGTATTCCAGACATTGACCACTCTGTTGCTGAAGTCATATATCCTGCAATCAACTTTGGTGTGGTTTACCTTGAGTTTGTATCTATTGTGTGCTCTTGTATTGTTATGGTTGAAGCTGAAGTATTCATTGACAGGTAGGACATTACAATGTATAATTTTATGTACTATACTTAGATCAGACCGAAGGTGGCGTAGTTCTAGGTTTTCTCGGTCTAGAATTTCAAGTCTGGTGACATAAGATATTCTGCAACGAATAGAAGAGTGGAGAACTCTTCTTGTGAAATATTTCTGGACTTTCTCCACTGTATTAATATCAGATACGTAATGCGGGTTCCACACTGATGAGCTGTATTCAAGTATTAGTCTAGCAAATGTTTTGTATGCTCTAATTAGTAGTGTGATATTACCTGAGAAAAAGCTGTGCAGGATTAGGTTAGCAACCTATAATGCCTTTTTGGCTATGTAATTACAGTGGGCTCTAGCACTTAGATCATTAGAGATGAGTACTCCAAGGTCCTTTACAGAGTTTGGATCATCAACAAGAACTTGACTATTCAGCTTGTATTTTATTTTCTGGTTTTTTTTTTTTGGGGGGGGGGGGGGATATGTAAGACAGAGCATTTATTTGTTGAGATTTGAAGTTGCCATTTGATCGACCATTCTGATACATAGTCAAGGTCTTTTTGAAGGGTAGCAGTATTGTCTGTGGTGTTGAAAAGCTTTACATCATCAGCTAAAGGAACGCATTTGCTCTTAATATGATCACAGAGGTCATTTATGTAGAATATGAAGAGGGTTGGTCCTAGAACACTGCCTTGGGGGACCCCACTGTTGACAGGTACAGAATTTGATAGGATGCTCCCAATTTTGACCATTTGTTGTCTGTTTGACAGGAATGCTTCTATCCAGTTATGCAGGTGTCCAGAGATACCATAAGATTTTAGTTTTAGTAGTAGCTTGTCGTGTACCACTGAATCAAAGGCTTTACAGAAGTCTATGTAAATTGTGTCTATTGCTTTGCCCTGATTGAGTTGTGTAAGAGTTGCAGATTACAGGATAGTTTTTTTCTGAAACCAAATTGTTTATTAGAGAGTAGGTTGTTTGTCTCTCAGTGGAGGATAATGGATTGGTTAATAACTGGTTCCATGACTTTACAGGTGACACAGCATAAATAGATAGTCTGTAATTTTCAATTAGGCTGGGGTCTCCCTTTTTGAAGATGGGTATGACCATGGTTAGTGACCATAGTTTTGGCAAGGAGCTGGTCCTGAAAAATTGTTCAAAGATTATGCTTAGAGGTTCAGCCAGGGCAGCTTTTTTAAAAAGTAGGCACATATTCCATCCGGTCCAATAGATAGAGATTTTTTAGATTGCGTAGTGCTTTTTCAACATTGTCTTCTGTAAAATCAATATGTATTAGATAATTGTAGTTGTCTGTGGTTCAACTGGGAAATACTGGGCATGATACATTGCTGTTTACAAATACTGAGCCAAAGAATGTGTTAAAGAGGTTAGCTTTAATCGTGTCATTGTTGCAGTCTTTACTATTAGGTCCATTTATCAGTTCACCAGATAATTTTCAGTCTTGCCTATAATTCTCCTAAGGAACATTTCTTCCCAATTAACCTTGTTGCACAGACTGTAAGCCTAGGAATGTCAGTGATCAAACATGATCTAATTGTTGGTGATTTTACAAATGTTGGGTGTGTTCAAACTATTGTAAACCATTTCATGAAGAATGTTGATTACAGCCCAGTATATATCTTCACTTTAATGCAGCTTGGTTCTCTGGACAGCTTGGTGCAACCATTATAAAAGTTGTCTAGAATGTCTGTTGGACATGCAGAAGTAACACTTCCACTGGAATTGCTAATGAAATAAAACATCTGTGAATATGAAAATAACCTGCATATAAAGAATATATGCAGGTTAGGTTAAAAAAAAACCTAAATCATTGTACAGGAATTGATAAAATTTCCATGGTTTTCTATTTCTCCCATGAGAAGGAATGCTGTTTCTTGGTGTATATGTATGATAAAAAAACCAAAATATATAACAATTATCTAAACATAATCCATACAATCTTTGCCAACAATAAGAATAACTGATTTCTTCAAGATAAATCAATATTATACACTCACAAAAACTGAACAAGTACTCAGAAAGCTAGGGCAATAGACCCAAGGGAATATATATTTTAAAGAATGAAGACTAGTTTTTTTTTCCTCCTGAAAGATAGAAAGAAATTTTGTACTTTCTGTTCTTTTATGATTGAAACTACTAGCGCATTTCCAGTCCTCTGCAAGTGAAAAATTAGATAGCAAACTACCTTTTCAAGGATTACTTTGAAAAGTGAATTACCTTTGTTGGTATTGTCCATTACTGTCAAGTCACTCTCTCTATTATTGTCCTTAGAAGTTATATTTCTAAGGGAAAAAAATAACCTAAAGCATTGTGCAGGAATTGATAAAATTTCCATGGTTTTCTATTTCTCCCATGAGAAGGAATGCTGTTTCTTGGTGTATATGTATGATAAAAAAACCAAAATATATAACAATTATCTAAACATAATCCATACAATCTTTGCCAACAATAAAAAATAATAAAAATATTAATTCCTAATAATTTAATTCAAGACAAATTCATAAATATACATTCATAGAACACTAATTGAATCTCTACTGTGAAAAAACAGCAATACTTTTATAAATGAAGAAAACATGCAGAGCAGCTACATCAAAGCTGCAGTAATCTATGTCTATTTGATCTTTACAAATATATGCAGAAATATATATATATAAAACCTGGTGATTGCCCAGGTTTTTGTAGGTCAGACTGTAAAGGCAAAGAGAAGATATCTACTTTTAGACTTAGAAGATTGATGTCAGCCATTACAGGTAATCAGGACAAAGAACACCAACCATGAGGCCTAACACAACTTGCCTTTTACAGAAGGTTGCTGTAACAGAATCTTGAAAATTTGACAGTACATCTGTCTGTTCCTTCATATTCCAGGAAACTATGGAAAGTCCCATCTGAGACATTTGCTTCCTCTTATCTGACCATTACCTAGTCTACTGCTGTTGTTCCTCCTTCTCCTATCTCTCAAGGGCATTCTCACAGACCATAATGGAAGTCTTCTCCAATGCTGAAATTCAAAATTCAATATTCTTATTACTACACTTCTTCAAAGAAGTGTATTTTGTTCCCTAGAGCAGGGGTGTCAAATTCACTGCATCATGGCATCATCACATGATGTTTGGCAACTTTCCCACCTTCACTAAACTGGATGTGGGCGTGGCCTGCACATGACACATCCAGCCCATGGGCCACGAGTTTGACAGCCCTATCCTAGAGTGGCACAGGAAATACAATGACTTCACAGTTCTGGTAATTGCACATCACAGTATTTGGATATCTTAGGACATTTTTTCATTTTAATTCTTATTTTTTCTTATTAAACTTTGCTGATTCTTTAGGTTCTTATGATGCTATCATCAGCATAGCACAGATTATCGATGTGTCTTCCTCCAGTTTTAAAACAAAGTTCATCTTCTTCCAGTCCAGCTTTCCTTAATGTATATTCAGCATATAGGTTGAATAAATAATGGAGATTATACCCAGTGGTGGGATTCAAATATTTTTTACTACTGGTTCTGTGGGCATGGCTTGGTGGGCATTGGAGGGGAAGGATACTGTAAAATCTCCAGTCAGAGGTAGTATTTGCCAGTTCTCCGAACTACTCAAAATTTCCGCTACCGGTTCTCCGGAACTTGTCAGAACCTGCTGAATACCACCTCTTATACAACTTTGTTAACAATCTGGAGTCAGTCTGTTTCACCATATTTTGCCATAATGTGGCTTCCTGACCTGTATATAAGATTCTTATGAGAAGAAGAGATATTTTGATATTCCTATTTTTCTGAGCACATCCCATACTTGATGTGTTCTACATAATTTTCTGTAATTCTTTCTATGTTTAATGAAGCATTTATTCATTTTTTTGGCATTCTTAATTATCCAGCTACATCAGCACCAATGTCTTATGTTTTATATTGATATTGTATTGGACACAAGTTATATATATGTTTTAACTATGTGTTTGAACTTTGTAATTCACCCAAAATCTATTGGAATGGACAGTCATAAGAAATATATTATTTGTTGATTTACTATAATGTTTTAATAATTTGTAACTGATCAGAGTCATATTTGATATGGACTACCGACAAATGAAAATAAATAAACAAATAATTTAAAAAAAATACAGCACTGTTGTAGATGATATGGCTTGATCAAATAATTATCATCTTACAAGTGCACATTTAAAAACGAAATGAATATATTGACTTTTTAAACAATAGCTTGCCATTACCTCTTGGGTGATATATTTAGTGAAGCTTAACAATATGGGAAAGATAAATCCTTGAAGAGATAACTATATAAGGAAAGGCAAACTTAACACTCATCAAAAATTCTGTGAGATAGTGTATTAATTTAATTATTCTTTCCACATTCATATTCACTTAGCTTTATTGATGAAAGATAATGCTTATATTGCTTAGAAGATTAAACAGCCTCATATTTATAATTTATTTATATGGTATGATAAGTTTTAACCGGCATACTATTACCTATAACAAATATAATATAGTCTTCTCAATCATAAAATACATCTGGTATTTTATGCACTAATATCATGCTTGTCTCATATTCAGGATTCAATAACAGTCAAAACCACAGTATGAAATAACTCCAACCTACTCTGATCTATTTAGTAATACATTATGTGCAATATTATTTAAAAAGTACCTTTTACTTAGATACATACTATAAGGATAGGAAAATGAAGCAAAACAATAGAAATTAGAGCCGATTAAAGTTGTAGTTTAAATAAAAATAGGAAAACCATTGGTCGCAAAGCTAAAAATAATACCTTTGTGATGTTTAGTTCAGAATCTCTAAATAAATTACTTCTGAAGAAAATTATAAATTGTGAGTACATTAAATGAAACAAAATAAGAGTCATAATATGACAAAAAAGTTCTTAAACAATTTTTTCCCATTTCTCTGATCTGATTGTTTTTGGTAACTACTTTTCATATGTCCACATTGAGTGGCAATCAGAGGTGGTATTCAACAGGTTCTGACTAGTTCTGGAAAACCGGTAGCAGATATTTTTAGTAGTTCGGAGAACCGGCAAATACCACCTCTGACTGGAGATTTTAAAGTATCCTTCCCCTGCCACGTCCACCAAGCCACGCCCACAGAACCGGTAATAAAAAAAATTGAATCCCACCACTGGTGGCAATGTATTTTACTCCACATTTTTAGTATATTTCAGTATTGTTTACAATTCATAAGGTATGTATAAAAGTATGTTTATTGGTGAAAATGTGTACACAACTACTTTATACATTTTGAAAGATATACTACAATTTTATTAATTATTTAATTACAATAGTAAAAACTAACATAAACTAAAAAGGTGATTTCAATTTTAATTGTAATTTCTAGTTCCCAGTATCTAGTTCCAATTTTTAAAGTCTTTTTTTAAATGAAAACAAAAGCATTATCCCATTGGAAGTTTTCTTTATAATTAATTCAAATCTTTCAAATTTATCTGGATCTTTTGTCCATTTTTAACTTTATGAAAGTAAAGTTTTAACCACCTTTTTGCTTTTTATTCCAATTTTTCAAGCTCTTAAACTTGTAGTTAAACTTCTTTCACTAGGGATTGAAGGAAACTCAGCCAGTGCTGTAAAACATGTGGATCCAGAGGTTCTTAATAGCTGAAAGACAGTTAAGAAGCAATTTTAAAAAGTGATTAGAAAAGCAAGTATGCACACTTAATGTCTTTTCAAAGGCACCCTCTGTGGCTTGAACAAGATGTTAATGCTATCATTTCTCAGAGGTCTACACACTCCAGGGACCTCTGTCTTGTGGATCCATCATGAGCAGCATCTGCCTGGAACATTTGTGGGTGATCTGATATCGTCTGCTTGTCTAGAGAGGAATTATCAAAGCACCAGACTACTTACCAATTCTTTGTGGAGCCATCTTCAATTTGTTATTTCTTCTCTAGAAACTCCTAAATGTTCATGCATAAATAGACGTACACACACCTATAACTGATGCTGATGAGCCTTCTTATAGTTAAAAAATTTAAATTTAAATTTAAAAAAATAACAGATTGACTCATCCTTAACTATGGATGCTTCAATTTGCAACCAAAACCAAATGGGTCATGAGGGTACTTAGAAGATTGAAACTACCTGTTCTGAGTCTTACTTGCAAAATAACTCTCCTGTATATCAACACTTCATGTGTTCAATAGCCATCATTTGTAAAGCTAATTTTGGCAACTATGATTATCAAATTAACCAAAGTGAATTACCTAAGATTTAATTGGCATATCATTGAAGTTTTCTACAATACAAAGTCTAATATATTTCTTTTAAACTAATTTTGGCATAGAAACCAAAGTGATTGCTATCTAAACTTATATCTTCTGAAAGCATGCAACTGAGAAAGATGCTGCATTGTCAAAACTAAGCAGAGGGAGGTGAAACTATTGGCTTGATCTAGCTTAAATTTCATATTTTATTTAAGGTGATGAAATCACGGGCACAGATTTATGCCTATTCTATACATATTCTCAAGAGGTAGGCGTGGCAAAACATGGAGAACATTAACAAAATCAAAGATAGAAAATATATTTATTTATACATCACAAAGTTTAATTGGAATTTGTTGTTAATTTCTGTTAAAAGCTGTTGGATAAAATGATATATTTCTAAAATCACAGGCAGAATACCTTATATTCTAGATGCTGAGAAACAAAGATACCCATGTTTGATGTAATACAGAATGCTAGATTAGATGAGCCATTGATCTAATCTAGTAGGGTTCTTCATACTGTGTATTATCATTTTTAAATTTGAAATTTTGCTTTGTGCTTTGATAACTATGTGGGTAAACTGATAGTTGTGCAGAAAAAAGAAAAGTGGAAAGGAAAAATAAGGGCAAAGATTGCTTGTTGTGTTTATTCTGATCAGCCAAAATTGAAAGTATAGATACTGTTTTATGATAGGGCTTATCATTGAAAATGGTAATTATTTGATGGTTTAATTAAACAGTTTTCTCATAAGTTAATTATTTATGGAATCATTGCCATTTATATTTCAGAATGGTGATCATATAAGAAATTTCTAAGATGTTAACAGTTTATTTTTGTATCCTTGATTTAGGCATTATAAAAAGCTTTATGCCTATTGAAAAATATCTCATTCTTTTTTTTTTTTTTTTTGAACAAATTTTTATTAATTTTTAAAGACATACAAACATACAAAAATTCAAGACATAAAAACATAAAAAATCTCTTTTCTGAAAGTGGCTTAATCCCGGGTCAAAACTCTTGGTACAGACACACATTCAAATTCATATTCATTTTACATACCATTCCATATCTTATTACATTTTCATTTTTCTATATAGCTTCTCCTTTCTTTTAAATTTTCTCAATTTTATTTTATTTATCTCCTCTCAATTCAAATCATAATATTTATTCTTTGTCTGTTCTATTTCCAACTATCCGTTTATCTTTCTTCTTAAAAGAAAAAAAAAGAAAAACCTTCTCCTGTACACTGATTGGAGTATGACGCCTATGTCTCTTTCCCCTATATTTATAATACTTGATTTAAAATACATAACTTACGTTGGGATTCTGTCTGGTACATTCTAACATTATACAATATCATCAAAACCAATACAAATCCATTCATTAATATTAATATTTATTCATATCTTAAACATCTAGCACATTTCTTATCAATTAAATCACATATTTCTATGGGAGCACCTATTTGCCATATTAATTCCATCCCCCACATCACATATTATAGATCATTATTACATTACATGTTCCTCTCTCCTTCCTCAAACCTCTCATTTCACAAATAGTTTCACTATTATAACATAGCCTAATCATTTGTGTTAACAATCATTTATATCTTTAGACATTTTACACATTTCAATTAATTATCATACCATTATGGGAACACTTCTTATACTTTCCAAAATTATCCCCCCCCCCCACATTACCGATCTTAAAACATTATTTCATTAAAGTACTCCCCTCTCTTAACAAAAATTTCACTAAATTATACTAAATATTTATCACATTTTAAATTACATATTAATTCCAATCTTCTATAATTATTTCTAAATACAAATATAAAAATGCAATCTTATGTACCTTTCTAGAATCCCTTTTCCAATAAAATCTATCCATTATCTCTAAAAAACTTTTGTTTTTTTGCATTTTGCTCCCCACTATTAAAGCTTCTCATCCCTTCCTTTCTCCCTTGCTTCTTCTCCTTATTCTCTTTACCCCCTTGTCTCTCCACCTCCCTTTTATCCTGTTTTCCCTCTTTCTGTTGTTTCCTAACACAATATCCTCTTTTCACCTTATTCTTCTCTTTTTGGATTGTTTTCCCAGGTCTTAAAGTCTTCTTCTCCTTTTTCTCCTCCTTCTTTTCTTCCCCAACCAAAGTCACATGTTCTTCAAAAATGGCTTCTTCTTTATCCTGCTCATACAATTTTACATAAGCACAGACCGCCATTTCTATAAACTGAAAAAGAGTGTCAAAGACATCTTTCCCTTCTTGCTTTTCTCTTTCATATTTTTGATGTATAAGTTCTAGATTATCCACAACTAATGCCATTGTACAGAGAATTTTTTTTTTTCAAAACAACCACCCAAGTGCTTTTAGTCTGGGATAATTCTCATAAAATCCAAAGTCATCAAACAGTCCAATCAGCTGATTCTTTTTAATACTTTCTCTTTTTCCATTTTCTCTTTTTGGGATAAAGTTTGATCACAAAGTTCTCTTTAAAAAATATCTTTAGGAAGTCTTATTGCTGTTTAATAGCTCTTTAAAATTAACTCTTTAAAGTTTTAGGCAGTCTTCTCCTTATTTTCAGGTTGCTGCAATTTTATTTTATTTTCCTCTCCCTTCCCACTCACAGCCAAAAAGAAATTCTTCTTCTCTTTTTTTTTTTTCCCCTTTGAATATTCAGAAATCCTTGCTCCTTCAATATTCATTT
The DNA here is from genome assembly GCF_049901735.1 of Notechis scutatus. Lineage (NCBI taxonomy): Eukaryota > Metazoa > Chordata > Lepidosauria > Squamata > Elapidae > Notechis > Notechis scutatus. The sequence continues at coordinate 35,020,311 of NC_142012.1, read as the reverse complement.
ACCTCCAGAACAGATTCCCGGATTTCTCTTATAGTTCCACTGCTGTCACGTTAGGGAGGAGAGTGAAAGGCAAAAAAAAAAAAACCTTACTCTTTTAAAATGTTCGCCGCTTGTATCTCTTTCTAGAAACAAAGTATCCTTAGCAGCCTTCGAGGTTACAGGAACTCTCTCTCTTAACTTTATCCCAGTCAGAAGCAACTTCCACAGCTCTTCCCTCTTCCTCCAGCACAAATCTTACCCGGCTGCTGGCTTCTTTGAGGTGGCCATTACTGACCGCCGCTCCACCACCTCAGGAAAAAGGGGTTATTCCGGCTGGAAAGGGGGTCTGCATTACCCCCAAACCTCTGTCCGGATGCCCTCTCTCTTTGGCTGCCTCTACAAGGCAGCCATAGCCTGAACCTATTTAGATCGGGGCACCTTGGCAGCGAATGCGGCAGGGATCGCAGAGGCGCGAATTCCTGCCGCTACCGAAGCCGCGCAAAAACGGAAGCCTCTAAAAAATATCTCATTCTTATACCACTTCATTGAAGGTAGCTATGTGATGAAATATGATCTAAAGTGATTTTGATTGTATTTTACTAAATGAAAACACAACTGAGATAGTAACACTTATTAATTGCAATAAGTTTAATATAAGAGATTAAACAGCAGCTAGCTTATTAGCTTATTACTGGAACAATTATGAAAAAAAGAATCATTCTTATTAGTTTATTAAACACAGAATGGCCTGTTAAAGTAATTGAGTTTTTAAGGAGCTATCTTTAAGTAAATATATTAGGTGACAGTTAATTATGATATACACTAATTAGTGTTTAACTAATGACTGCATTCATTTATAAAGGATATTTTGGACATAGTTACTATATACAGTGTATATTCAATAATATATTATAAAATTCAGATGAAGTGTTTGTGAAGTATTTTTCAGTGTTATATTCAACAGTCTATCATTATAAGAGGTGAACTTTTTTTTAGAAAGAAGAATAAAAAAGGGACTATAGTAAAATAGTAATAGAAATAATAATAGCACTTAAACATTTACCTCTTCAGTGCTTTACAGCCCTGTTTACAGATGGTTTACAAGAATCAGCATATTGCCCCCAACAATCTGGGTCCTCATTTTACTGACCTTGAAAGAATGGAAGGGTGAGTCAATCTTGAGCTGGTGAGACTTGAACTGCCAAATTGCAGGCAGCCAGCAGGCAGCAGAAGTAACCAAACATTCCAGTATATTGAAATACATAGGAGTTTGCTAATTATAGTGTGCTGGTTTCATAATTCACAGTCATCAATCAAGATTGTAATTCTCAATCAAGACAAGAGTTTGAGAAGTAATATCACTTTATCATATCATTTTATGACAAAGTAACAATGTATTTTCCCTTTAAAAAATAAAAATGAAAAATTTGAATTGTTGTGGTGGAAAATAAGTATGTTTATTTTGAAATACCTGGCTTATACAGACATGAACACAAAGAGCATTCACGACTTAACCTACCTCTGTGCAAATGTAATAATGAAGTAACTTTTTGATGAAGATGCATGGATATCCATTTTGTTTGAAAATAATGTATAGATGATATGTTTCTTTTTTCTGATGTTCAGGGTTGCTGCAGTGTGTTTGTGTTCATATGAATAAGGTTCTTAAATTGGCTTATTACTTTGGTAGTAAATTGGCTTAAATTGGCTTATTACTTTGGTAGTGGAGCACTTGGTTGGTATGGGTGGTTTTTAATGGGACTTGTGTTTCTACTTTGCCATTGCAGTCTCTGCTGATAATATCCAGGAAGGGTAGCATGCTATTTTCTTTTTCTCTTGTGATTTGGATTTTTCTGAAGATGTTGTGTAGTTGGTCCTTTTTATTATGGTAAAGGTGTCATCACCTGATCACTCAATCCAATTTAGCACAACCAATACAAACTGTGGAAAAGATAACACTACCAATAATTATCAGCAAACTGATTCCTTCAGAAAACAAATGGAGAAGAGCACCACCCCTAGACTTGGAAATGACTAACACGGAAAACCTTTATCTTTATCTTTGGGCCATGATGGCTTAGTGGTTAAAGATGCTGAGCTTGTAAGATGGAAAGCTAACAAGGTTGGGATCCAAGTGCTGCATGGCAGGGTGAGTTTCCATTGCTTGTTCCAGCTCCTGCCCACCTAACAACTTGAGAGCATGCAATGCAAGTAGATAAAAAGGTACCACTTTGGTGAGAAGGTGACAGAGTGTTTTGTGCCTTGTAGCCATGCTGGCCACATGACCACAGAAAAGTGCTGGCTCCTCAACTAAGAAATGGACTTGGGGACTGCCTAGAGTAAAAAACAACTGGACATGGGAAACCTTTACCTTGAGTTTACCAACAATCAAAAAACAACTCAGAAACCACCAATAAACTATTACAATCACATGACACCAGTGTAGCACACAAACTGACTAAAGCCCATCAAAATATCCTAAGTAAATTAAAGAACATCAAATAACAGAGTTGGAAGGGATCTTGGAGGTCATCTAGTCCAATCCCCTGCTTGAGCAGGAGAGTCTATTTGAAATATTACAGGTTGATCCTCTACCTAGGATCAAACTCATAGCCTCCTGATTGTGAGGCAAGAGCTCCATCTCTAGCAGTGTAAAGCCAGTACATAGGACAAATTGGCAGAAGACTAGAAGAATGCATCTGTGAATACCAGCTAGCAGTCAGAAGACATGATGAAAACTCTTTAATTTCACAACACATGAACAGACTTATAGTTTCAGCTGAGAAACGGTGACTATCCTAGACTAAACCAACTCCAAAAAGAAAATTCTCAGAAGCCTAGCACTCTGACAAATTGGCCATCAACAGACATATAGACATAAACAACATCTACATATTGTGCAAAAGAGAATCAACAAGCCAAAAAGGGAACAAAGAGACCAAACCATTTCCCCACCAACAATCAACAGCCAGATGAGCAGAGAAACCAAAGAATCATCAAGACCAGTCCCATCAACACTGACACAGAAGATAAATTGAGAGCAAACTCCATGTCTTACTAGCACCAATGATATTATCTAGTTTGGGTAATGAAACTTCTGCAAGAAAAGAGAGAGAGAGCACCTCAGAGAGCACCAAGAATAAATGAGAGAGAGAGATATATATATAGATGACTGAGATAGATAGATAGATAGATGATAGATAGATAGATAGATAGATAGATAGATAGAGAGAGAGAGAGAGAGAGAGAGAGAGAGAGAGAGAGAGAGATGATAGACAGACAGACGTTTAAAAGAGATATTTCTGCCTAAATTGATCAGATTAAAAAGGAAAGCAGATTTTTGGAAGGCTAGCCTGTGATTTTCAAAATTGTACCAGGGAAGAAATTTTAACTGAAAACAAATGATTTCTGAAACTACTTTCTATCCCTTTGCATGCAGTATAATTTCTCTATCTCTCTTTTCTCTATTTTTCTTTCTTAAAAAGTAAATATACTATTAATTACTTTGTACTAGTGCTACCAGTGATATTTTATTATGGTCACATTTTAATTTCTAATCCTGCTATTTGAATTCCATTCTTTGTCTTTGAAGGATACTGAGGAACAAATCATGGCGGGAACATTTTAAAGTGAAGAAATCAGTAGGGAAGAAAATGTTTAAGTTTGCTTCCCCTTTTCAAACCACACCAATTTTTATTTGTTTTAAAAATAATAGCTTCAGAGCTTCTTTTTATAACATTAAATTAATGTATTTGTTGTATTTCTTGGTCATACAGGAAACACAGTTCCTTATTGTTATTTTCCTTTTCCAATATAAGATTATCCTGTATATGTAATAATTACTTTAGATGTTTTAATTGTTAATATTAATTATAGGTTATGGTATCACATCAAGGGCCATATGTTCAATACTAGTTAATTTTTAATTAACTAGACCTTCAGCTCCATAGAAACAAATGGAACTTTATGAGTTTTATAAGTAACTTTATGAATTAAAAGTTGCATTCATTCATATACACATGCATATGCATATCTCAACTAGATTTGAGTTCAAAAAGATTTACACTGGAATATCAACATAGAAAGTTTGTCCTAAATGGTGGATTTCCATCACTATAGTACATTTGTACATTTTCCAACAAGCCTTACCATTCCATCTAAAGTGGGCCAGATTCACAGCCTTTGCAAACTTTTTTTATACTTTTCCACCAGAGAGCATTGCTTCATCCATATTGCATGAAACATCTGTCAGTTTAGGAACCATAACTCAGTAGAACAAAGAGTGCAGAACTTGGGGTGGAGTTAAAAGAGGGATCAGCCTAGAATCTTTACATCGCCACAAGCAAACTAAGTCCATCACCCCCCACCCCCAAATTCAGTTGACCCTTATTGAACGTCAAGCAGATAGATTGTTAGTTGAGATGAATCCCCTGCATCGGCATGATTAGCAATAAATTATTTTAACTGGACCTTCATGTGTGGTTCTCATGTGATTAATAAATATTATCTTCAAACTCTTCTTCAAACTTCTTCAAACTCTTTATTCTGTACTTTTCCATATTCTATATAAGCTAAAACATTGTGCAAACCTTTGGTCCTTTTGCCTTCTTTGAATTAATCGTACATATTCTTATTCATATCCACTCACAGGAATATATGGCATAAAGTACACAGTATCACTATGCCTTGGCATAATACAGTGATTGACATTATGCACTGATGATTATATAGTGTATTAATATACTAATATGTTGTTCATTAATTAATGTGGTTAAAGTTATTTAGCATATTGCAATATAGTCACAGTCAGGAAACCATATGTCTAAGCCTGATGCATAATAGGACTTATGACATTTATTTCTGAGCATCAGCTTTTCAGAGAAGTTCTTTTGAAATTCATCTGGATTGCAAAATTCATTTGTAAAAAGTTATAGGATTGCCTTTTGTATAAAAAGTCCTCATTTAGTAAGCCAAATCCTTGGAGTCCTCCTAAAGTAAATTCTGCAGTCAACATGATATAGCATACTATAAGGAAGACTGAAATTTAAAAAAGGACCTGGGCATATGTTCAATGCTATCTGTTACAGGAATTCATAGAGAGTAACATAGATTAGTAAGAGATGAATAAGAAAAGATGTTTCAAGAACAGATGGCTGATGAAACAGCTGTAGGTAACAACGGGTATAGACACTAAAATGAAAACAAAAATGTTTCCCAAGAAAGCAATACTCCATTTACAAACATTATTCATATCTGTTGCATATATTGCTGCATTTTAGGAGCAGATAAAAGAGTGTGACAGTTCAAACATAGATTTTAAAAGTTTGAAATATGCACATGTAATCTGGAAACAATGAAATGCACAAATGTATCTGCTTGAAAATCTTCTCAGCCTCAGAAAAATCTATTAGGAAAATAACACTAGTTACACTGTTCTAGCACTATCATTTTCCACAGTTTATTGGTTGAATGGGATAAAAGCTCTTTTCACATCAACATGCTATATTGAATAGTGTGGAGAAGAACAGAACTGGTGATAGGTTTCTCCCCAATTTTAGTTTCATCAGTTTTTTGCTACCTTTTTTCCATTCCATCTATTTTAATAGATCCACACTAAGCAGAAGGAAGCTAGATTTTACCTCTTCCCCCACCCTTGTGAGGATAGACTGGAATTTCAATTAACACTAGAAGATGAAAGAGATAACAGCTCTGTTTTTCTTCTCACAAAGAAGACTGTCATACTTACACGGTGTCAGTATTTTTAGAAAGGATGTTTTGTTAAGAAAAAACAACAAACTCAAATTTTAAAAAAATCTTTTCTGAATTTTGTTTCTAAGTATACCTTCTAATAAATGGAAAACTTAAACATAGCAAAGAGATATTTTAAAACTTTATTAACCATAGAGCCGCTTGCCTGCAGGAGCCACCAGAGGGACAATTGTTAACAAAACAAGATGTTGGGGTGCAAACTTACAAATATGCAAAATAGCTTAAATGTTCCAAATATAATTAAAAAGGTCTAGTATGAAGCTTGATTCACATACAAATACAAACTCATACATATTAATAAAAACTCCTACAACCATGTAATCTTTTAAGTCAGGTAGAGTTGGAGCGACTTGATGGAGCTTTATCAGCCAGATGGCCTTTCCTGATGCCATGTGATGTTTGCAGCAAATATGGTGAGTTGTGGGTTTTTGTTTTTTGTTTGCATCCTAGAAGAGAAACATATGCTGCTACCTAGGATTGAAGTCTCAACCTTCCAAGTGGGAGGTGCAAATGTTCACCATAACACCACCACACTGCTCACTCCTACACATCAATATTTACACTTAAATAAAGGCACACCTACAAATTTATGACTTACATAGAGTATTCACATGTACAAATTTATGATATGAATTCAGCAAGAGGTCCAATAAGATGATGTGCTCCTAACCATACTTCTGAAAGAGTCCTGAATTTTTTTAAAAAAGCAAGCAATAACAAAAAAACAATATAATATTTTATTCATATACATAATGAGAATGGAAGAAAGAAGTTTCCTTGTTTCTAATATAGAGTTTTAACTAACACAGACATGTGGGTTTAGCCTAGCTTCAATATATATTAATGGACATTCATTGTATTTACAGCAAAAGGTAATTGAAATATATGATGATAGAAAAGCATCATTTCTTGATAGACTTGAATACTGGATACTATCTGACAAAGTGCAATTCAATGATGACAAAAGTAAAGTTTTACACTTAGGCAAGAAAAACCAAATGCACAGGTATAGAATAGATGGTACTCAACAAAAAGTAACTGTGACAAGGATTTAGAAATCTATTGCACAACCACTTAAACGTGTGCAGCTGCAGCTGTTAAAAATGTCAGAAGGATAGCATCAAAATCATGTGAAGTGTTGGTACTACTTATCCTGCTTTGGCAAACCACACCTGGAATATTACTTACAGTTTGTACCAGAATACAGAAAGATATTTAATGTAGAAGAAGTGCAGAGAAGAGCAATAAAGATGATTAGGAGGCTGGAGCTAAAACATATGAAGACCAGACTGCAGGAATGGAATAGATTGCAGGAATATATAGTATAATGAAGAGAAGGCATCGTTATGATAGCAGTCTTCCAGTATTTGACAAACTGTCATATAAAAGAAGGGTTGACCTATCTCCAAAGCACGTGGGGGCAGGGCAAGAAGTAACAGGTGAAATTATCAAGGAGAGATCCAATCTAGAATAAGAAGAAATTTTATGACAATGAGAACAATTAACTAGTGGACTGGCTTGCTTCTAGAAGTTGTGGTTACTCCTTCACTGGAGGTTTTAAGAAGAGATAGAGACCTATTTGTCTGGAATGCTTGTAAGTGGACTGAACTATAAGATCTCAAAGGTCCCTTTCAATTTTATTATTCTGTATTCTTGAAGAACAAATTAAAGGGATTGTAAGCACAAAAGCAAGTTTCTTTGACACCTAATCCTATGAACTCCTTATTGAACAGTAAGTCAGTAACAAGCCATAGGAGATCCTTCCCTTATTTCATTCCCACCATGGGCCCTAATGATTAAAAGACAGTTCATAAGTGCAAAGAAATGAGATGATCTCAGATAACAAATAATAATCAGAGTTGGAAGGGACTCCAACAACACAGAAGGCAGAGTGGGTCAAGGAATGGTGGGAGAGGGTAATGGGAGCAGGGAGGGGAGACAGAAGAAAGCAGAAGAGAATGACTGGGTGGTATGAGAATTAGTGTGGTGCGTGGTATGGTATAGGTAGTCCTTGACTTACATCAGTTCATTTAGTGACCACTCAAAGTTACAATGACATTGAAAAAATGTGACTTATGACTGTTTTTCACAGTTATGACCTTTGCAGCATCCCCATAACCATATGATCAAAATTCAGATGCTTGGCAACTATTTTATATTTATGTCTGTTGCAGTGTCCCATGCGATCATCTTTTGTGACTTCTCATAAGCAAAGTCAATAGGGAAGCCAGATTCACTTAACAGCTGGCTTATAGCAGTCATTCAATGACTGTGGCAAGAAATGGTTGCAAAATGGGGCAAAACTCACTTAACAAATGTCTCACTTAACAACAGAATCATGTGGCTCAATTGTGGTCATAAGTTGAGGACTACCTGCATAAGGTAGGACATCAAAGAGGTGTGGCAGGAAGTGAGAATACAGAGAAAATAGAGATCCTACAGTAGTGAAAATAAGTAGAAAGCAAAAAAGAGATATCAGTCCTAAGATAGCATTGTTGGGATAGGTGGGGATTGTAGTAGGAGAGCAGAGAATGATGAAAAGGATGGAGAGCAAACAGAAACAGCAGAGAAATGAGAAGGGAAAAGCAGTAGAGAGAGAATAGGGTAAAGTTCAAGGAGAAAGAAGGGAGAACATTGCCAAACTGAAAAGTAATAGAACAAAAAATTGAGAAACAAAAGGACTGGCAAGGAGGAAAAGAAGAATTCAGTGGGGCAAAAAATGAGGCAAATTTTGGCAATTATCATGAGAAGCAAGAAAAGAATGAGAGAAAACAGTAAAATAAACGAGGGATAAAAGAGAAATATAGATCGACTTTGTTCAGGGACTGCAAATGGTGTCAGTGAAATGGTTATTAAGCAACATGGTCACTAAGCAAACCATGTGACAAATTCAAAACTACATAGAGCTCAAACTATCAAAGTATTTTTTTTCAAAACAGAAAGAGAGAGAGAGAATGAGAGAGAGAGTGTGCAAAGTTTGCTCATTGATGCCTGTTGTGTCCGGCGCAAGGAAGGAGACTCGGAGCCAGTGACTTAGTTCAGCTCATTTATTGGTCCCGAGATCGGCTCGGGTTCCGTAAGCGGCCAATGGCACCGCTTTGAATCTCCCATGATTAGTTTCCACCAATCGCGGGAGATTCGCGGCGGGCCAATCAGCGCGGCTCGCTCGGCCAATCAGCTCGCCATGCATCTTGACCAATCGCTGTGCGGTTCTACAAGAATGGTAATGACCGTACAAAACACCCCTCCCCTCTTGGTCTGGTCTTACGTAATGTAGTCCCGTAAGTAGGCGGGGCTACGCACTTGTCTACTTGACCTGCGCAGGTTAGTTGGTGCTTGGCTCCCGGCCGGTTCAGTCGGGTTCTGTGTTGCTCCTCATCCTGTTAATGGAACCGTCTGGAAGTCTGAGCCGGGCCTTTCGTTGCAGCTCCCTCCCGGTCTACCCGGGCTGGTTGAGTTGCGGTCGCTGCTCCCGCCTGGTCTTTCCGGGCTGGTTGAGCTGGCCTGGCTGCTTCTCCCTGGTGAGGTGTCGAGTTGGCTGCTTGCCGGTGAGTATTCCTGGTGTCTTTCTAGTGGTGTTTGGTTCTTTGGGCCTTCCCTCCCCTCTTGGTTTGTGTTGGGGGGGGTTCCCTTCTGTGTTTGTTTCTGCTTGCGTGTCGGTTGTGTTTCCCGTGGCTATTCTAGACCTTAGTTGGTCGATGTGTCGTTTCCATGCTCGTCCGTCGGTTGTCTGTAGGCGGTACGAGCGGGGACCTGTCACTTGGGTTATGGTTGCTGGTACCCAGAGTGGGTCTCCGGTGAGGTTTTTCGCGTATACCGCGTTGCCTGTTTTAAAGGTTCGGTCTCTGCTTGAGAAGTTTGGGGGTTTTTCCGGGTTGTATGTGGGGTGCAGTCTGTCGAGTGGGGATCTTAATTTCCTCCCCATCAATAGTTCTGCCGGGCTTTTATTGGTTGTTGTATTCAGGGTTATGTGTTGTATAAAGAGCATTTTGTTTATTTTTTCTTGGATTTCCCCGTTTTCTATTTTTTGGATGGTTTTTTTTGTAAATTGAACCATCCGTTCCGCCCTCCCGTTCGCCGCCAGATGTGCTGGCGCTGTCAATGCATGTCGTATCCCCCATTCCGCTAGGAATTTTTCGAATTCCAGCGAGGTAAATTGGGGCCTGTTGTCGGATACGAGGACATCTGGGAGGCCGTGGGTTGCAAATAGTTTGCTGAGTTCTTTGGTGACGGCCTCCGTGGTGGTAGTTCTCATGTTGCTTACCTCCAACCAGTTGGAGTAAGCGTCTACCGTGATGAGGAAGGTGTGTCCTTTTGTGGGCCCGGCAAAATCTATGTGGATCCTGGACCATGGTCCCCTAGGGGTTTCCCATTCCAGGATTGGGGTGGCGGGAGGGCTGGGTCTGGTTTCCTGGCATCTGTTGCACACTGCCACCCAGGCCTCAATTTGTTTGTCCATCCCTGGCCACCAGGCGTAACTTCTGGCCAAGGCCTTTGTCCTAATGATGCCCGGGTGCCCCTCATGCAACAATTCCAAGACTTTTCCCTGTAATTTTTCCGGAATAACAACCCGGTCCCCCAAAAATAAACACCCTATTTGCAATGACAGTTCCATTTGTCGGTTCCGGAATGTCCTGAAGGTCTTGTTGTCATCTTTTTCGGGTCACCCCTTCTCTACCCAATGCAATACCCACGCCAGACGTTTGTCTTTATTAGTTTCGTGGGCAATGTCTGACGTGGTTATGGGTAGATCGGGCAGAGTCTCTATGCTGAGTGTGGTCGTCGTGGGTGCTGGGTCGATGTCGAAGTCTGGTAGCGGCGTGCGGCTCAGGGCGTCTGCGTGGGAGATTGTCTTACCGGGTCGGTGTGTGAGCCGGTAACTGTAGGCTGCAAGGAATTCGGACCACCTTGTCATTCTAGGGGATAGAATGTTCAGGGTGGCCCTGTTCCTTGCCAGGATTCCCAGCAGCGGCTTGTGGTCAGTGATGATGGTGAAGGCTCGGCCGTAGATGTATTCGTGGAACCTTTTGACAGCGGCAACGATGGCCAGGGCCTCTTTGTCCAGCTGACTGTAGTTCCTTTCCGGTTTGGTGAGGGTTCGTGAGAAGAAGGCGATGGGTGCTTCCTTTCCATCGGGGAGAGTGTGGCTGAGGACGGCGCCAACGCCAAAAGGTGATGCGTCGCATGTGACAGCTAGCGGTAGGGTCTCGTTGTATTGGATGAGGACGGCATCCGAAGTGAGCAGGTCCTTGGTTTTGTTGAAGGCGGCTTCCTCGCGTTTCCCCCAAGTCCATGGAGCCGGCTTGTCCAGGAGCCTATGCAAAGGCTCTGCCGCGGTGGCCTTCTGGGGCTGGAAAACATTGTAAAAGTTAAGTAGTCCTAGAAATGCCTGTAGTTCCGTTTTATTCTTTGGTCTGGGGGCTTCCTTGATCGCTCTGATTTTTTCCTCGGTTGGGTGAATTCCATGCCGATCTAGGAGGTACCCCAGGAACTCGACTCTCTCGGTGTGTAATTGGCATTTTTCCTTCTTAACCTTCAGCCCCACATTTTTGAATTTGGTTAGGACTTCCCTCAGGCGACCCTCTAGTTCTTTCTGGTTGGTTGCCGACACCAGTACGTCGTCGAAGTAGGGCACCACCCCCTTGATTCCTTGCAGGAGTCTCTCCATGAGGCTCTGGAATATTCCTGGGGCCACGCTGACTCCAAACTGGAGTCTCTTACAGTGGAAAGCCCCCCGGTGGGTTACTATGGTTTGCGCCTCGGCCGTTTCTGCGTCGACCGGCAGCTGCTGATAGGCTTGTGCCAGGTCGAGCTTTGCAAAGACCTTGCCTCCCCCCAGTGAGTGTAGGAGGTGCTGCACTACTGGGACGGGGTAGGCACTTTGCTGTAAGGCGCAATTTAGGGTGGCCTTATAGTCCCCGCAAATTCTCACTGACCCATCAGGCTTGACGGGGGTGACTATGGGGGTCTCGCACCAGGCATGGTCGATTGGCTCGAGGACCCCTTGTTTGACGAGCTTGTCTATTTGCTTGTCGATTTTTGGCCGGAGTGCAAACGGCACTCGCCATGGTTTTAGGCGAATGGGGGGGAACGCTGGGGTCTAGGCTGAAGGAAATAGGGGGCCCTCGGTACTTGCCCAGGGTGCCATCGAACACTTCCTGGAAGTCTCTCGCGAGCTGCTCTTCCCAGTCGGCCTCCCCGACGTGGTCGATTCCCGTCACCCCGATTCCGAGTGGCGCGAACCACTGCAGTCCCAAAAGGCTAGGGCGGTCTCGGTCCACAATCGTCAGGGGAAGCCTTGCTGTTCGCCCCTTGAAAGTCACCTCGAATTGGCCTGTTCCGACTACCGGTATACGATTCCCTTGGTAGTCCTTGAGGATCAGGCTCTGGCTTTCCAGCCCCTTCCTGTGGATGGTGGGCACCAGGCGCTTTATTTCCCACCATGCAACCATGGAGAGGTAGGACCCGGAGTCCACCTCCATTTTGCATGGCTCGCCCTCGATGCCCACCTCCACATATACTGTCCGGGCGTCTGTGCTGGAGGAGTGGCCGATGACGACCGTCTGGTGGGTTTCATCTCTCCGCCTGTTCCCGCCGTCTCGTCGGCCCTGTCCGTCTCGTCGCCGGGGGCTGTAGTTCTTCTTGAGTCGGCAGACTCGGGCGATGTGGCCTCTCTTGTCGCAGTGCCAGCATATTGCGTCGAAGAATCGGCACTCTGCTCGAGGGTGGTCGCCTCCGCACCCGGCGCACGGTTGCCCCGACTTACGACTCCGTCGATCGCGCCGGTCCCGGTCCACCTGAGTCGATGCACGCCCTCTTCCCCATCGGTGGTGTCGGAGGCAGAGTCGAGGTCGCCATGGTGTGTGGTGGTCTCTCGGCGGCTTGCTTCGGAGCACGTCTCGGTTGCTGTGCCTGCCTCGGCGGTCGCGCTTCGGTCCCCAGTGTCGGATCTCTGCATTTGGGCCGCTGACTCCTGGTGGCCTCGGCTGCGGTGGCATCTGCGAGGACATCGGCAAGGGCGATGTCGCCTTTTGCCATCAAACGGCTCTGGAGGACTGGGTCTCTGAGCCCCAGGACGACACGGTCTCGGAGAGCCTCGTCCATGTCCGTAAAGCCACACATGCCTCCGAGATTCCGCAGGTCGGCCACGAAATCTCCAATGCTCTCGCCCGCTCGCTGGTCTCGCCGATAGAAGTCGTGCCGCCGGATGAGGGTGGGCATAGTGGTTTCGGAGTAATGGCGCGAGGTCGGCCCAGTCCATTGTCTTGACGTCCTCTGGTTTCGCGAGGGCTTTAGCCATTTGGAACACTGTGGGCCCGCAGTGCCTGAGGAAAACAGCCCTTTTCTTCTGCCCGTTTGCATCCTTCAGGTTGCTACTTTCGAGGAACATCAGGAATTGGTTGGTGTACGATTCCCAATCCTCAGTAGCCGGGTTAAAAGGTGCGGGCGGTGCGATGCTGGCCATCTCGTCGGTCTCGTTTCCTCCGGACATGTGTACGATGGGGATCAGGCTTGGAATCCCACCTTCGTCGCCAGTGTTGTGTCCGGCGCAAGGAAGGAGACTCGGAGCCAGTGACTTAGTTCAGCTCATTTATTGGTCCCGAGATCGGCTCGGGTTCCGTAAGGAAAAGCGGCAGCTTTTATTCCTTGGCCGTGGCGGCTGCGGCCAATGGCACCGCTTTGAATCTCCTGCGATTAGTTTCCACCAATCGTGGGAGATTCGCGGCAGGCCAATCAGCGCGGCTCGCTCGGCCAATCAGCTCGCTGTGCGTCTTGACCAATCGCTGTGCAGTTCTACAAGAATGGTAATGACCGTACAGAACAATGCCAGCTTATTTAAACAAATTTCTCTGTGCCTAACGCATTTGCTCCTCTTCCCTGTCCCCCTTCTCTTTTGCCACCTCTCAAGGTGGACTGAACTGCTTTTCTCTACAGCACTAACCTAAAAACTGCTAGTTGCAAAATAACAAACTAGCTATTAGTTGAGTAGAAGCTCTGGCTAGCTGGCAGCTGCTGTGTGACCAGACCTTCATAAGTTTACACTAAAGGCTTTTGTTGCTGTAAATATGACATTTGGAAGCAAAAGGAAGATAGTGGAGAAATAGCAAGACAGAGTCAGGAAAAGGGAGATGAATAAAAAATGCAGTGGGATGTAATAGAGAGCAAAGGGAGATATATAGGGGACTGTATGACAGGAAAAAAGAATGATAGCATGGGCAGAATTTTAAAAAGTCAGCAAGATGGCTGGGATAATGCAGGATGGATGGCAGCAGGAAGAACCAGGGCATAAAGCAAAAAGTCAGGCAGAAAAAATGGAAACATATTGGGATGATGTGGGGCTACATTTCACCGTTTCTGCTTCAGAATTTGCTGCTGAAATTCTCCTAAAATTGGATAGTTACTTTCATAAGTGCATGTTCCCATAATACTGAAGCTAATCATGATCAAACTTTATTTCAACCAAAGAAAAGCAAAATCAACATAAATGCTGTGCTTTAAAGCCCATAAACTGTTAGCATGGTATAGAAATGTCACTGACTATATAATATTTGGAAACAGGAATGATTCTCAGTGTGAATTACCACATCTCATCAAGGAAAGGAAAGAAAGGGGAAACTTTTACATCATGGGAGTCATATAGGATATCAAATATAAAACTGAAATTTTGAAAACTTTTGGGGATACAAATAGCCTCTGTTGACTGATTATTAGAATGTTGTTGTATTTGTTTCAATGTATAGTGTCATTTACTTCTATTTCCATTTATGCTGAAATATTTTCTATAATTTAGTTTTTGTTTCTACTTTTCCCTGTTTGTTCTGTATTTCTCTATAGTTTTTAAGAAGCACTATTGACAATAGATGAGGACAAATTATGTAGCTTTTTTAATAAACATGCTTGCAAAAAATTTTGACACCATTTATGATAATTCTGCTGAAAGCAACTCAAAAAATTGCAGCGTGCTTTAATTTATCTATGTATACATTGTCTTGACAAATAATTTGCTTGTGCAAAATTAAATTTATTTTCAATATATTTAAAGGCATGATAGGTCTTTAGAATCCCATTCCAGATCTCCATGTGTTTCTAATTGAATGAAATTTCTTTCTTTTAACATCTTTCTATCAGTAGCAATTTTCCTAGCATGAAAAAAAAAATGTTGCTACTATGACTGAGAAGATTATATGATGAGGGGAGGGGAGCAATCTGAGCTTTGATCCAATGGAAACAATTTCTTGAAAAGGGGGACTATAATAATTCAGAAAGGCCTACCCCAGTTTCATTAATATGAGAGAAATCTGGATATTACAGCATTCCAAAATTATTAATTTTGATACATTATATGGCCATGTGAAGTTGTCAAGCGTTGATTTGATTTGAGTAAAATTGAGTTGAATCACTGCTTCAAACAAGATCGACAAATGGATTCAAAGTTCTGAATTGAATTTGATACTTTTGAATAATTTCAGTGAGATTTGACAGAGATTCAGAAATTTCAGAGCTTTATAAAAACTTGCCATAAGAGTGTATATGTCAGCCTTGAAAGCTCTATCAGAAGCAGCTGAAGCAGTAGTGGGATTCAAATTTTTTATTACCGGTTCTGTGGCGTGGCTTGGTGGACGTGGCAGGGGAAGGATACTGTAAAATCTCCAATCAGAGGTGGTATTTTCCAGTTTTCCGAACTACTCAAAAATTCTACTACCAGTTCTCCAGAACTGGTCAGAACCTGCTGAATACCACCTCTGAGCTGAGGAATATAAAAAATAGGCTGACAAACATAGGTCTCTCCAGCCTCCCTTCCGTGTGGGAGACCAAGTTTACTTGTCAACCAAGTAACTTAGGTTAAGACTGCCTAGCAGAAAATTGGGACCAAAGTTTCTCAGACCTTTCCCCATAGTGAAAGTGATAAATCTGATAACTGTCCAGCTCAGCCTCCCTCTCACATTAGGGAAAATACACCCTGTCTTTTATAGTAGTTTGCTAAAGCCAAATGTCCATTCAAGGTTGAGCCACAAGCAGCTGCTCCCCTCAAACCAGTTGTAATACAAGGGGAAACCCATTATGAGGTGAAAAAAAATAATCCAAGATTATAGGTTGCATAGAGGCCAGTTACAATATTTAGTACACTGGAAGGGGTACTCTTTGTTGGAAGCTACCTGGATGAAAAGTTGGGATGTCAAAGTGGATAAGTTGGTAAAACAGTTTTATGACAAATTCCCAGACAAGCCAAAGGGTTCTCCTGGGGGGCGGAGACATTTGTTAGTTGGAACACTGATGGTATGTTTCATCTGCTGTTTATGTAACTTTGTTTTCCTATAATTTTTAGTCTTGTTTGCAAAGTGAAGAGAAAATAAGAAATGATATGAATTTATTTTGTGCTCTTCTCACACAAAAATTTGGTCTTTCTTGAAGGTTCCTCTATTTTTTGGAAATCAATACTTTTTAATTCTTATTTTTCTATCAATGGTAAGATTAAGCATTACAATATCTTAGTCCTCAGGTGCAGTCTAATCTTTTGCACTTTCAATTCTGTCTTTCCTCTTTCATTCATCTGACTTCCAGTTCCAGAAAATATATTTTCTCTTTTTGTTATTTATATATCTTGCTTTGCTCTTAGCTTTCTGTTTTTTTCTGACTCAGAGACAGAATGTTTGTTGTTAAAAAATGTGCATCATAGATGTCAATGAAGATTATCAATCATTCAGAAAAGCTATCTAAAGATTGAATTATGGCAACTGAACTAATTTTCAGTTGTTGTCGTTGGTTTTTGAGATGTTTTACTACACATCCAAGCAGCTTCTTCAATCTGAACAAATTGGTTAGGATGCCATAAAGATTATTTCTTTATATCAAAATCAGTTATACCACACAGAGATAATGTACATATTTCTCAATGTGAGTGGAGTACTTAAAAACTAATAAAATAAGCATATGATATACCATTTCTACAAGAGGTTAACATTGCCAGTGAGACATAGAAGAAGCAAATGGCAAAGGTTATGAATTTCTTGTTTAGCAAGGATACTTTTAAAAATTTAACTTTTATCTTGAAAATAGACACTTCCTGCATTGGCTCAGCTCAACTTCTATAAGCTCGCTTATATGCAATTTGTGAGCTTCTATGACACTATTACTATAATATGTCATAATGAATAAAATTATTAAATTATTTGAACTGCAGAAATCAATGATTAATAAAATAATACAATTTAAATTATAAAAGCAACATTCAGATTAACAACAACATGGAACTTTCATGACTTCATAGTACTTCATAAATATAGTTAAGATAAGTGGGGAAAAAAGAACATTCTTTGCATGTCACCCAGGATTATAAAGAAAGATTGAAGTTTCAGCATATGAGACAGATGTCACAAACATTTAAACAGCTGTCAGCCTGGTTCAATCTGTCACTAGTTTTGACCTTACATTCAGTTTAGCTTTTAAATGTTAGAAGGGAGCAAAAAGAAATGAACAAAGCAACATAGTGAAATTACACAGCTGCCTGAAATATTAAATGAAAGGAATAAACATCTGTTATCTTGCTCTTCAAACTTTGATGGTTTGGAGAAAGGTTCTGTTGTCTTAGATCTTTAACAGCATCTGAGACCCATGATGCACCTGTGAAGATTTTTTCAAAACATGGATGCACATCAAAGCCCAATGCTTTGTTCTTTGCCAACCATATGTCACTGAGGCAGGGAAAAAATATTGATCTTATTAGAAAGTCTTAGACTTTGGTTGAGTAAATGATCTGAGGGATAACCAAAGCAAGCATAAAATCATGGTGAATTAACTTTTCCAAGAATATCTTTCCCCAGAATTCAAATAGGCCAAGATTTTTTTTTTTAAATCTAACATTTTAGATGAATTTTCTCAGTTTACATTTATTATTACATATTTCAAAATGACTTATGTATGTTTTGCTTCTATGTTTATGCCCACAGGAAAGGATAAAAATAGAGATCACTTTATTTATTTATTTTAAAATTGACTTTTGAATACATTTTATCCCCTCAAGCTAGAGAAATGTTAGCAAGTAAAAAATTATTGCATTCTTCCAACTAATAAAATGTAAAGTATGTGTGTTACATCATATAAACAATTAATACACATTTGGTATTTATAAATATAAACTTCCTCTCTTACCCACAACCCCAAATAAGCTGCCTTCAGCTCAGAAGAGCATGTATATAACATCACAATATCCCCAATATTGAGATAGAAGAATAAACTTTGCCCCATGAATATCTCAAATTGATGAATGTACAAAGTAATTTATTACATACATATTTCAATTTTCCATACAAGGTTTGCCATGAACATATGTTATACATTGTTATCCAAGGCTGTGAGAGAAATGTTGTTTGATGTCCTTTCCTGGTGCCTTCAAGTTGTCTGGGTCTCGATGGGAGAAAAGAGACTGAAGTTGAACCATAGTGAGTGTGAATTATGGATTCAATGGTATTCTCTCTAGCTACAAGAATTGTTTTTGATGGATAAGCACTACTTTTAGGCAAGCAGTTTTGTGATTTGGATGTCCTTCTGCTGGAATATCAGGTAAAATAGGATCAAAGAGGCCTACACATACCTTCATTTATGGCATCAATTGTGACCTACCTAGATCTAGCTATAGTAATTCATGCCCTTATCATCACCTAGCTAGATAAATGAAATATGAGCTATTTGGGATTTCTTATAACTGGTGCAAAACCACATTTAGTTAAAAATATAATAGCATACATAATTTCTAGCTTCCATCATTGGGAGCATATAACACTAGCTTTGTTGACTTTTCATTGGCTTACGGTTAGTTTCCAGGTACAATTTATGATAGAATTTATTGCTTGAATATATACAGGGCCATCTGCTTTAATCATTATTGACCAACCAATTATCTCAAACAGAAATAAACTGTTACTGATTCCACATATTACAGGAGATCTGAAATGAGAAGATGCTGATTTTCCATGAACAATCTTCATACAGAGATTAGACTTTTCCCCTCTTTGGGATGTTTTAAAAATTAAAGACAGAGTTGTTCAGGATCATCTCTCCTGATTTATCTTTATTTTTTATTTTATAAAAGAATGTTTTTTATGTTGGGTAGTGTTGTTTTACTGTTTTTATTTTTTTTAATCCTTTAAATGTTTTTACTTGGTTTTTATAACATATGTAAGCAGCCAATAGATTGGATTTTGGTGGGGTGGGAATGTGGTAAGTAAAAATAAATAAATGAATATTGAACAGAGTTGTTTAATTTGGCATTCCATTTTATTTATTCTAGTGGAAGTTTAGTATGATTTTCATGCAACAGCCAACATTCTGAAGTCGTATTTATTTCTTATCCCAAAATATTTATTTTTAGCAGCAGTCTGTCAATCAACTGTGTTTAATAATTGAGGAGGACCTAGTTTGGGAATTGTGAGTATAATAGCCATCAATTTCATGCTGTTATTTGGTTACCTACATTAATAAATAATCAGATGTCAATTCAAACACTTCAGGAATTAAAATAGAAAGAGGGGATTGAAAGTACAATGCTCGCTGGTGCAATATCCAAACAGCTCATCCGCCCCGCCCTCCGAAATCTAGTTCTAATTCCAGACAGGCATTCTAAAGAGGTCATTCCAGAAGCCTGTAAAATGATTAGTGATTTTTACACAGCTGGGGGAAATGAACAACAATAAAATGAAATGGGCAAATTCGTAAAAAAAATACATTTATGGGTAAATAAGCGTAAAAATAAGCAGCATGTTTATACATGCTAATTATGAGAGTAACCTATGCAGTGAAATATAAAGATCAATAAATTGGAAAGTGAAGCTAGGCAATTATTTGCTTTTCTGAGCTTATGAGATTTTGAATACACAAACATATACAAATATACTTGTCTTGACAATTAGCAATAAGAAATAAGTTCAGGTGGGGTCCTTCATTTCCAAACTTTGAATTAGTGTTTTAAATATGAACAAATTTGCTCTGAATGAATATATGATCTGACTAGCTAAGCTTGCACATTAAAGTAAGCTTCACATTCACATATTTTTTAGTTGCATGGATTAGGCTTTTGTTAAAAGTGGTGACTTCAAGTGAAATAAAACTGAACTATTGGTTACTGGTTACACCAAATTACTAAAATCCTACAGATAAAATCCTCGGTCTGTCTATGCCACTTATTCACCAGAATTTTGAAAAAAGCTAAAGAGATGAGTTAAGGAGCTGGAAGGAAACAGTTGGAATCAAAGTGAAAACCAAAGAGAAAAATGGCTTGCAAGTAAATAGACCAAAGAAGAAGGAAGAAAAAGATAAGGTGTTGTGGGATTCTATTCAGCACGAATTTCCAGAGGAAAAAGAGAATCCAAGGAGGCAAAAAGACATTAATATGATTGCATTTGCCATAAGAGGTTGCCAACTAAGTTTTAATAAAAGTCCTTGATTAACTTTTGCAGAATTTAGTAGCAACTAGGCTGAGCACTTAGCAGAAGCAACATTATTGATAGCAAAGAGATGTTAATTTCAAACTGATAGTGCAATTAGGTCACAAAGTAATTCAGATGAGAATCAAAAAAGAAGTGGGAAGCTGAATGGTTCTTGCAAAAAGTTATCTGCAAAAAACAATCTGTCACAAAAAAAAAAAAAGAATACGTTTCTATCCGGGTTATATTGCAAATAAAGAAAGGAGTTGGGTTTTTTTTCCTGGTTCATGCTAAACCTTATTCTATCCTACTCATATCATCAATAAATCCTAGCACTGTTGTCACTTAATTAGAATTTTTCACTCTCAAAGCCCTACAAAAGGACTTATGGTTGTTTATTCAAAGGGGGGGGGGGAGAGAGAATCAAATATTTGTAACAACAACATGAATATAGTTGTAACAATATTTTGGAAACATTTGTAACTACAATATGAATACAGTTGTAATAATAATTTTTCTAAATCCCTAGAGCATCAGAGAGGATAGGTGCAGAAATGGCGTGAACTTGACTTAATGAACATCAACTGGGGATTTTCAAACTTTTTCAGATTATAGAACCGTTAATTAAAGAAAAACAAGTCCTAGGATCCCTGATTAGGAGACAGGAATTGTCTTTAATTGTCCTCCTTGAAGCACTGGTTTTGGTTTTTTTTTTTTTTTTTTTTGCCAAACCTCACATTTTCTGTTGTACCTTAGAAAAATTGCTATGGATACCATTAGTTGTGTTGAGGAAACTTTTTGTTTTAACTGTGGTCTGTCATGAAGCTGTGGAACTACAGAAGCCAGCGTATAACACGCTTTTCCCCTGAAAATAGGGCAATGATGTGCGTGTTATACGCAGAGGCAAGCGGAGGCCGGGCGGTGTGAGCAGAGGGCAAGCGGAGGCCGGTGAGAGCGGAGGCAGCGGAGGCCGGGAGGTGCGAGCGGAGGAGGCGGTGCAGTGGAGGGCAAGCGGAGGCCGGGCGGTGCGAGCGGAGGCCGGGTGGTGCGAGCGGAGGGCAAGCGGAGGCCGGGCGGTGTGAGCGGAGGGCAAGCGGAGGCCGGGTGGTGCAAGCGGAGGCCGGGCGGTGCGAGCAGAGGGCAAGCGAAGGCTGGGCGGTGCGAGCGGAGGGCAAGCGGAGGCCGGGCGGTGAGCGGAGGCCGGGCGGTGCGAGCGGAGGGCAAGCGGAGGCCGGGCGGTGCGAGCAGAGGCCAGGCGGTGCGAGCGGAGGCCGCTGAGTGCCTCGTTTCCTTGGGAGCTGGGAGAAGGAGGCCCGCCTACATCGGCCTGAAGGCTGGCTGCTCCTTTCGGCTTCACGGGATTCGTTTCCACGGTGCACAAAAGTGCCTCAAAAAAAAAAAGTGCAAAAGTGGAAGGTGTGCGGAAGAGGGGGTAGTCTTATACGGCGAGTATATAACAAACTCTATATTTTGAGTGGAAATGTTGGGGGGTCGTCTTATACGCCCAGTCGTCTTATACGCCGGCAAATACGGTATTACTGTATGTGCTGAAAATATTCTAAAATTATTTCTATAATATATATATATATTTAACAAAGTGCTAGTGTATTACATAGATGTTGTGCAGCAGTGTGCACAGATTTAAAGGAGACCAGAATGGCAAAATAAATCTGCTGGGGGGGGGGGGGCAAAGAAATACTGACGTTTGGGAAATGCCTCACTACTTATGATTGGCGTTGTACAGAATGTAAATTTACACCCCCCTGATACTACGGTACCTTACTCTTTTTTTAAATTTAAACTTAGGTAAAAAGTATACCACTGCAGTGTGACTACTGGTATCCCTAATGGATTTAAAACAAAAGCGTGGAGCATATACAGCTGCTTTCAAGTTGAAGGTTGTGGAATATGCCAAACAACACGGAAATAGGGCTGCAGCAAGGCATTTTGGAGAGCCACCAACAGAATGCACAATACGAGAGTGGCGAAAAATGGAAGAAAAACTCAAGACATTATCAAAAACAAAATGCAATTTTCGCAGCGGTATTGTTAAATGGCCAAAATTAGAAGAACAGGGGAAGGAATTTGTAGTAAATCATAGAAAAGCTGGTATTGCTTTATCAACAAAAATGATCATTATTCAAGCAGTGAAAATCAGCAAAGAGTTGCAAATACATGATTTCAAAGGAACAGCATCATGGTGCCAAAGATTCATGAAGAGGCATGAGCTTCGGATGCGAACAAGAACCAGGATTGCCCAGCGTATGCCGGATGATTATGAAGAGAAGATAATAAATTTTCATAAGTTTATTATCAAACAAAGGAAAAGAAAAATTTTTGAAATTGGTCAAATAGGCAACATGGATGAAGTACCACTCACCTTCGATGTTCCTTCAAACAAAACTGTGGAAGCAAGAGGTGCCAAGACAGTAACAATTAAAACTTCAGGGCATGAAAAAAATCATTATACCGTGGTCCTTGCTGTCACTGCAGATGGAAACAAGCTGCCACCATTGGTCATTTTTAAAAGGAAAACTTTGCCTAAAGAGAAAATTCCAAGTGGCATACAGGTGCATGTTCATCCCAAAGGTTGGATGGATGAAGAAGGCATGAAGCTTTGGATTAGAAATGTGTGGGTGAAGCGCCCAGGTGCTTTGTTAAAGAAGCCATCCTTGTTAGTACTGGACTCATTCAGATCTCATCTTACAGAACCAACAAAGAGAGAATTTAAAAAATGCAAAACAGAAATAGCTGTCATTCCAGGAGGACTTACATCACAATTGCAGCCATTGGATGTTAGCATTAACAAGCCCTTCAAAGCCGTAATGCGTGAAGAATGGAATAAATACATGTGTGATGAAAACCAACATGAAATGACGAATTCTGGGCGAATGAAAAGACCTGGCATTTCAAAAGTTTGTCAGTGGATAAAGACTTCGTGGGACGCAGTTAAAGAAGATATTGTTATCAAATCTTTTAAGAAATGTGGCATAAGTAATGCTTTGGATGGTGAAGAAGATGAGCTGATTTATGAAGATAGTAGCAGTGAAAGCAGCAGTGTTCATTGCGATTTTGAAGATAGCAGTGAAGATGAAGAGTTTCTTGGTTTCCCAGATAGTGATTTCTGAGTAAACTTTTGTAAAAACAAAATATCCAAGTTTCTTTTGTTAAAACAGTTGCTTTTACTGTCCTTTTGCATTATTTACCTTATAAGTGGTAATAATATTAATAAAAAAAAGTTCTGAGCTACCCTTATTTTGCTTCAAAGTTTTTATTTAGAAATTTAAATTTTTTTCCTGAAATTTCCCTCTTAAAATGAAGATGCGTGTTATACGCCTGTGCGTGTTATACGCCGATAAATACGGTAGTTTAAATAGTTGGAAAATTGCTTTAGAGGAAAAAGGAGTAATGAATGATTATAAAATGCTAAGTTGCTTGCATAAGACAGGAATTAGGAACAGAGGTGGTATTCAGCAGGTTCTGCCCAGTTCTGGAGAACCAGTAGCAGAAATTTTGAGTAGTTCAGAGAACTGGCTAATACCACCTCTGACTGGCCCCGCCCCATCTATTGTCTGCCTCCCGAGTCCCAGCTGATTGACTGGATCTTCTTTTGTTGCCCTGCACACGAGAACGGAGCTGGAAAGCAAGTTAGTGGGGTGGGGAGGGAATGGGATTTTGCAGTAACCTTTCCCCAGGATGGGGAGGAAA
The DNA here is from genome assembly GCF_049901735.1 of Notechis scutatus. Taxonomy (NCBI): domain Eukaryota; kingdom Metazoa; phylum Chordata; class Lepidosauria; order Squamata; family Elapidae; genus Notechis; species Notechis scutatus. Next base: position 34,996,435 of record NC_142012.1, on the reverse strand, counting down.
TGGGGATTTTGCAGTATCCTTCCTTTGCCATGTCCACCACACCACAGCCACCAAGCCATGCCACATCCACCAAGCCATACCCACAGAACCGGTAGTAATTTTTTTTTTAATCCCACCACTGATTAGGAGCTTTTTTTAATACAACAAGTCATAGGAAACATAAGTATATAAGAACGGCTGAAGAAGGGGTCACCCCAAAATTCTACCTAGACTTCTGTCTTATTGAGTTGCATTGCTAGTGACATCAATCATCAGCCTGCCAATGAAACAAGCTTCTGGGCAGAAACTTCTTTTTCCTTGTTTTTTTAATGTGGTGAGTTTAGCAAGCTCATACTGTCAGTGTTGGAGGAAAGTGAATGCTACCATAAGCAATGTTTTTGTCAAAGCTAATGGATCAATGTGTACTAAAAGAAATCCAGAGAGCAAGCTGTAATTGCTAGTTCAAGATAACAAAAAATAAACATTTTGTTAGAGAATAAAAAAAAATGGAAGTCTGGGGAAGGAGAAATGATGTTTGTACAAGCAAGTGCAAAATAACATACGTGATCATTTTGTCCTTCTTTATCTTTTATTGTGATTTGGAGATCAATGCTTACTTTCAAAGGCTTTTACTTTAGTATTAGTTTAAAAAAACATGCTAATTTTTCCCTCCTGAAAACAGGACTCATTAATAACAACCTTGAAATATTTGGAATTCTTAATTCTACCTAAGGGTTCTATGGACTGAAAATAAAAGCAAATTGTTGTTTCTTTGGATGTACTATAGCAACTAAAATAATAGTAATTTGATACTTCAATTTGTGTGTGTGTGTGTGTGTGTGTGCGCGCGCACGTGTGTGTGTGTGTGTGCATGTGCACCCGTGTGTGTGCAGGAGAATGGATAAGAAGAATTTAGTATTACAAAGTTGCTGGCTTTCTACATTTCTTTCTTTTCCTACTAACAGTAAATACAGATAGTTTTTTTATTTACAAACATTTGATTAATGACTGGAGTTACAGAGGGAACTAGTATTATCTATTATTTGGAAAATTTATATTGGTGCCTACTCACAGTAATTCAAGGTGGCTTATAGGAAATAGAAACATGACATAAAAGAAATAAAAATAAAAATAAAATAAACCCCCTACACTCCGGCGACAACACATACTCATACCAGTCATTTAACGGGGTCCATCCAACTCTGGTTCACGAGGCCTACTGGAAGAACCATGTTTTTAGGGCCTTCCAAAAGAAGGTCAGAATGCGGGGGGCTGTCTAATTTCCAGAGGGATGATGTTCCAGAGGGAAGGAGACACCATGGAGAAGGCACTTCTTCTGGGTCCTGCCGGATATATCTTCTTAGAAAACAGAACCCACAATATTCCTTGCCTTCCCACTCTAGTGGGCCAGTTGGATATGACTGGCATCCAAAAGACAGTTCCTCAGATAAGCTGGACCTAAGCCATGAAGGGCTTTAAAGATGACAACCAGCACCTTGAATTGCACCTGGAAGCAAATTGGCAACCAAGGCAGCTCCCAAAGGAGAGGTGACACATGTGTACCTCTCACACATGTGCAAAATGTAACAGTCTGCATGGTCTGCACAAAACCATGCAGACTGTTACATTTTGCACCAATTGGAGGTTCTGGATACTTTTCAAGGGCAGTCTCATGTAGACTGCATTGCAATAGTCAAGATGGGAGGTGACAAGGGCATGAGGGACCATGAGTAGGAATTGTTGGTCCAGGCAAGGGTGTGCACAACCCACAGTTGCACAAAGATCCTCTTGGCCATGACCTGCTCTTCAAGTAGGATTCATGAGTCCAGGAGAACCCCCAGATTACATATTGGTTCTCTTTGGGGCAGTTCCACTCTATTCACGACCAAAGGTGGCAATTCTCCACAAACCAAAGAACCCCAAGCCCAGAACCAGTCCTACCAGGGTTGAGTTTCAACCCATTGCTCCCCATCTAGCCCCTAACATCCTCCAGGCACTGTGTGAAGGAGGTCACAGCATTGATTTACTGACCATAGATTGAAATATTACAATTATTATAGTGTTGCCACATTCATATGATCAAAATTTGGGTGCCTGGCAACCAGCATATATTTATGTCAGTTGCAGCATTTTGAGGTTATGTGATAGTCATTTACAATCTTGCCAGAAGGCTTCCCATAAGCAAAGTCAATGGGTAAAGCCAGAGACACTTAACAACCGTGTGATTTTCTTAACTACTGTGGTGATTTGCTTAATGACCATGGCAAAAAAGCCATTAAATGACCACACTGCTTAGCAATGGAGGATCCAGTCACAAATGTGATTGCAATCAAGGACTACCTCTATGCAGTTTTGCAATTCTGCTGTACAGATCGCCAGGGCAGATAAGTACACTTTTCTGAGGTAAAATACTTTCACTTTAAAAATAATTTGATTGGCTTTGCCAAGATGAAGAAGCCACCAGATTCACCTGGATAAAACAGTTTGGTTGTCCTTGACTGGTACAGGTCAATATTGCAAAAGACAATAATCTTAGTCTTCTCTTCAAGGTTACTGGTGACTTCTAAGCCTGGAAGGATGCTGGGCTGTTGTTACTTCCACCTACTAGTCCCCTTCTTAGACACATCTTGCAGCACTTGCCAAAAAAAATCTTCCAACTGCTCATGTGCTGCTAAGGAAAGAAAATCAGCGGCATGAAAAAGATACATTCTTCAATGTTGGTTGCCATTTTTGACATTTTGAAACCAAATGAAAGAAGCATGAAAGAAGCTTTTCCACTTTACTGCCCCTCTCCCATCATCAAGCCAGTGGCAAGGAGAAAAGGAGAAAGCAAATAGCATGAAAGGAGCTTTTCTATACTATTGGCCTCTTTTATCCTCTAGCTTTAGGCAAGGGGCATGAAAGGACATGGACATCTAAATGTATGTAAGAGGAAGAGGTATTGTAAACATATATACTACATACAGAGAAAATAAGGCATTTATTTTCTTCTCTTATGATACACATATAACATGTATATACAGCAGAGCTAAAAGTGCCTTTTGACATTCTCTATACAGTTTATCTACAGATATAGTGGTTGGGCAGTTTCCCTTAAGTTTTTCAAAGACAAAAAAAGATCAGCTATATTTAGGGCAGCACTTCTCATATAGCAGTGACAGTAACACTGAAAAAGTCCAATAAGACTTTTCCTATAAAATCTATTTTCAGAATTTAACTGAAATCCAAATAAAATCCAAACCAAAGCAATCCATACCAATGTGCCTACCATCCCCGTCCTATTGTTTCTTTTAATTTTTTTTGTTTTATTTTTCTTATATGTATCCATTTCATGTATTCATAACTATGTTTATACTTATACCTGTTATCTTACAATAGTTTGACAAAATAAATAAATAAATAAAATAAAATAAAATATCACTGCAGAAAAGATTGTAAAATGAAAAACAAGCCTTACCGGGCGGGGGAGGGGGGGAGGGAGAGAGAAAGAGAGAAGGCGAGAGGCAGACATATTGAAAATTTATGCCGTGCTTCTAAATAGAGTGGATTAATTGGGGAAACTTCAACATTCATTACTGAACAGAGCTAGGGCTTTATTCAATGCAAATACAGCAGGTGTATCTCTGCTCTCTGACTGGCCCCAGGAGCTTCCCCAGGCTATGTTCCATTGGTTTCTTTCATCTGTCATTTTGCTTTGTCTTGAAGTGATTATCATTTTTACCACTGACAATATGTAAATGCATCCCTATATGTGTTTTATGTTCATTACATCTTGTTCTCTGAGGATGACACACTGACAGTTTTTTCTTCCAAAAATGAGAAAGTTTTTTAAAAGTATTGTGATTACATATTTTAATTTCTGCCTCAAGACACTCTTTACAATTCAATGGGAAGCCAGTTTAAAATGCATATTTTTCCTAAAGAATATTCTGGCCTCTTGTATGTTAATATAAATGTGTTAAAAGCAGTGTGCATGTGTTTTTATCTGCTGTTGTTGTTGTTGTTTTAGCAATAGTTTAGTGTCTTTACATTGATTTTTTTCTAAATGAAGGTAACAGACTTCAACTAAGTGTATTGATTCTCCTAATATATTGTAGACAGTTCTTAATGTGGAATACCAGAACTTGTTGTGTTACAAATGCTAACTTGGAATGATTTCTTCTTTTGTGATGTACGACACCACAATGCGTGATGGCATATATTGATCAGACCTGACCAAAGGTCCTCAGGAAGTCAACTAATGACAGGGACACTTTCAAAGTGAATTTCTACAGCAAACAAGGTTTACTATAACAAGTCAAAGAAATGTACACTACAGACCCTAAAGTTCAGATTTTGCTGCCGGGCAACTTCGTTGTAAGAAATACCTGTAGGGTATTGATATCTTATTGTGGCCTGATGATTCCATAGTTTTAATGGTGACTTTGAGTTTTGAGCAATCTGTGGAGATTGCTGAAGCCTCTATTGTGAAAATCAAAAAGGCATCCTTTGAATCTGCAAATTATGGTGAAATACTGAAGAATACCCTTTGAAATTAAGAATCTGGGATTCCTTAAACTTTATGATTTCTTGAAAGCCTTGATGTCTGATCCTGAGACACATATAATTTTGGGGAAAAAAAACCCAAAAACAATTTGAGAAAAAAAAATAAGGTAAAAAAATCCACCTTTAATAAGGAAAAAACAGTCTCAATGGAAACATTTGTGGTAGGAATCAATAGTTTGGTAGGAAATTAATTTAATCCAACTTGACTTTATACTTTTAAAAATGTGAAAGAATAAATGCAACATGCTTGCCCATTTTTGAAAAATCTAAATAAAAATGTTATCCCTGTTTTTTAATGTCATTCACTTACACTTTCTTACTTTATACATTCTGACAATTTTTTTGTTTTAATAAGTTTCATGTTGAAAATCTATCTAAACTCCTTGCTATTTGTAATAATTGCTATCACGTACTGTTTGACATTAAAGCCTGCATTCGATTAACAGATGTGCACATTTAAATAATAGAAACATTACACTCAACTGAATACTTAGAAATAATTGAATTTACCATTGAATTCTTTACAAGTTGTCTGACTTGAATACAACTGCAGTTGGCAATCACAATATGCCAAAAATAATGACTAACTTCCTGGGATAATTGTCTCTCTACTAAAATAAAATGACTGGCTTCAGTTTGGCAAAGAAGTGACTGGATAGTTAATTTTTTAAAGTATATTTATCTACATATACTTCCACTTATTAATTCAATTTGTATGCTGATTATATTGAGAAAAACTGGATTGGAAAAAGAGAAATATAGTTTTAAAATTGGAGGAAAAACATAAATAACCTGCACTATGTTGATGACACTGTTCTGATAGCTACAACTGCATATGTTCTGCAATCTGCAGTAGAGAAAGTCATGGAATACAGTAAAAATGGGACCAGGTCTGAATATTAAGAAAATGAAAATAATGACAAGTAAAGCATACAGTCCTGAATTGATAATGAAGATATTCTAATATTTGCCAATTTTATGTACATTTTAGAATTCCTGGTGACTCCACTACTAAAGTTATTGTAATCGTGTCTTTCTTTCTTTCTTTCTTTCTTTCTTTCTTTCTTTCTTTCTTTCTTTCTTTCTTTCTTTCTTTCTTTCTTCTTCTTTCTTTCTTTCTTTCTTCCTTCCTTCCTTCCTTCCTTCCTTCCTTCCTTCCTTCCTTCCTTCCTTCTTTTTGCCTTTTGGGATTGCTCATCAACAGTAAAAGAAACAGAAACCAGAAAATATGTTATAGACTATCTTTGTTAGGTACTAATTAAGGCATTGGAAAAGATATTCTGTGACTATCTATAGATCATGTTGCAAAGATCATGTTGACCATGCCTTTTCTTGTGAAACTCTTTGGAATTGAAAGGTGGACTTTGAAAAAGCAGTGTAGAAAGTATATTCATTTTTCAGTACACAAAACTATTATCCAATCTGTCTGGAGATGGATTTAGGACAGTGAATTGCATTGTTGGAAGCTTATGGTCTAGGTTACTAGAAAATATCAAAGTCTGTATTCATCCTGTTATTCTCTGAAAGCAAAGTGCAAAGTAATATATGTTGGAACAAGAAATACATCTTCACATGTAACAGGACTGACCAGAAAATAATCTTGTAGTTATGGAACTCTAATGGAAATGTCATTTCAGTTGAAAGTTTTAAACCAAAGTGAAGTCTATTTCAGCAATCATTAGAGTGGAATTTATCTAAATATAATCATTTAAGCATATTGGGAATATAATATGACCCTTTTGGTCAACACAACTCAAATGGATACTGCAGCTATACAAAAGAGGTAACCAAAATTATTAGATTATTCCTGCAGTGTATTTTTTAGCATTCAAAGAACATGTGTAAAGTTCTGTGTATCATCATCATCAACAACAACATCATCATATTCATTTAATGACTCCATAATCCCTTGTGGGATGAAGTATGGGCAACTGAATGGAGCAAGCAGAGAGTTTTAATGGCCAGACGCCCTTCTTGTCACCAATGCGGAATTTTGTTCAGAAAATATATTCATAGTGTGCCTAGAGACAGAAATAGCTGCCTTTACCTACAATCGAACTCACAGCCTCCTAACTGTGAGGTGAGAGCTCTACCTCTAGGCCACCACCCCACCACATGTAAATGTCTGTGTATGATATGCATATAAAATCTTTCATGGAAAGGAAGATATAACTAGAAAAAAATATGCATCTATTAGAATTCTGGCTTATCCACTTAAATTAATTTAGAGAGACTCAGGACCAATAAACAGGAAGTATTTCTTTATATAAAATTTTCTTAGTTTTCTTTGTTTTTTTTTTATCTCCTGAAACACAACCCTAATAACTAAATAAACTATGAGAAATAACGAAAGAGGGACATTATTGTGTTTTGCAAAATAGATTTGTGAGCCTTCAGATGCATTTATTTGGCTATTTTATGATATAGAATACTGAATTTTATGGCCTTTTATACTAATCCAGCAGGACTGATTTCCAGTGGATTGAAAATCTAAAATGTCAGAGTTCCATGCTTCTTGGTGAACTATATACATCTTTCCTATTTCTTGCAAATGTGAACAATTAAACAACTAAATGACATAAATGGGCAGGCCATGTACCTCACTTCTCTTTTTCTCTATGACAGAATTGTAACTGTCCATTGCAAAAATGATTAACCAGGGCATTGTTTAGAGCAGGAGTCCCCAACCCTTGTGCTGCACAACTGGTGGGTACTTGCACTTGCATGCACAGTTCCATTTGCACAAGCGACAGGCACTTGCGCTCATGTGGAAAGCTCCATTTGCCTTAGTGTCCGGCACATACATCCTCCACTTGTGTAAGTAGAGCTGTGTGTTCAAGTGCATATGACCACTACTTGAGCAGAACCATCCCCTGTCCTCCCCCATGCCTGTTCCCAAAGCTGGAATGGTTGGAGATTCCTGGTTTAGAGTAGTTAATACTAGTGTTCTGGTCATAAAAAATAGTTATCTAATCTCTGTTTCCCTTGTATTCCTGAACTAGCAAAATATATGCTACTAAGTGAATCATGTTTGTCAACATTCCAAGTAATACACCCATAGCAGACAGAACTCTGAGGAGGGTAGATTCCTCAAAGAACAGTATTATTGGATATATCATATTGGCACAGACTGGTGAAAATCAAGTTTAAAGGTTCCCATGGTTTTCACCTAATTAAAAGTAAAAGTTTTCCCCTTTTCCCAAACAAATGGTCACATGGTACAATCAGGGTGCTGTCCAGTTGCTTGGTAACATCACTCCTCCTCTCTTTAGCCACCTGTTGGAATGTCCATGGTTTCCAGGGGAAAGTATTTTGTTTTGGCTACAAACCCCAGCTATCTCTTTTCCCCCTCCCTAATCCTCATCTTCATTGTGTCAACACTGAAGTCTCAAAGATGGTCTCAGTCAGTCCAACTTCAGAGTTGACAATGTCTGAGGTTGTGCTAGAAGGGGATTTCCAAAACATGAATTTAAAAATCTAATCTGTATAGGCAGCCACACTATATCTTTTTGACAATACCCCATCATTTACAATTAACTATGTTTTGACAGGGCATACTGAAACTGATATATCATATTTTTTCTTCTTTCTAAGTATCCAGATATGTTTATTTGCTTATTTTTAACTGTTTGATATGTTTAATTCTGTGTATGGTTGGTTACATTTAATAAATGAAGCTCATTGAGACTGTTCAGTACTTTTGGTAGATATAAAAACAATTCATAAAGTAACGTTTTTATCTACTAACCTAAACTGAAATGGAAATAATGTAAAACTAACTTTGGGTAACTTGATTTTAGCACTTTAATAGGGCATTTCATGTTCAGAGAATGTAATTATTGCAAAAGTGTAAAAGATAAAATAACTTGACCCCATGACATTTAGGAATTTAAAAGTCATAAGTAGTAATTGGAGTTGAACCTGAAAGCAAACTGGTACCCAATGCAACAAAAATTTTACATCGGCTATTCTTTGGGCACCCAAGATTTTTCAGGTGGTCACATTCTGTGCCAACTAAAGCTTTTGGATACTTTTCAAGAGCAGCAAAAAGATAAAATAAAAATTATGCCATTCTAGTAAAGGATGGAGCCAAAAATGCCAAGAAGAAAACAATGCCCAGAACAAACCATTATGGTACCAGAATGAACATAAATGCATAATTGTGATAATCATTGTGCACCAATTGTGCACTTTCCTGGCTAGGAATCTTTCTGTTCAGTCACTCATGGCTTGATCATCTATGTTTGGAGTATTGCAACAATTCATAAAGGAAAGTTTTTATCTACCAACCTAAACTGAAATGGAAATAATGTAAAACTAACTTTGGGTAACTTGATTTTCGCACTTTAATAGGGTATTTCATATTCAGAGAATGTAATTATTTCAAAAGTGTAAAAGACAAAATAAAAAGTATACCATTCTAGTAAAGGATGGAGTCAAAAATGCCAAGAAGAAAACAATGCCTAGAACAAACATGAGGCTACTCTTGAAAAGTATCCAAAAGCTTTAGTTGGCACAGAATGTGACCACCTGAGCAATCTTGGGTGCCCAAAGAATAGCCGATGTAAAATTTTTGTTGCATTGGGTACCAGTTTGCTTTCAGGTTCAACTCCGATTACTACTTATGACTTTTAAATTCCTAAATGTCATGGGGTCAAGTTATCTTCAGAATCATCTTCAGTCCATTATAATAAGTTTATTTCCAGGCAGGGAAGGAATGTTAGGGAGCTCATCTGTTAAAGAATTCCAACCAGTAGAGCCCAGGAAGAGAGCCTTCTCTGTTACTACCTCCATCCTGTGAAACATACTCTCCTTTCAGAGATCAGGCCAGCCTTCATCTTATTGGCTTTTGAGAAAGGTATAAAAAATTATGGCTCTGCAACCTTGCTTAAGGTACACATAGGAGTTTTTTAACAATGGGACTGATTAGCACCCTGAAAGCCCTCCTCCATCTTTTAATAAACGTTCACACTGGTTTTTATTTCATCTTTACCTTTTAAATTTTATACACTTTATATTTCTATTACAAAGTGTCTTAGAAAGATGTAAACCTAGACCTCACTTTAGACAACAAAAGATTATTATTAATAGCAACTGTCAAGAGATTAGTTCTGAAGTAGCCCAATGGTTTTCCTAGTTTACTTTAATAATCTAATTATTGTTAGTAGTTTTTTAAGAAGAGAAGTTAGATTTGAACATGTGAATGTGATTCTGTATTTGCTAGGTTGTTACATATATAACAAATATTGCGAATTTATCAATATATGAAGAGTTTCAAATTTGTCAGCATCAAAGTCTAGCTAAAAGGAGATATTTGCATAGTTGAAAAGAAACAATTAGATGTAAAATTCAAGAATGAATAAACGCATTTACTTTTTGGTTTTGAAATGGTTTTCTATCAACATAATATACATTTTTAAAAAAGAAATCTAATTGCAATTTATGCAAATATGTGCATTTCCTTTTGTTGGTTTGGTTTGGGTTTTTTATTGTTTTTAAGTATCTATCAAATATTTTTGTATTTTTTCAATTGCCGCCCCTTTTATATAATATAGTTTTTATATAATTATAGTTTTAAGAAAACAAGCATTTGGCTTTTTACTAATTTCTTCTCTCAGTACAATCATTGAAGAAGTTAGATTGAAAGATCTCCTTAATCAAATTTTTAAACAAGTATTTGGGTCACATACTATCCACACATGCTGCCTTTAGGCAATCTGTTTGATATTTGACATGAATAATTCACTCATGTTGTATGTTGTTTTCAAATTCCAACCAGTTCTGAGAAACAGTATAATGACCATTGGAGAGAATCTGAAGCTAGGGAATTTACAAATTTGAGGTATAATGGGTATTACTTTAAGCAATTCATACCAAATCAATATCTTCTCTGAAGCCTGAAGCCCAACTCAGATCACATCACATTTTTAAAATAGAAACCAATTTATGCAAATAAATTTCTTGAGGGAAAAAGAGCCTATAAAGGGAACCAGATGCAAATAATCTGGTCAGGTCAATATGTGTTATAACATCTGCACAAAAGCGTAAGAATTATTTGGATTTGTACAACACAGATAATGCAACATCAATTTTATATATTTCTTTTGAAATTTATAACAATGGCTTCAGAAGTTTTATTCCTCGTGCTGACTACTCTTTTATTCAATAAATTCAAAAGGGTTGATAGAATTACATATATTATGAACAAGTGTTGTATATTTAAACTGGATCTATAGGAACACAAATACCTATGAGCACATAAGTTTATATAACCAATGAGCATGCAGAAATATCAGCTGCAACTGATGAAAAGTATCAAGATGCAGGAATGGATATTTAGAATGAATATGTATTTTTCCCTTGTTTTTTGAATGCCATTTCATGAATCTTTTTGTCTCAGAAGTTCCCATAGTGATATTAGTATTTGGATAGCATCTTTTTAAAAGAATATTATTATTGTCAGAGCTTGGAGGAGGATAACCAGAAAACATAGCAAATCAGGCCTTTGAAAAGAGTCTCATTAATATGTAAATTTTTGAAATCCTTGTAAAATGGCCTTCATTTCAATTTCCAGTGCTCAGAATGACTTTCTCCAATGTGTTTATTATTAAAAACTCAATTTTCACTTGTCAATGCATATACCTCTTAGTGCGCTCTGTTATCCCATCTACATTTAATTGGTTATGGAAAATTGTCACCTTGTTGTCAGTATGGGTTGTTGCAACGAGAAAAAGTATGATGGTAAACAACATAAAAGTTTTAAACTATGGATATATTGTATGTGTGTCTCACGTTTGGATGGTGAGGATCGAATATGTTCCTTAGAACAGAAAAGAAAAAGTGCCTTATTAAAAACCTCTATTTTCTATCATTATAACATTATTTTTCATTCCATATTCCTTTCAGAATTAATTTAAAATGAATTCATACAATTTCATTGTTCAAATAGTGGCCATTTTTACAATATACTGTTACTTGAAGTTTCTATTATAGCATGCCTTTTTTGCTGCAGAAAATTTTAATACATGAAAGCTTTACTTGCTAATGAGAAGCAGTTTTGCCATTTTGTGGAGTGGTGTATAATTTTGGCTTTTGAAATCTCTGTATAATTAAGTCTTTAATAAGTTACTGTTGCTAAATGTATTTAACAGCTATACCATTTTAGAAGTTTAGATAAATGACTTAAGTATTTTCCCCCTATTCTATGAATAATCTTGCTAGCTCTTACATAATATTTAAATACACCTATGATAGTCTGATTTGTTTTTCAGAATAGACAACTGCATTTTTATGGAAAACCCTCTGAGAAGACATAACCGCAGTAACTTATTCCCACTTCTGCTGCCCAACAACTGGACTTTAAAGGCAATTTAATAACAGAAGTTTAATAGCAAATTTAACAGCAGATCCCATCATTAAATTATTTTTTTAGTTAAAAAGTGTTATCTACAGCAATTATTATTTTTTATTTTGAGCTTTCTAGATTGATTGATAATATGCCATTTTCATGTAGGTTGTTCTTTCGTGTCCTTCCTATAGACCGATACAATTTTATAACATTTATTTTAAGATATGACAATATGATTGTTTTTATTAATATTTTATTATATACTTTATATTATTATTAAAATAGATTTGATGCACAGTCAGGCAGATGTTTATACTGGATTTGGCATTCTTATTAACCTATCAAGTTTTTCCCAAGGACCTGGTTAAGGCAGATGTTGTTCTTTGATATTGAAAAAGATATTGTTGCAGGATGGAAATTGTTATGAGTAAAGATGCCTTTTCCAGTTGACTGATGGTGATTTTGTCAATGCCGAAGATATTCAAGTGATGCCCCAGTTGATTGGGGATTATACCAAAAGCACCTATGGTTTTATAATTGGTACTACCTTTACTTTCTGATGCCACAGTCATTCTATTCCTATTTTCAGGTATTATGTTATGTTTTCTCATTCTTTCTCTTCTATTCTGGTGTCTCCAGATATTGCCACATCCACTATCCAGACTTTTTTGTCTTCCTTATAGACAGTTGTTAAGTCTGGGTTGTTATATGCCAGATGCCCATTTGTTTGAATTCTAAAGTCCCAGAACAATTTAGCTTCTTCTTTTTCTATGATTTTTCTATTTTTATGGTCCCACCAGTTCTTCCTTGTGGTGAAATGCAGATCTTCCAATGCATCATTATTACTCCTTTTCATGCCATTGTTTCTAGTCAGTCTTTTTGCAGCAGCTAACCAGGCTATCCACTGCTTTTTTTAGCTTCTTTGCAGAGATGGCACTTACTATTTGTTGCTGTCTTCTCAATTCTGGCTTTGTATGCATTTGTTCTTAAGGCTAGTCCTGTGTCTCTTTCTTCAATTTTTATGCTCTTGGCCATTACCAGGTTTTGCCATTATCTGTTTTCCAAGCTTGTTTAACGTACGGGTCATATAATGCTTTGTTTTCCCCCACCCCTTTTCTGTTCTTCATTTTGTCTTTCTTATAGGCCAGTTTAGTTTCTGCAGTAACCGGTAGGCCTTTCTGGCATACTAGCTTCATTGCATCTTCTTCACGGTCCTTCAGCTACTCTTTCAGTGCCCTTTTTTCTTCAACTGTCAGATGCACTTGCAACATTCCAAGTTCATCTATTTTCTTTGGTCAGTCTCCAGCATGATCACCAATGTCTGATGATGGATATGGCACAAGAAGAAAAAGAAGAAGTAGAGTCTGTTAATGTTGCTATAAGCATGAATAGCATAGAATAGTGTCATTATTTTCTGGTCTTCTTATCTAGGGTTTCAATTCCATTTGAGTCCCCACCAATATTCCAGCTGTGTATATAATGATTGGAATTGCCCAGGTATTCATTATCATGAAGGTATTTTCTCTACTGAATTTAAGATCTTCTTCACTTTCTTAATGTATTCACTTCTGATTTCTTTCATCACTTCAGTTGCTTGATGTTGTAAGCTTGAAGAATGCCTAGGTATTTTATAGATCATCTTCATTCAGACTTCTGATGTTGTTTCCATAGGACATCTTGATCCCTTCAGCTTTCATTATTTTTCCTCAGTTGATAATGAGCATGGAACATTTCTCCAGTCTAAACTTCATTAAAGTATCTTGGCTATATATATGGACAGTGTTGAGTAGCAATTTTATTTCAGATGGTCGTACTTTCCTCCTTGCCCATTCTCCCCATCTGTGATGGATTATTGAATTGAATTGAATTCTTTATTGTCATTGTACATATATACACAGTCTACACACAACAAAATTAACATAACACCCAGAGATCAGACTCAATATGTACACACACATGACAATCCCCAAACACCTCCCCACCCACCAAAATTCCCTGCCTCCTAAAAACACACAAGCATCCACACAACATACCAAGTAATACTGTCAAACAGCTCACTGATGGTGGTCCTTAAGTTCATTGTTAAGTGCAATTATAGCTCTGGGATAAAAACTATTCAAAAAAAGTGTGATCTGAGTTTTAATTGTTCTGCATCTTCTGTGAAAAGGCAACAGTTCATAAAGATTGTAAACAGGATGGGAGGAGCTAAGAATGTTGTGCAACTTCCTCAAACAGCAAGATGTGAAGATGTTATCCAGGGCTGGTAGCTGGAGCCCAATGATATTCTGGGCAGTTTTAATGATTCTCTGTAGAGTTTTTTGTCCTCTACAGAGCTGCTCCATACCATACAAGAATGCAGTATGTCAGGACACTCTCAATGGTGCTGTATCTACAGCAGTAGATACTGAGTATTCTCATGAAGTACAGCCTCTTCTGTGCCTTCTTTACAAGCATGTTAGCATTCAGTCCATTAAAAGTCCTCCAAGATATAAGTGCCCAGAAATTTAAAACTATCAATCCTCTTCACCCCCTCACCATTTATGTACAAGGTACATCTCTCTTCCTCAAGTTCTTTAGTTTTTTGTTTTTTTTGGTGTTAAGTGTAAGATTATTTTCTTTACACCATAGTGTCAGTCCTTGTACTTCCTTTCTATGAACAGACTTATTGTTCTTATTAATGAGCCCCACCACTGTCGTGTCATCTGCAAATTTAATAATTGCTTTTGTGTTATGCAATGGGGTGCAGTCATGTGTGTACAAAGAATAAAAAGGGGCTTAGCACACAACCCTGGGGGGCTCCTGTGCTTAGTTTTTTATTGTATTTGAGTGTATTAATGTTTTATCTTTTATGATTGTAAACCACCCAGAATTACCTTGTGGTAAGATGAGGAGCCAATAATTTTTTAAAGAAAATCAAATATAGTCTCTCTCTCTCTCTCTCTTTCTTTCTCTCTCTCTCTCTCTGTGTGTATAGCTGTGCATGTGCATATTTGAGTTTTTATTTATTTATTCATAGATTTAAATGGCTGCCTATCCCATATAATTGGCAATCCATAAATTTAATAAACAAACAGATGAATAAATAATGTTTCTAAGCAATTCACATCACTATTCTGTTAATAAAAACATAAGTTAAAAATACTTTCACACAAACATATACATATGCACAAACACATACACTCACACAGTGCTGACCAAACAGCTTCCTAGCTCAATCCTCATCCTAACCTAATGCATGTGTATGTCAGAGTGCGCACAGTGTAATTAGATGACACAACCCAGGAGCAAATATAGCACACAGGTTTGTAATTACATATAGTGGTTTGTCTCTACAAAAGCATACAGTATATACATACAAGTACTTTGGTGCAGGCCTTGAAGAAACAGTAATCAGCTACATCATGGAAGCACACATGGAGAAAGAGATACACCCTCACAGGATCTCTCTTATATTACAACCTCTTAAAGCAATAGCGGTCAAATAACCCTGTTAACTCATTGCTACCACTGCATCATCATTACAACATTACAGTATTACAACATTATAGCAGCTGGTCAGCTATTAAATCATCATTATCCTGACAGGGAAGAGCCAGACGTCAAAGCTAAAATGTTAATGATGCCTCAGATATTGAAGAAAAGCCACCCAAACCCTAGGGTGGGCATCAAGAAGTGATATTATGCCACTCTATTTTGGATCAGTTTAAGGGCATCCATATGTAGAGCATGTTGCATAATCCAAATGGGACATGACTTATGGCATGAGTGACTATGACCAAGGCCTTCCAATTCAGCAATGTGTACAATCAATGCACAAGATAAATCTGCATAAAGTCTTCCTAGCTACATCTGCCATTTGCTGTTCCATCACAAAAGTGTTTTTTAAGAAGCAAGTGGATTTTCTGTTTGTTTGTTTTTAGAAGATGTTTTACTTCTCATCCAAGAAGCTTCCTGTGCTCGAACTGGATGGTGTGGAATTGAAGGATTTATATGCCTTGCAGATAGCTAGTCATTTCCCACCATCCAATTAGAGTTTCTTGGATAAGAAGTGAAATGTCTTCAAAGAAAAACAAGAGAGTCCACTTGCCTCTTAAAAAAGCATCTTTGGGACAGCTATGACCTGGATGATTGAGAATCTCCACAGACATTTTGCTGTTCCATCAAAAACCACAAATCCAGGAGAACCTGAAATTCTATACCAGTTCTGTCTGGGATGCTATATCCCATCCAGAATAACCATGGGTGAGATTCTACCGGTTCTGACTGGTTCTATAGAACCCCTCATTAACTTTATAAGCAGTTCGGAGAACTGGTAGTTAGAAGAAATCTTTTGGGTTTTTTCTCTCCCTTATTACATTCTGGCAGTATGCCTAGACTTACTGTCTTTGAAGGAGGTTTTTTTTTTTTTAACTTTCTTAAAGGGGAAGGGTTATTTTAAGCTTTTTACACTGCTGTTGGGAGGAGATACTCCCCTGGATATACTTTCAGCCACATGCAACAATCAGTACTTTGAAGAAATAATTGAATAACTGGAAAGGAGCTTTTAATGACAAGGAACCAAGATAAGTGACATTCAGCAAGGCTTCTTGGCTAGCTAGAAGGATTGTCATTCAAAGAGTTTACAAACCCTTTCTGAGTTTTGGTCTAAAAGTGGTTTTTGGTGAAGTTTAATTCTGACCTTGGTGACGTTTAATCCTGAGTTTATTGATGGGATAATTTTCCCTATTCAGCTTTGTTTGGAAGGAAAAATATTCATCTCCGTTTCTGAAAATAAACTGGGTTGAGAAATCTGGCTAGTTCCTGTGTTTATTTTTCTGGTAATTGGTTTAACAAACAACAACTGTTGTGATTTAATTATTTGTATTGTGTTTGAATTTTTCCTGCCTCATGGTTTCTTTTTCTATCTGGGGAGGGGGTCTTCCTTCACTGCTTTAGTGGTATCTAGCACTGTCCTTTTGGGGTGTACTTTCAAGAGGCAGGATGCAAGCTTAGCACTGATTTTTTTACTGCCTTTCTGGGGGCCATGTGACCTTTCCTTAAATCTGGATGATTTCCTTAAGATATCTTGTGAAATGAGTGAGACCAGCTGGTATCTTTAAGTGGTGCAAAGGGTTCTAAGGAGTGCTTTTCCTGGGTGTGCTCTTTCTGGAGAGCTTAAATGACCTCTCTGCTAAATGGTTTAACTTTATGAGCAAGAGTTGACTGCTGATAGTTACCATTGCATTTTAACTATTTTAATTCCTCAAGGTGCTCTGGCACCCTGCCTGATTTGTAACTCCAGCTTGCAGGTATGTGTAATCTAATGATTGGTATTTAGGGCAGATTTTTGCAAGCAAAGAAGCTTTTTGTATTTTTGTACAGGTAATCCTTGATTTATAGCAGTTCATTTAGTGACCATTCAAAGTTACAATGGCACTGAAAAAAGTGACTTATGACTGTTTTTCACACTTACGACCATTGCATCCCAACAGTCACATGAAGCATGGGGAGGAGAAGCACCCCTCGATGTGAGTGACAACAAGTTGGCCATGCCCATCAAGTCACATGACCACCAAGCCACACCCACCAACTAAGCCATGCCTACAGAACTGGTTGTTAAAACATTTGAATCCCACCCCTGAGAATAATTATGAATGGCATCTTGCCTATGTTTACTCAAGATGCAGGCTTTAACCCCAGGATATATGCAGAACTCCACTATTACGGCTCCTGAAATGCCTTTTGTTAATGGACTCTAGTGTTTAAGTGGTGTTAATGTAGATAATTATCAGTTTAGTCTCCTAATATCTTGAAGTACTTGAAGTCAATTGCAGTATGAAACATAATAGGCTTAAACACAATTGATAAAATAAAAAGCAAAAGACCATTAACTCAAGACCATTAAATCCCAACCCTATCCATGGTATGTTCCTTCAAATATTTTATCAATTTGACTCATTGAAGTATTAAATATAGACATTGACTTCTAAAGGGCTAAAAAAAACCTGTTGGTGCAAAGATGAAATTGTGCCTCAAGCCACATGTTGCAGATGATATAAAAATACATAATTCAATAAAAAGTTATATATGTTTTTCATATAAACAATGGAATAAAAAAAATGCATGCTAGAGTTTTACAGCATCTCTCAATCAAGATTTCTTGAGTACTCATGCTATCCCCTAGCCACCAATTTGTCTCTCTCTGCCATGTTCAAGCAAAATTGTAAAATCATCATATAGTTATTAACTTTCATGATCTCATCACTAAGGAGTCAGAGAACATGGTTAAGGTACTCAAAAATTAGATTGGCTGGTCTCAAAGAATATCATCCTGTAAAATGGTATTTTATATTAGGTGAATGGAAAGCTAGCTGAAGTCATAGATACATTAGCGGAGTAATTCTGAAAAATCTTTAAAGGAGAAAAAAATCAAAAGAGAGCTCTTGAACTGTGTTAGAAAACTGTGTGAATGGTATGTACACTCCTACCCATATATAGACACACAATTCTTGCTTGAATTTAGGAAAACTTCTATTATGTTTATGTATATGTTTGCATACACACATACACATGGTTAATTTCAACATTACCTTATATTTTCCAAGTTTAAGATGGTTGCTTGATATTGTCAGTATTATATCTTTTTTCCAATGCTGTGCAAACTTTGTCATTGTAACTGTAAGCATTTGTCATAATAAACAATGGAATTTTTTATTAATGTATTTTGGAATTATGCCTAACTTAAAAAAAGTGATTTCACTTTGAGTTTGTTTCTTAAAGTTCTTATCTATCTATCTATCTATCTATCTATCTATCTATCTATCTATCTATCTATCTATCTTAGGAGATAAGATAATAAAGGAGAATAAGAGGGCTGAGATTCTGTAGAACTTTCAGATCCAGGCAAATATGCAGTTACTAGCCAATCAACCAGACATCATGCTGGTAGACAAGACCAGAAGAGATAGGTGGTGATGGATGTAGCAATGCCAATTAACAGCAGCACCGGGAACAAGGAGTACAAGGAATTGGAGAAGTACAATGGCCTTAAGGAGGAACTAGAGAGGATATCTAAAACTGGGGTGGCACAGTGATTAGAATGCAGTACTGCAGACTAATTCTGTTGAGTGCCAGCAGTTCAATCCTGTCCAGCTCAAATTTGACTTAGCCTTCCGTTCTTCTGAGGTTGGTAAAATGAGGAGCCAGATTGGTGGGGGCATTATGCTAACTCTGTAAACCGCTTAGAGAGGGCTGTAAAGCACTATGAAGCAGTGTATAAGTCTTAAGTGTTATTGGTATATGGAAATTAAAATTGGTATATGGTACCAGTGATGGTTGGGGCTTTGACTCCCAAGTTGTGAGAGTGGCTTTAGCAGATCCCAGGAACAACATCATAGTTTTCTTTCCAGAAGAATTTAGTATTAGAACAACTAAGCACCATGCAGAACCCTCAAAGTCCCAAGAGGACCCAAGATTGAGGAAAACTCATACAAGTGAAAATAGGATATATGTGTGACACTGTACTACATAATATAACATATAGTACATATGACTTCAGGTGCTTTTTACAAGTACACAACATATTTTTTTTCATGGCGTTTTCACATTTATTGCTGTATGATTTTTCCATTTTTACAATTATCAAAATAGTGGGCATTTTTAATTTTTTTTTAAAATCTCAATCTCAAATTCAGTCCCAGAATTTGAAATCTTATCTTGGATCAATTACTAACCAAGCTTTCTAAGCTTTTCAGATTACACAAGATTAGGTATTAACATGTCACTTGATGTTTTTAATGATACCCAGTGGAAAATATCCCTTAAATCGATGTTATATATCCTAATCTTGTGTCTTATCTTTTGTGAAGCCTGACATAAGATATGCAATATTTTAAGCATTTGCACATTTATCTTTCGGTCATCACATGTTATTTGGCCTTTATATTTAAATTTGTTTATAATCTTTCTAATATAACTACTATACTTTTAAACCCTGCAGGGCATGAAATAACTAAACATGATGGTTCAACTTGCTAAAGAAAAAAAAAACCCTCAACATAATTTCTGCTTGATATGCAACTACTAGCGTGTTTCTCAGAAAACAAGTCTGGGCCTTATTTTTTCTTTAGACCCCTGAAAAAATGGCTAGGCCATCTTTTCAAGGGATGCCTTATTTCCCCCCCCCCACGTGTACCCTTATCTCTCCACTGGGTTGCTTCTTTAGCAGCTGTAAGGAGCGCCCCATGCAAACCCTTGCTTGCCTACCTGTAGCCTGCTGTTGTCCACTCTGAAAAGCCTGGCAAGCTTGGCCACCACGCTGCTTCTTTTGATCCCTGCTTTCCCTGACACAATCGTTATTCATCCAAAGCCCCCACCCCGCCACCTCCCGTCACCTGTTTCTCACACACAAGAAAAGCAAGCAAGAAAAAGATAGGAAGAGTGGGGGGAGGTACTTTTGAACACGTCCAGGACTTTTCATGTTGTCATGATCATCCCCTGCCATGGATGTGGGTGTGGGGGGGTGGAGGGGAGGTGTTTCTGGCAGAGATTAGGGTAACGAGGGGGTGGATTGGAAGAGATTTTCCCCGAATGGGAAATGCGATGCTTGTAAGGTGTGATTTATCCAGGCTGCCCTTTCCAGTTATCTCTGTTCTTGGAGGAAAAAAAAGGGGGGTGAGAAGAAATAGCAGCTTATGCAACTTACTGAAAAGCTAACTTGGTCTGCAAAGTGATTCCAATGGCTCCTCTCCCCCCCCCCCCCGCAATCTCTTTCTTTGAAGAAAAGTTGCTCCAACGCTAAGAGTGAGGCAGAATAACAATTATTAATACAGAGATACTACATTGGATGGAAGTCCCGTCCCACCTCTTTGTGTGTGTGTGTGTGTGTGTGTGTGTGTGTGTGTGTATTTGGAAACTGGGAAAACTCTGGAAGCTGTGAGCAGAGATAACAGGAGAGGACAGCCTGGATAAATTACACCCTACAAGCATTGCGTTCCCCATTCTCATGGGGAAAATCTATTCTAATCCACCCCCTCTTTTCTCTAATCTCTGCCAGAAACAGCCACCCACACACACACACACACATGCATGGCAGGGGCTGATCATGGCAATATGAAAAGTCCTGGACATGTTCAAAAGTGTCTCTCCCTTCTCCCTTCCTTTATCTTGCTCGCTTTTCTTGTGTGTGAGAAAGAAAGTGGGGGGGGGGGAAGAGGTGGCAGGGGGGCTTTTCATGAGCGATGACTGTGGCAGGGCAAGCAGGGATCAAGAGAAGCAGAATTACAGAGGCAAGGGAGTGTGATCACATGGACAGGCGAGTCGCGTGGGAATAGTTGGGCAAGTTTCCCCCCCCTCCAACCTTCCCTCCCATGCCTCCTCACCTCATGTTGTAAATGGCTGCTCATGCACTTAAATAGGCCCAAACTTTGGAGGCAGGCCTCAATTTAACTGCATGTGCACAAAACAGTGCTGGGCCTTTGTTTTGGGGTAAGCCATATTGTCGGAGAAACACGGTAAATACACAATAACTTGGACTAGGGAAGGATTTTGTGTTTCTAACACACATGTAGATATGTTCAAATGCTGGAAAAACATTTTTTAAATAATAAAGTCCCATTTGTGAAATGCACAGGTTTGTGCATTTGTGGTTTGTTTTCATATTTCTGTATCTTAAATTTTGCTTTTATGGATATGAAGGATGGGAAGGATATTTTTATTCAGGTTATTTTTTTTCCTTCTGTTTTTGTTTAAGCACAACCTTCATATCTGTCCTCTTTCACCCATAAATCCCATGTAAATTCATTCTTCATTTCTGTTGCATAGAATTAATATGAACCAGGCAGGAAGATTAAAGAATTTGTTTCATTTGATTTCCTCAACATTTGATTTCCTTTTTAGACTGGAACTGAGAATTCATGAAAGCGTCTAAGATTAGATGCACCAATGAAGTGAATATATTCAGCAGTTTGTGGATGAATCACAAAATACCTTCAAATTCTATCAGTTCTATCCATCCAGATATAACTTCAAAGGAAAAAAAAGAACCATCAAAGGAAACTCTAATGAAGGTGATACAACTGCTGTTAACTGTTTATACCATACTTTATTTTCCAAAGGATTCTTGTTAGCTAAACTACTCACTTGTAGAAATAATACTCATATTTAATTCTCTATGTGCTATCAGTTCTTTAGTCACATAAAATCTTCTTGAATAGATATGTGTCATTTGTAACACAGAAATGATAAAAGTTAGTTCCTACTCCAGTAATGACAGGGTTACTACACAAGAGCAAACCTAACTTAAACCATCTTAAAGGGCATTTAGGAGACCATGGAAGTTATTTAGACAGCCTTCGAGAGAGACAACAGGCTACAGAAATTTATTTCAAAAATAAATAACAATGCAATGGATCATGGCCAGTATTTCATAGTCAAACCACAGACAACTACAATGATCTAATACATATCGATTTTACAGAAGACAATGTTGAAAAAGCACTCTAAAACCATCTCTATCTATTGGACTGGACGGAATATGTGCCTACTTCTTTAAAAAGTTATCCACTGCCATAGCCAAACCTCTAAGCATAATCTCTGAAAAATCTTTCAAGGACCAGCTCCTTGCCAAAACTATGGTCACTAGCCAGGGTCATCCCCATCTTCAAAAAGGGAGACCCCAGCCTAGTTGAAAATTACAGACCAATCTCTTTATGCTGGAATACTCTACCTGACTCTGTGGTTTCTTCCCCAAACCCCAAAAACGTTAACCTTAGACTGTCTACTATTGACCTCACCCCTTTCCTAAGAGGTCTGTAGGGGACGTGCATAAGTGCACCAACTTGCCTACCATCTCTGTCCTATTGTTTCTTTTATTTTTTTTATTTTTCTTATATGTATCCATGTATTCATAACTATGTTTTTACTTTTACCTATTATCTTAAAAGCAATTGACAAACCAAATAAATAAATAAATGTACTGAGAGAAATAACAAATATTCAGGGAATAAGATACATAAGGAACATGGGAAAAGAAACAAGTGAAAAACAATGATTTTAGGATAACAGTGTCTGACTATGGTACTATTTGTACTGTTTGTCAAAAATTGTTTGATCCTAATAGGATACATAGAAATGGTGTGCTGATGATGGTTGCAACTGACTTGATAAAAGTGCTTGCTTACAGATGTTCTGTTTCCCAAAAATGAATATTGTGTTGCTACTGTTTAAACAAAGCAACATCAAGACCCTCTGCTGATTTGCAGTTATTTGGGACAGCTTGACATTTGAAGGCAGCATTTTGGGATCATTGGCATGAAAATATTCCTTGAATTCCAATCATTCATTTAGCGACTGTTCAAGATGACTTACAAGCAGTATTCACCCTTAGAACTGTTGCAGCATCCCCACACTCAAAATTCAGGGGCTTGGGAACCATCCTTTATTTACAACAGTTGCAACGTCATTAGAATTTGTAACCTTTCCAGAAAGCAAAGCCAATGAGAGAAGCCATATTCATATAACCACATGATTCATGATGAGTTGCAGTTATTTTCTTAACAACCATAGCAAAAAAATAAATAAATCATAAAATTTAGTGTGATTCACTTAACAGCTACCTTGTTTAGTAACAGATATTCTGATTCCAATTGTGGTCATATGTTGAGGAATGCCTGCATATCAAATATATAAAATTAATTATATTGTTATCTGATATAACATCCAGTTAATAGGTACAACCTATTCTTTGATAGATACTAAAATAAGAGTTCTATAATCTTAACTAGATAAAGTCCATCTCCTCAAATATTAGAGACAAAACTCCAGGCAATCCTAGCCAGAAATGATAAATGTAAGGGATGCTGTAGTTTATGTGATACACCTCTTTCAGTCAATATCCGTTTAGAAATTACGTTGTTCTGAGGACAAGTGGGATTGAAGAGGAAGCAATCTTTTTCACAAGGAGCCCTTTCAAAGCAAATGGACTTGTTGAAGGAATCACCTGTTACTTTCAAAACCTACTTTAAAAGGTTTTTAACACACGGGAAGTGAATTCACATCAGTTATAGCATTTGTAACAATGCCTGCTTTTTCAAAGTTCTGAAAACCATAAGAAACTAACTGCATTCATAGCAACTGTACATGTTAATAATGAAATTGATGTAGTTTGGTCAAAAAACAATAGGAGTATGACAACAACAAAAAGAAAGTATGTTGTGCCCTGGTAATTTATCAAACATCCAGATAAATGAGGCTGAAATTAGACATCTCATTTCTAAAATGCTTCCTGTTGGATTCATTTTACCAAACATAAACAAGATATGATTCCATTATATAAAGCAGACCACGCCCACCCTGGCTCCTCAGAGGCAAAAAACATCATGATACGTCACAATCTGGCCTGCAACGCGATCAAGTTTGACACCCCTGATATAGAGTAAGGCACTATTTCTCAAATATCTAACACAATCAACAAAGCTTGCCAAAACTTCACAAAAAAAAAATTAATCAGAAATAGAAAGGATAAGATTTCTATTTTTTTAAATGATCAAGAGCAGAAAGCATAGCAAAGTGCAAAATTAAAAAAAAATGCTACAATAAATGATAAACAAAATAAAGAAATCAAATGCCAAATGAATCTTGACTTTGTGATGAAAGTAACTCTATGAAAGGAATGCCAATCTTTGGAAGCTTTTACCTATCTACTTCTCAAATGATAAATAACTCTTTCAAGAATTAAAATTGAAAAGCAAAATTTAATTTCCATTAGGGCATCCTAATGCTTATCCTACATATAAAGACAGAGAGAGGCTTAGGTCCCTAAACTGTTGTTCAGGGAGAGAATTTATTTTACAAATTAATAAATCAGTACAGTAATGCAATCTATCCATGCAGGACTTAGTGAGCACAGTAGGACTTTATTCAAAATAATTTTGCATGTGATTAGATGATAATTTTAGAAGTACGCTCTGAAAGGATACTATCTTTTTAATGCCACCATAATAAAGCTGAATTGAAATGCTGATAACACTTTCTTTATGACAGCCTTCCCACTTTGTCAATATTATAAGTTGTTATTTTAATGTTACTCTTTCAATTTCACTATACACAATTCCATCCAACTCATATTTTAATCTACTCCTGTCAGATTTATTTTTTTCAACCTGTAAAGTGTGAAGTATTCTTTAAAAGGGAAGCTGGCTGCATTCTTTTAAAAGGAATTTAAGACATGATGAAAAAACCTGCTGCTCTGTAGTATTTTTCAGTGGGTATAATCAACAGCAATAAAATTAAATAATTGACTTTTTTTTTATCCCAGGCTGTTTTGTCATAGTAGTTGTCTTTGCCACTTTTACTATGGCATTAACTACCAAACCATTAAAAACATCCACTTTAATGCTTTCAAAATCATAAAATCTTTGTGCCTGTGAATGAGGGGATGTTGATTTAAATAATTTAATACAGGGGTCGCCAACTTTTTCAACCTCAGGGACCACCAAACTCATAATTTTAAGTCCTGTGGACCAGAGACCCTGGGAAAATCCCCAAAAAAGTCTGCAGGAAAATTCTCCATCTCGTTTTCCTTACCTATCAATCATTCTTTATTTGGGATTGCAGTATACCGTCTCCAGCTCCGTTCTCAGGGGGAGAGAGGGAGGGAGAGGGAGAGAGAGAGACTTTTAGCTTCATGTAAGGAAAGCAGCAGAAGCAGCAGAAGTCTTTCTTTCTCTTCCCCAAACACTGCCAGAAAGTCTTTGCCGGTGCAGCCTCTTGGAACAGGATGCCTTGCAGGGTCTCAAAGACTCATTTCTGGTGGAGTTTGGAGGAGAGAAAGAAATACTTTTGCTGTTTTCCTTGCATGCAGCCAAAAGCAGAAGAAGAAAGAAGCAGAAAGAAGCAGCCTGGTGGCCAGGCAAAGTGTGTGGGGCATGTGGAGCAAGTCCCTCCTCCACCATTCCCCCCCCCC
The DNA here is from genome assembly GCF_049901735.1 of Notechis scutatus. Lineage (NCBI taxonomy): Eukaryota > Metazoa > Chordata > Lepidosauria > Squamata > Elapidae > Notechis > Notechis scutatus. Next base: position 34,970,621 of record NC_142012.1, on the reverse strand, counting down.
CTCACTACCTCCTGTTGTTTGTAATGCAAGCAACGCAAGCCTTGTGTTCTCACAGGCCATGTGGGTGGTGCAGCCTTGTGTTCCCACACAACCTGGATTAATTGCTTTGGGAGGTGACATTTCTCTGCAGACCACCAAAATTTTCTCACTGACCACCAGTGGTCCCTGGCCCACTTATTGGCGACCACTGATTTAACTATCTGCTTGCTGCTGTATGTCAGATTTTGATATAGGATCCAATGTTAATGAAGAGTACTTACTTTTTATAAAGAAAGTAGTAGAATGAAATAATATGAAATTCTAAAATATCTCTACATTTAATATAATACATGAACAGGCAGTGATAATTATACAATTGCTACCAAAGTCCCATTTACCACATCAGCTAAAAACATCATTTAGTGTCTCATCAGGCTAGAAGTCTGTCAGCGATAAGTTTCCTATACAATGAAGCAGGCAAATTCATCTTGGCTTTCCCATTTTTCTTTAGAGATATCTGAATGTGGTTAAATCTTTTCATAAAAGATTCAAAAGATGAAATAACACTCAAACTTTGTCACCTGAGGTGACTGGATAACTCTAATGATGTAACCCATCTAAGTAGAAATAGTTTTAAATAGAATTATTCTTTGCTTCACCTCCATAGTGGAAGCAAAGTACAAAAACTCATTCAAAGCCAGAAGGAAGCCATAGTAACAAACAACTAGTGTTCCATTTGTATCTTATGTTGAACACTAGCATATCCTGGCTTCCAGGAACCTGGAACAGTGCAACTCAATCTATGGATATTTTATCCTAGATCAGGGATGTCAAAACCATGGCCCATGGGCCGGATGCACCATGCACTGGCCACGCCCATTCCCAGTTTAGCGAAAGGGGAAAAGTTGCAATATATCACGTGATGATGCTCTGTCATCACAAGTTTGACAACCCTGCCCTAGGAAATAAATGCTATGGTTAATTTAAGTGAGAGGATATCACTGCTCAATGTGCCAGTTACCAAGAAATAAAAATCTTGCTCATCCCTGGCCTAAATCAAAATCCTTTACCTCTCCCAAATCAATATGGAGAAAGATATCTGCCATGAGTTATTCAGCCCACCTCTCTTTTCCTCCCACTCCCAATTGAGTTTCTATGGCGTATTGCTTGTTAGTCCAGAATTCTGCTATAAATATCTTCCTAAAATGAACATCACACTAGTATCCATTCAAATGGCCAGAATATAAAAGCTAATGAGAAACCAAGATGGAAGCAGGTATCAGAGTTAAAAGAAAATTGTAGGTTTGGAGGCATGGAGGTAGATGTGAAGAAAGACAAATATTTTAGAGGCCAGAGGAACAATGCAGAAGAAGAAAAAAGACATTAACAGCCACCTTGTATCTGAAATGACTTTAGAAGAATCGAGTGATTCCTTAAAAGAGACTAACAGCAGATATCAAATCTTAAGATCCATAAATAGGTCCGGGCAAGCACTTGGAGCTGTGCAGGAAAACATAAACCTGCCAAGCCTGGGCCCAAATTTATCACAGGTGGACACTTTTTGGTTATGATGGAGAGGACCTGAAGGAGAAGTAAACCAATTAGACCATTAGTATTTCTGTTTCCATGGGGATTTAACTCACTTATAATACTAAACTGTGGAAAGCTGAAGGAGGTTGAAAAAGCTCTTTGACTTGTCAATAAAAACCCTCCATTCTGCAGTTACATCTTTCTGCTTTATGAACATATGTTACTTAAAAACTCATCCAAAGAGGAAGCCATTATAGCCATCATATATTTCTTTTTTTTTCTCCGAAAGAACAATAACAACAGTGTCATGAAATGTTTGCCTTCCAACTCTAAAACTGCTTCTGTAGTGGCTGAATTTCTTGCCAAGGTTCTTGCTTCATATTCAACCTTGGCATTCTTTTTTATTATTTGTTATCTGCTACTAGATAAGAATCAAATATGTCACATGAACCTGATGTTGATCTCTCTAAGGAATTACAGTGAGCTGGTTCATATAAACTTACTTGTGGTCACTAATGTTCAAAGTTCCTTATCTTCCCACCAAGACATTTTATGTGACCCAATCCCAATATACTGTACATATAACTCATTTGGCATGCAGCAGAGGACCATTATACATTAGCTGAAGCTCTGCTAATATGAATTGATTACATTCTAGTTTGTGTCATATAAATAAAAAAAGTTTTCCTGATGTTCCCCAGTTTATGCCTGCTTTGTGGTTCCCATCAATTCACAGTCTTATTTCAAGATACACTTGAAGACCTTGAAAAAGTTGTTTAAATTAATAAATGTTAGTATATTAAAGTTCATAAAGATCTTTATAGTAGCTCTTTAAACTCAATGTATAATTATAAAAGGTAGGTATTGTTATGGTTTTAGCAATTTCATGTAATAATTGTGTCATTTGAAAATTGTACAAACAGTTCATGAAATTATGAAATGATTGTCCAGCTTAAACATGTCAGATTTGTACTAGATTTAGATTATATAAAATATGATGACATTTATTTGGAGCATTGAAAATTTTACCATTCATGAAAGCAGTTTGGATTACAATTTTTTTCTTATCTGTTTAACATTTATATTACTTTCCAAAATGTGTGTAACTTTTTTGTTCACAGAAGAAAACAATTCATTCCTGGAGGAAAATGTTAGGCTGCCTGCATTTGAAATCTAATATTAGGAGGGGATGCAGTGGCAGATTTGTGGAGGGGCTGCAAAGATGCAAAGAATCCCCAATAGAAAGGATAGCTGAGAGACAGGAAATCAAGCTGGTGGAAGCAATGATGCAAAGCAGACAATGGCCCAAGAAAAAAGAATTTGAGCAAATAGCCGAGTGAAAGTGGGGGAAGAAAGGTATGATATAGGGAAGTGAGGAAAAAATGTTTCATAGCATGTAATGATACAATAATTGTGTGCTATAAAGAACAAGAAAATAGTTTTTTAGAGAATGTTCAAGATAAAATGGCAAATAAAGCACATAGGCAATGGATTGAAAAACAGAGATAAAACTGTAGCTGGTTTAGAAGAACAAAGTGTCCAAGGGAAAATATGACCCCCAAAAATCTCATATTTGATTGAAGAAATTAAGATTAAAAGCTATTGTGCAGTTCTGAGAGAAGAAAATTGGTAGGTGAAATGATTATAGAAAGAAAGCACAATCCAAAGTATCATTTCTGACAAGGCTTTTGCAGCGTTAAAGGTGACATCGAAGGAAAAAAGTCAATCTCTTTCTCTCCTCTCCTCTCCTCTCTTCTCCTCTCCTCTCCTCTTCTTCATAACAGCTCTCTACAGGAATATGCAGATTATTTGCAGATACAATAAAAATTAATTCTTTACATAAATAGATTCTATGAATAGTGTATAATGGATATAAGAGTATGAAATCATACTATTTCACAATCATATCAGATTGTATCATATATCACATTATAATCCAGAACACCCAAAGTGTAATACAAGTGATAGAATTGGGGAAAATCTTGTTCTGTTAACTGGATGAGCTAGTTCTAGGAAGCAAATTATAGCCATATACCAGATTTGGGTGAACATATCTCCAAGGGAGGAGAGATAATTTCATAACATGTTGTTCTTTAATATAATTTGCCTACCCACATTTTCAATATTTAGGGTCTAAAAATAAAATATTTTAACTGTTAATGTCAGTAATGTATTTTGAATCTGTATGAAAAAAAACACATTCTTGATATAAGAGCTCAGTGTAGAACATAAAGAAGTTTATGATGCAAGTTATTTGACAACAGATGAAGGAGTGAAGATTTCATCTTGGATTGCTTTTTCATGAAAAGTAATGAAATTAACTTGAACCCACTGCACTCATGTTTATAATGCATTGTGCATAAAACACTATGCCCATACTTAACCAAAAGCCCAAAGGGCCTGGAAAAAAGGAGCATAACATTGAGGAGAAATAGTCAACCCAAATCATTTTACAAGGGGAAAAATAGAGAACAATAAAAAAGTAAGACCTTTTTAATAATTTTGAATTGTAGAACTGAAAATAGAACTAGAGTTTCTGATTTCTGTCAGGATTTGGGTCTACATAAGTTCCATTGTGTACATAATCAGTTTGGTTATATAGGGAGAATCATTTCACCATTAAGGAAAAAAAAATAGAGTAGGTAGCAGTGCTGGAAATAATCATTGTCTCTTGTTAGCCAGCAAAAGAACATGATGGTATTAGACACATATTGTCCAATTACTTTGATACAATTTCTTTATAAGGTATGCCTTAGTCCAGGGGTGTCAAACTGGTGGTCTATGGGCCAGATGCATCCTGAGCAGACCACACCCACCCCAACTCTGCGAATAGGAAAATGTTGTGAAATGTCATGTGATGGCAATGAGTTTGACATCCATGCCTTAATCAATTGCATGGGCAATTGACCACTTCTTCTAGCCAATTTCATTTTGTCATTGTTAATATTTCTTTCTTTTTAGCAAAGAACGGCTTAGAGAAAACTTTGTCAGGGGGCAGGAGTAGTTTCTTTGGATATGGCATGATTATATAAAGTGGGAAACTAAAACACATTTGCAAGCTCATCAGGAATGTTGTGAATATAAACCCATTGAATGTTGTGAATATAAACCCAAGTGTTAAGCCTGGATTCCCCAACGGGTGTTAAGGAAAACAAACTAAACAGAACGTGCAGCGAAGTCAGATAGGAAGACAGGAAAATGTGTGAGATAAGTTTTCTAGTTAGCACGCAGTAAAAATACAGATACGCTTGTGCTATCAAAAATATTGTTTATTCCATTTAAGAATTATAGCATAGTCAAATAAACGGTCCATTAGTCATATATCAATTTCAGTCAAGTCTTGCCGGGGATACTCTATTTGCCAAAGTCCGTGTTGAATAGCCAATGTCAGTTCACTTACAATAAATCAGTCCAATCTTTTTACTATCTCTCCGTTGAGAAAAATCAACACTCCTTCTTCTCTCCCCTTTTCAGCAAGAACGCAGTCATCAATCCATTCAGTAATTAGAGATCAGTAGGCCAGAGAGAGCGAGCTGCAATGGCCCCGCTTCTTATATAGTGCTTTTACAACCACACCCTTAATTACATTCTTGCTGTTAAAGTTACACACACTTTAACTAACAAACCATGATACCATATTTATTATTTTTACCCAAACCAGTTAGGGTAAACAATGTTATCCCTAACATCCCACATCTCATTTCAGTCATAATGGTCATTTGCAGCTAGTACACCATCTAGCAATGCAAAATAATCTCCAAATGTATTTAATGCAATGTGTATTTAACTACATCTAAATTTTTTGTGTAGTCTATACCCATTATGATTATTTTATGCTACATTAATTTGTACCACATATTTTATACTCTATTATTAATACATACTTACTGTAGCATTCTAAAAAAATAATTTAAAGCAATGCTAATGCTTCACTAATTTTCCCCAATGGTTATGGGGACAAAAAATGGAAGCATCCCATGATTTAATTATGTTTCTTGCTTTGGTAGGAGGTATACGAATCCTTTGGATTTTGTTCCTTTGAATATTAGTGTATTCCACAACCCTGGATCTTTCTCTTTATCATGCAGAAACAGAATCTACAGTGGTTTAATAATATCTTCATTGCACATATTAAATTATAGAAGCAAAATAAAGTATATTCCCCATTTAATAGAAATGAATACTTGTTAAGAAATTTTTATTATTTAAGTGTTCTCAAGAGCCTTAGAGCAGGTACTGTGATATAGAAGTCACTTCAAACAAACATTATCATAAAACGTAACTGGAAATTATATATTGCCCCACAACTTCTCCTAATATTTCTAAGTTACTCAGCTAACCAGGAAATTTAAAATAACTAATGTTATATAGGTTTTTTTTTTAAAAAAAATCAGTCTGAACTATCCAAACTAATAAATTTAAGGGCGGGGGGGATACTGTTAATACACATATTACCCTCACCCATTTATAGCAAATTGAATTCCTTAGTACAATCATACTAATACAATAATAACTATTAGTACAATTATTATTATTCATATTTTAGTTTCATACAGGTATTCCTCATGGAGCTGTTTAAATATAAAATATGTCTTAAACAGTCTTAACGAACAAGAACAAAATTCAAAATTGGGATTTATTTTTAAAGGCAACAATCTAATTGTTATCCTGCAAATGTTCATATGTTTTGAACTGTCAGTTAGAACCAGAAAGAATAGCAATCTTCCTTCAGCAAAGAGTTCCATAAGTTGTTGAACTTAAGAAAGCTCTATATTTAACACAAGTTAAGAACTAAATGTACCAAAAGAATCACGAACCAAACCTGATTGATCTTAGTGTTTGGTTGTATGGTGATTTTTTTCTTGTAGCAAATCATTTTAATATTCTCAAATAATGGAATACATCATTAATTGTGCTTGACAATAAATGAAATACATTACAGCCATTCCTTCCTTTGCTTTGTAGGCCTCACTGTTCTTCCTAGTGCCAAGCAAAACTGTGATGACCCAGAGTGTAATGCAAATATAACAAAATCCAAAACTTAAATAAATGTCCTTTAATGCCTCCAACTTGGCCCCACTATTTAATAATTCTCAGTTGGAGATAAAACTTACTCAAAAAAAATAGTCTTCAAAAGAAAGCAATACAGTCCGATATTAATGAACAGATAGAGGTGAAATAAAAAACCAAACAAACAAACTACAATGAAGGAAATTCCACAACAGACTAGGATAAGTGATTACCAAATTCAAGGAGATAACAAGCCACAGTCTGTTGGAAGGACACCAATCAAGATAACTTCAGCCCCAAATAAAACATGCTTTGCTTCTGGCAAACACTGTGTTGTAACTGTCTCTCTTATATACTATTCTCCCCAGCTGCAACCAATGAGGGGGATCATGGCCACTTCTTCTCTTGTAAGCCAAGTTGTTTTCTTCTCCATTCCTCCCTGCTTGTCCGAGGATGAAGAGGGGATGGGCCTGGTTCTTCCTCTGACTGCTCAGCCGGCCTCTGCCCTTCCCCACCCTCCTCCACAACCTCCAGAACCACATCTCCACTCTCTGTAGGCTGTTCCTCCTCTCCCTCAGAGTCCAACTCTGGACATGACAAAAGGACATGACAAAAACAGAACAAAACAAACCACACCTTCAAACATTATTTTAAATCTGCATTATATTTCTCTCCCTTTTCATTCAATTTAATAAAACAAAAAATTCCTTTGAAATTTGTCAAAAAAAGAATTCAATAATATTTTCATTGGCTAAATCTGGACTTCTTAGTTGTGTGATTGCAAAAAACTTGATAAATATCCCATATTTCATTGTAAAATCATTGCTGAGGCCTTTGAAGCCTGCTCTGCTTCCTTTGGTTCAGTTACATCCCAGGGGATATATAATAAAGGATGAAATATTTAATGATTATAACAAATGTAAACAGCTAGCTAGTCTTTAGAATCATGGAAAGAAAAGTAACATAAAGCAACAAAAATAGTATTAGCACTGCCTGCTCTTTCCAACTATAAAGCAGCTTCAAAAAATGACATCCAGAGAAATTTGAAAGAAGTCTTCAAGTATTCCAAGTAGAAAGCAGAAGAAAAACAGAAGCATTTTTTGCAAAGGAAAAACAAGGAGAGGAAAATAGAATGCGCAAGGTGAATTTTGACAGAGCAATAAAGTTTACATGGACTCAAACTTTCAAAACTAGTGTTAAATCTTAAAATATTTTCAAAAAGCTAGCCAAGAAAATTTGTAGCAGTGAATCTTAAGACATCTTTAAAAATAACCAATCTGATACAGCATAAACTTCCATGGATTATAGTCCACTTCACTGAGCCTGAATATATAATATATAATACTCTATAATGGCACAATGAATGTGGAAAATATTTTTTCTAGTTTTATACACTCCTCGGGCTTTATCAAAGTAATTCCACCTCACCTATATATAAGACTTTGAAGTGGCCGCTTTGAAGCAGAGAATTGGTTAACATTGTTATTTAGCAGCCATCTTTTTTTGTCTCTAAAATCTTCTATCTAGACAATTGGCAAGTGCCAGGACAAGACTGTAAGTCACTATCTCTAAACACACCCTTCTTTTTTTCCCTTACAAAAGATGATGGTGATGACAACAATAAAGGAACAAATGTCTTTACATAGCTTGATTGAAAAGTAGTCCACAACTACTGAATGTGCACAAACTAAAAAAAGTAGTCCACAACTACTTTGAATGTGCACAAACTAAAGTCTGAAGTTTTTTTTCCCCACACTCAGGAAGACACCCATTTCTCTTAGAGAGTAAGATAATGATCAAGAATTAAGAGGCATAAGAAATAGGAAGATGCAGAGTGAATATCGATTATACTCTAAACCAGAAATCTCCAAACTTGGCAACTTTAAGACTTGTGGAATTCTCCAGCCAGCATAGCTGTTGTTATTGCAACTTTGTTTTTTCTACAAAGGAGGATTAGAATTAAAGTCAAAAAATTGTGAACTCTAAAACTGATATTTTACCTGTAAATTTTCAATTATGTGATTCTGAGATGTTCATAACTGCATAATAAGAGTGCATGAGACCAATGGATATCATCTCTGATTTAAACCTTCATATATTTGGAATTAATACTTGTTTAAACTTTAGATGTCATTCTCTTGCTCTTACAAAGTTCACCTTATAGAAATTCACATTTATACAGAATATACTATGATCTTTGTGTATTTTCAATTTTTCAATTCAAAATAGGGCTGGAAGGGACCTTGAAGGTCTTCTAGTCCAATCCCTTGCTCAAGCAGAGACCATGTATTTCAGACAAGTGGCTGTCCAGCCTCTTCTTAAAAACTTCCAGTGATGAAGCACCCACAACTTCTGAAGGCAAGTTGTCCCCTTGGATAATTGTTCTCACTGTTAGGAAGTTTCTCCTTAATTCAAGGTTGCTTCTGTCTTTGATTAGTTTCCATCCATTGTTTCTTTGTCCTGCCTTCTGGTGCTTTGCAAAATAAGTTGACCCTATTTTTTTGTGGCAGCTCCTCAAATGCTGGAATACTGCTATCATGATAACCCCCCCACACACACACAATCCTTCTTTTCTCTAGACAACCCATAGTCAAATTCTGCAACTGTTCTTCATATGTTTTAGTATACAGACATTTAATCATCTTTAGTTGCTTTTCTCTGCACTTTTTCCAAAGTCTCAACATCTTTTTTGTAATGTGGTAACCAAAACTGGATGCAGAAGTATTCCAGGTGTGGTCTTATTAAGATTTTATAAAGCAGTACTAATACTTCATGCGATTTTGATTCTATGCCTATGTTTATACAAATAAATATTATAATATAAATAAGATACATTGGATAATAATGTAAATTTAAGGAATTCTTGTCTTTAATGTTTTTTTCTTTCCATTACCATATGGAATGAAAAAAGCACTCTATTCCTCATAAGAAAAGATCCCAGTAATTCCTGAACTAAATACTTATATACATAGAATATAATCCCATTCTTTAATAGTAATAATATATCTAAATGGAATTAGCTTTCTTTTAAAAGCAAATATAGATGACCAATAGATTTCTGTGCAGTAACATTTGCTGATAAAATATAGGTATTTACATTATCTTACTTATGAAGTGAAGTAGGAAAAAAATACCCTCAAGATGTCTCTGGAGCTCCACATGATGTGCTTGCCTAAGGTTTCACAATCTGTTTTCTTCTTTAATATTTCAATAAATATCACCATGTTTCACCTAAAGCAAGATGAATTCCAACCTCCAGTGGAACTAATGTTTGCCAGAGGCAGCAGCCAAAGCATGAGGTGTGAATATTATATCACAAGCCTATGGAATTAACATCAAGATTCAGGCTTTTTTTTTTTTTTTACATAAGGAAAATGTTTCAATAAGTCCTTTATGCTTCCCTTGCTTTAAATGCTCAGTTTCTTAAAGAATTATAAAGCTGTTGGAAAGCCTGGAAAATTTCACCACATGTGCATGCTTAACATTTCTATTTTCTTTATACTTACGCTCCCTGTTTAAATGTTGACTAAATATCCAGCTGAATGCATGCCCATAGAGGACTGACTTACATTCTATTTATTCTTCACAGTTAATATACCATTTGAAACCTATTATCTATAAATAGTAATTCAGATACAATTTTAAGATAATGGGGTTTTTTTTAGAAAAAAAGATATGTTGCTAGAAAATCTGTTTTAAATATGCATTTATACTTTCATTTTTTGGTGCAGAGTTTTAAAATGCTGTTAAAATAGAATGGAACAGAATTAGGGATATAAATAAGTGCAAACTGATTGGAAGCAGATTAACATGACTATCCTTATTAATTGGCAATCTAGAAATAAGTACTGTAATGAGCAAAGTATTCTCTATTCTCTATTGCTTTAAAGTTGACAACATCCCATGTAAAAGAGGGCCATGCAAAACACAGTTAAATGTAATTTAAATTGCTTTTCAATGTTTATGATAATAGAAGACTGTCACTAGGAAATTATTCCAGGCAATGGGTATGAGTTCTAACCAACCCAAAGCAGAAAGTTTTCTCACACAAGTTTGGGGAGTTTTTGGGTGGGAGGTGCCTTTGTGTCATTCTTGGCTCCTGGCAATTGCAGTTCCAGCAGTTTTCTTGGCAAGGTTTTTTGGAAGTGGTTTGCATTGCTTCCTTCTTAGAGTTGAAAGAGTGACTGTCCCAAAAGCACCCAGTTGAAACATAATCCTGCCATCTCAATCAACCAAAAAACCTCAAATCCAAAGAGGAATGCTATGCCATCAACAAAGCATTCCCAAGAGCTAAGTCACTAACTTATTCTTTCAATGTTAATAAAATTAATGTTGATCTTCTCTTAGAAGGCAGCCCCTGTCAGATGGAGGTAGACACTGGATCATCTCTGTCCCTCATCTCGTGGAAGACGCTACAGAATATGCTACCAGACTTCCACATGAATCAGCTGAGCCCCTGAAATCTGACCCTGAGAGACTACCAAGGACAATCCATTCCAGTCCTCGGAACAGGCAAGTTCCATATTCAATACAACAATTTTCAGGGTCACCTTCCACTAGTTATCATAACTGGGAACGTACCTAGCTTAGTGGGATTGGACATTCCCTGGGTGTCCAAATAACTGGAGTAAATGCAGTTACCCCCCCAACTTGCAGCAACTTCTTGCTGACTATTCAGAAGTTTTCAATGACAAACTGGGCTGCTACAATGGCACTCCTATTTACCTTAACTTGGACCTAATGTTGCTCCTATACACCTCAAACCTCACAGAGTGCCATTGGCATTACGTGCTAAAGTGCCCAACTTGACAAATTGATTTCACAAGGGGTCTTAGAGCCAATTGACTTTGTTAAATGGGAAACACCTTTAAAAAAAGATGGCTCCATAAGAATTTGTTCTGACTACAAGTCCACGATAAACAAGGGTCTCCAACCAAATGCTTATCCTGTCTCTATCATACAGCATCTGCTCCATTCCCTAGGGAAAAGCTCCATTTTTACCAAGCTGGATATGACTCAAGCATAACAGCAATTCCCAGTGGACAATAAGACAGCAGAGGACCAAACAATCATTACGCATAGGGGCGCTTTCAAATGTAAGCATTTACAATTTGGTGTCAGCGTCATCCCTGGCATATTGCAATCCATTATGGAACATTTGCTATACAATATCAAGGGTGTCATCCCATATTTCAATGACATCCGCATTGTTGCTGACAACCCACAGGAACATTTGGACAGATTACAAAAAGTTCTCCAGTGTTTTAAACAGGCTGGGCTAAAATTGAACAGGAAAAAATGCATCTTCGCAGTTTCACAGATAGATTTCCTTGGTTATCATATTGACCACAAGGGAATTCACCCTTAGAATCCAAAGTACAGGCCATCCAGGAGGCCCCGGCCCCTCAGAACAAGACTGAATTACAAGTCTTTTTAGGACTTCTTAACTTCTACAACTCTTTCCTGCTCCACAAGGCCACTGTAGCAGAACCATTGCACAGACTATTAGACTCTAAGACGCAGTGGCATTGGGGATCCAAGGAACAGGCATTCTTCTCTGCAGTAAAATCCCTCCTCACTTCAACCAAGGTCCTTATTCGGTTTAGCAATGCTCTCCCCCTTATCCTAGTTTGCGATGCTTCCCCTTATGGAATTGGAGCAGTCCTAGGTCATAGATTGCCCAAAGGCCAGGAAGCCCCTATAGTTTATTTCTCTAGAACTCTCTCCAAGGCTGAACGCAACTACAGCCAAATAGATAAAGAGGCATTGGCTGCGGTGGCCTCAGTCAAAAGATTCCATGAATACCTCTATGGACACCAGTTTGAGCTCATCACGGAACACCAACCTTTGTTAGGCATCCTGGCAGCCCAGCCCACAAATCCTCTCCCCAAGAATGACATGATGGACAATCTTCTTAGCTGCTTACAGCTATAAGTTGACTTACAGGCCTGGCAAAGATGCAGCTCATGCTGATGCCCTAAGCAGGTACCCTTTACCCTTTCTGGTCGCTGATCCTGCCCCTTCAGCCTCTGTGTTCCTGCTGGAAGATCTGTGTTTGCCTCTTACAGCCAATGACATCGCCTACACCACCGCCAGAGATGTACAACTGTCTAAAGTCATGGACTGGGTGCGAAGGGGATGGCCCAGGGAAACCACCACAGTGGATTTCCACCCCTTCAAAGCACGCCAAACCAAACTGAGCATGCTAAAATGGTGTTTACTGCGGGGTCCCCAAGTAATTATTCCCAAACTACTAAGACCACACATTATTGAAGTTCTGCATGAGGGTCACCTAGGGGTCAACAGAATGAAGGCTCTGGCCAGGAGCTATGTGTGGTGGGCGGACCTGGATGAGGCAGTCACCAATAAAGTTCAAAATTGCTCCATCTGCCAGATGTCCAGGCCTGCCCCACCAGCTGCCTCTTCTGGGGATTAGGAAGATACCAAAATACCATGGTCTAGAGCAGGGGTCCCCAACCACCGGGCCGCGGACTGGTACCGGTCCGTGGATCACTTTGCACCGGGCCGCAAAGAAAATAAAAATAAAAAATAAAATAAAAATGGCGGCTTTCTTTGCCTTCGGTGAATGCTGCTGGGATCAGGGATCAAGGACACAAATGAAAGAAGGGGAGGGAGGAAGCAACCGAAGCCTGTCCTGCTCTCCGGCTCAGCGGCTTCGGTTTCCTCCGCCTCGTTCCTCTCTCAGTCGCTCTCTCACTCCTCCACCAGCCCAGGAAGAAACTGCTTCAAAGAAGCCGGCAGGGTGGCTTTTCCTGTCGGCGCAGCTCCCCCGAAGCGCCTGTTCACCCCCACCCCGCCGCCAATCAATCCAGGTTCAATCCAGTGCTCCGTTCTGCCTGCCTTCATTTCTGGTTGTTTGGAGCAGCTTCGGCTGAGAATAATAACTATTCGCCTCTTTTTCTCAGCGAAGCTGCTCCGAAACAACCAGAAACGAAGGCAGGCAGGCAGGCAGGCAGAACGGAGCACTGGGTTGAACCGCGGGTGGGGGTGGGGGTGAACGGGTGCTTCGGAGGAGCTGCGCTGATAGGAAAAGCCACCCTGCCAGCTTCTTTGAAGCAGTTTCTTCCTGGGCTAGTGGAGGAGCGAGAGAGCGACTGAGAGAGGAACGAGGCAGACACCTGAGGGATGAGGCTGAGGGAGGCAGGGCCGAGAGGCGGGGCTTCTCAGCCGTCCTGCAGGGACTTGTCCTGCAGCTGCGGAGACAGCCGCGGGCCGCCGCCGCCCAGCGCTCAGTTTTGAAGGCGCTCAGCCAGGCGCAGTTCCTGAATCTGCAGCTGAAACCCTCCGTTTTAAATGTCCCAATAGAAGAGAATATCTGTCGCTCAGGGTTGCAATGAGGAGGCATTGGCGCTCCCTGAACTTGGTGGTTTTGCTGGCAGGCGTTTTATTACCCGACTAGGTAACATCAGATGTTACCTAGTCAGGTAATGAAACGTCTGCAAGCAAACCACCAAACTCGACTCCTTCTCCCCCCGGTCCTTGAAAAAGTGTTTCTGCGTGAAACTGGTCCCTGGTACAAAAAAGGTTGGGGACCACTGGTCTAGAGTACACGTGGACCTGGCAGGTCCCATGCAAGGGAAAAACTTCCTAATTGTGGTAGATGTGTTTTCAAAGTGGGTAGAGCTGGTTCTCCTCCAATCAACCACTTCAGATGCTGTAAGCAGAGCTTTAGATAAATTTTTTGCTTCCCATGGGTACCCTGACACCCTGGTTTCTGATAACGTGTCCCAATTCACCTCATCTCCTTTTGAATTGTTCCTGGCCCAAAGAGGAATCAGGCATGCCCTAGTTTCCCCATTTCATCCAGCCTCCAATGGCCTTGCAGAAAGAGCTGTAAGATCTGCAAAAGACTCCTGGGAAGGATGATGGAAGGGGACTGGTCTACCAGGGTAGCCTGGTACCTACTTACCCAACACACCACACCAAGCGCAGCCACCAACTTCTCCCCTGCTGAACTGTTAATGGGAAGGAGACTCCGTACAACCCTAGACAGGCTGCACCCTAATTATGCCCCCAGGGCGCCCCTCGACTCGTCCAACAAGACAAGGGAATTTAGGCCTGGGGACCCAGTCTACTCCCAAAATTATGCAGGGAATCCCTTATGGTTGCCTGGGTGGGTTGAGCAGAAAACAGGCCCCAAATAATACATGTTAAGGTTGTCGGATGGACGGTTATGGTGCCAACATGTGGACCAACTAAGAAGTCATTGGAGTGCCCCAACAGGTCCAGCTCAGAGGGAAACTGAGGCCATGGACTTCGAATGGGGCAAAACCGAGGCCCCTAGCTGACTGACTCCTGACCAGCAATCTTTCGTGGAGGACTTACCTGGGGAAGCTGCGACACCAACCAGAGACCTCTTGCCAGCATTCGGAGAGGTTCCAGCGACACCAGAAGACCTTCCATAGCCAGCCGAGAATCCCCGGAGAAGAGAGCCAACACCACCCCGAGGGAGAATGCCAGCCCGGCAGCAGAGTCTTCCACATCGCAGCCACCGGCAGAACTAAGGCGCTCAGAGTAAGTGAGGCATTACCCT
Source organism: Notechis scutatus (assembly GCF_049901735.1). Classification (NCBI taxonomy): domain Eukaryota; kingdom Metazoa; phylum Chordata; class Lepidosauria; order Squamata; family Elapidae; genus Notechis; species Notechis scutatus. The sequence goes on along the minus strand of NC_142012.1, from coordinate 34,955,548 downwards.
GCCCATCTGAGTGATTACACTTGCGCAGAGCCAGGGGGGAGGAGTATTGCGACCAGCAAGTCCTCACTCTGGTCCACTTTTTAAGCGGGAGCCGGAGAAGCCCCTGATTGGCTGGACCGTTTGACAGCTCTGTATAAAAGGAACTGTCAAATGGAATCGGCTGTCTCTCTCTCTCAGCTGCTGACATGAGCCGCAACTAGTTGCAGCTGAGTTACATGTTAGCAATAAAGCCTGTTAAAGCTTTATATTGCCTCCGCCTCTTCTTCTAAGCGCACGAAACACAAAAGAAATAAACAATTTATTAAGGTGATAAACATATTTTATATAATTGTATCAATTTTGATTGTAATAGCATAGTGTAATACAAACTAAATTTAAGGAAACAAAAGGGAGAAAATGGGGTTTGGAAATATTTATTCTAAGTCATTCTTTTGGCTTGCTGGTTGTAAATCGATTTTCAACATCTCTGTCTTGTCAGATAAAACTTGTTCTACATCTGTTATTTCTTCAGTAACATATTTTGGACATGTTCTATTAATAGAAGCAGACAGCATTATTTGCATTAGTTGATATTGTGAATATAAATTTCTGACTCCATTCTTCAAAATTCTGTTTCAGTATTTTATTTTTATAATATTTTATATTTTATCAGCTTGCATTTTTTCTTTTGCCTAAATACAGTAGTCATCCTCTAGTGTCCAGCTTTTAAATCATGAAATTACTTGCCTCTGTTATGTTTGCCAAAATAAACACTATTGGGTGTTTATTAAATAAAATTATATGCAAATACTGTATACAAGAATAAATCATAATGCTGAGTCATGTTAAGATAGTTCCATATATAGAGTTATGGACATGGAAACTATAGTTCACTGATTTTTTATCTAGGGAGAAGAGGATGACATTCCTTTCAAGATAGACAGAAAGCAGTTTCTGTGGGGGAGAGGGTTGTGAAAGGATCAGGGTGATGCATTTTGGCATCATAAACCAAAATGCTACTTCAACAAATAAGCATTTTGCATATATCTCTCTTATGAAATGCGAAATTATTTGACTAAAATACTATTAAAGTCTAGACTTGTAGCACTTATTTAAAACACAAAATAAAGATTTTGATCCCTTTCTAAAAGCACATATTGGATATTAATGCAACCTGAAATAAAACTCAGATCCCTCTATCCCTAGTGACTCAATCATCAACAAGGTTCATACGCTTTATTCTTTCACCAGCATATTTGCTTCAGAGTAATGTAAACATCTACATTAATGTTATTCTTGCTACATTAATTTTCTGTGATCTTTCTCTCTCACACTCTTTCGTCCTCTCCCACCTTCCAACTCTCTCTCTCTCTGTCTTTCTGTGTGTGTGTGTGTGTGTGAGTGAGTGTGTGTGTGTGCATCTCAACTATTCCCAGTATTTATTTAAATTCAATTGGACAAGAGATTCATAGATAAAGGAACTACATATATTTGCCCTCCTCTTAAAATATATTTGGGAAATTAGCTCAAGAAAATGAAAAACTATGCTGACAATACTGATTCCCGAGTGCTTTCATTTCATAAAAGATCTCATTTTCATCTAGCTGATTTTTTTTGTTAATGGTAAAAAAAAACCAAATCCATGTTTTTCTCTCCTTTGTTTTAGACAGCCAATCATCAAATTAAACTGTATATTTCTTGTTGGGTATATATTTACTAGTTACCTAAAACAAACAATTTTGAAGCAAATTTCATCAAATTGCAAAATTTGATTGCAAAAAGCGATTCAACCATTAAGTCCAACCTCTACATAAAGTAAGAATTAAAATCAAAGCATTCAGAAAAGATGGTTGTCCAGCCTCCTATATCTCGTGAAAGAGAAGCCGCCATCTCCCTGAATAATTGGTTCTGCTTTCAGGCTTATCTTACTGTTATAAATATGTTTTCTAAAACAAACAAAAAATCAAATCTGCCTTTCTGTAACTTAAATCCATTATTCCATGTTCAGAAAGGAACAAAACAGATCTTGACTTTTTTCTGTGTGACAGCCTTTTAGATATTTGAAAAGTCCCATCCTGTCCCCTGTCAGTTGTCTTTTCTTAAGGCTGTATACCCCACTAATAAAACTAAGAACAAGTTTACCTATTCATAAAATACAACTGCATCAGTGTCAGCCCCAGATTCATCTTGATTCAGATTTGGGGCTGCCACAAAGGAGGATGGAAAACTGTGAGAACAAGAGAGTAGTGAGAAGGGAAGATAGCCACATCAAGATTCTTTCACCAGCACTCAAAGTCGAGTCACTGGAGTTCTTATGTGGATAGAGTTTGTCTCTGAGTGCTGAATTTGGGATGGGAACACTGACAATTAGAAATTGTTTTTCAACTACACGTCTATTTTAAAGTTAAAATTAAGATTATAAATTACTAATTAAAGTATGTTCATTAGTAACATATTTTGTTGCATAATAAAGTATTGCTAAATATTTAGTCTTTTCTCTACAGGTAAAGAGATAAAACAGCATTTCAAACGAGAGATATCATTATCCCGATATTTGAATCTCACTGATGGCTATGCTAGAGTTCTTTGTAGAGTTTGATGGGTTGCATATAAAATAAGTAGGTAAGTAATAATTAAGTAAGTAAACTTTAAATAAAGTTTCAGTTTTCCATTCAGTACTCTAAACCCAATCAACCTATCCTATCATACCCTGACAATGGTGAATAGAGTGATCCCTATTGATTCATATATTTTAAATTATATATTTGTTAGCCAAATATGAAACTACTGTATACTGTATTTTGTATTGATTTACAACCAAGTATGGACTGAAAGTTGCAATAAGTATTTAGGAATAAAGAGAAGGTAGAACCTTATTTTTCTATTCCAGCTTTAAAGATCTTTAACCAAGTGCACCATCAATAGTTTGTGTAACCAAGGTCAATTCTAAAATAATAGTCATATGCAAACATCTATACATACCAACCAAGTGGTCCTTGAAGAAATTGTATGAACAACATATTTTCCATAAAGAATATCATGACCCATGGAAAACAGTCATTGTTTCATTCATTGGCCAGTTATCAGATAAAAAGTCAATAGTGGGAAAGAGAGTCACTTGGGGAAACTTTTCTCCATCTTCCTAAAATTAATTCCCTCCCTCCCTCCCTCTTCCTCCCTCCCTCCTTCCCTCTCTTTCTCTCTCCTTCTTTCCTTCCTTCTTCCTTCCTTCTTTCCCTCCCTACTTCCTTCCTTCCTTCCTTCTTCTCAAGGATGCCTGTTAGAATAACAGCCTGTGGGCACACGTTTTTTAACTGAAAAGATTATAAGTGTTTATAAACATCAAGTGATAATAGCAAATATAATATCTCCCAATGTTTTTTTATATAGAACTATATTTCTTAACTGCTTTGAGATATAGTTCATCAACATATTGTACAGAAAAAAGATACATCTTACTTAACCTCAAATAATAATGTATAAATGTTTTAAGAAATGTGCTTCCTCTTTTTAAATATAAATTATTCCCTGATATTTTGTTGTTGTTGCTTTTATAGAAACTCTCAGCTTTTGTGGCTGTTGCCAGTGAAAATGTTAGTAATGTTCTGAGGGCTACATTCAAATTGGCAAGAAAGTAAACTACTCTATATTAAATAGTAGGATATTACAGAAGTAATTGATGGCAAAAGCAATAATGAAATTTGTAATATGGAATGTAACTTGCTTGAATGTTACATCCACATAAAAATAGTTGGAATAAAAAAAGCTGACTTCATCTTTTTAAAAAGAAACTCACTTAAGAGAACAAGATAGTATCAGTTTAAAAATGCTAGGATAGTAAGGAGTTAGCAAAACAGTTATACAGACAGGAAGGGTTTAAAGGGTATGATGGGTTTGATAATAAGCACAATTTAAAAAGTCAGCATGATGAAATGCTTCAAAATATACTCAAGGTTTTTTTTTAACAGTCTTTATTTGTACAGGACTTTCATTTAGTTGCTTCGCACACCAATCTTAAACAGTCATTTCCCTTTTCAGTACTATGTTCCTTTTAAAGATACATTCATGAATTATTTGTAGTTTAGTGTGGTCAGTTAGTGGGAATAATAAGGTAACTGCAATGTTATGTAAACGCACAGAAGACATTACAAAAAGACCTGCTACAAATCAGTACTATAATAATGTAACTTTTAAGGAAAGGAAACTACATTAAAGCATTCTGGAGAGATAGCACTCCTTGAACACATCCAGTCTAAAAAAACTTACCACTTCTGTGGGTAACTGGATTATTGTTAAACTCTTCTTCCTGTTAGGAAACTTTTGTTGTTGTTATGTTTTATTTGGTGTTCATTTTTATTTTGCTACTGGAATTACATTAAATACTTCATAATTCCTATAATTTAAATCCATTAAATCCATATGCTTATACTCTGAAAAACAGACACGTAACTTGTGTGATATATTTTCAAGAATTTGAAGAATGTCATTATACAGAATCTTTCCCACTTACCTCCATCTTCTCATCTGAAGGCCAGAACATTCTCAGTTGTCCAACCTCTCTTTATTTAAGCATTTATTCATGAACATTCAACTTGTGTTTGTTGTAACTACAGGCACAGGATTAAAAACACATAACAAAGAGAAACATAAAATGAAAAAAAGAAGAGTAAAACCAAGGCCAAACCACAATTGTGTCTCTATTCCCAACACAATTACAAAACAAGCTCGCCCAATACTGTGACATAATGTCTGAAAAACAAAACCAAACCAGGTGTTTCAGGCCTTGTGGAAAGTAAAGTATACTGCCCAGAACTGGGCACGATATTCAGGGAGTATTTGATCAACACAGAATAAACTCATTCTATTATTTCCTACTAATAAAAAACATTGATTTTATTGATGTAGTTTAAACTGCACTTGCTTTTTTTTAGTTACGTCATTCTGATTCATATTGAATATGACATCAACATTTATTCTAAACTGTTTTTCACAATATTATCAGCAAAGATGGACACTTTTAACCACAATGATATAAAACAAATGAAACATGATATCAGAATTTAATACTTAAGTTTTCATTGTGATTGCAAGGTATATATTTCAGCAAGGTATCATTTTCTTGCCTGGAAAAAAAATCTTTGACTATGTTACTTATTTCCTGTGCTATATCTTCTTCTTCCTTGTGTATTCCTGCTAATATTTCCTATTGTATATGTGTATATTAATTTAAGTGTATAATATATTATTTTGTATTTATCTCCATTTATTATCTTTAGATATTTTTTCCAACATATCTAGATTGGTTTGAATTGTATTTCTGTTGTTTAAAGCTTTAACTCTCTCTCATTCCATTTTGGGCAATCCAAATTTATTATCTTAACATACTAATGAAGAGCAAAAAGCAAAAATTAAAAGCATAATCTAAGCTCAAACTGCCTAATCAGGTAGTCTTCGGCCTACGACCACAATTGAGCCCAAATTTCTGTTGTTAAGTGAGACATCTGTTAAATTGCTCCATTTTATGACCTTTTTCCCACAGTTGATAAAGTGAATCACTGCAATTGGTAGGTTAGTAACATGGTGGTTAAATAAATCTGGCTTCCCCATTGATGACCAGGAGCCATAGCATCTGATGCTGTCCTTGTTGACCTGGCAGCAACCGATCCAGTGTGAATTTTGTTGATTTCTTCTCATCATTCGTGATGGTACATGCCTGGGCTGGTTCATGATGGCTAAGCCACTACTGATCCAAAGACAGTAATCCCATAACCGTAGTAACCACACCAAATCGCTGTCTAGGCCCAGCCACAGCAGCCTAACTCCTTGTTTGGTGGCAGAAGGCAGGATCAGGAATGGAGGAAAGGAGGAAAGCAGCCGAACTGCCTGTTTAGTGTTGTTGTTGTTGTTGTTGTTGTTGTTGTTGTTGTTGTTGTTGTTGTTGTTATTATTATTATTATTATTATTATTATTATTATTATTATTATTATTATTATTATTATTATTATTATTTCAGATTGCCAAACTGTTTATCTTCAGCTGAAGTTATCAGGGAAAACGATGAACTGCAATCCTCTTTAAAACTGTGATTAGCCTTCCCACAATATGATTGAATCTCTCACAACATCATTACAATAAACAAGTTAGTTCTAATCTGTTTTTAAAACTTTTATGGAACTGTCTTTGAAGTTTGATGTACTAAACTAAAGGGTTCCTCCTGACAGTTTATCAAACTAAACTATTTTGTTGATGCCAATTTTAAATTGTTTTTAATAGTTTTGGATTCAGTTGATGCTCCTCAGCTGATAACCTAGCTATAAAAAATCTGAAAGTTTTTTTTTTTTAATATGGATCTTGAAATAATGAGCTTCAATTCTTAGATTTTGTGAATGCTTTTAAATGGAAAATAATTTAATATGCATTCTAGGTACATAAATATTACCTTCAAGTTGATTTTGATTTCTGATTATTTTCCATAGTTTTCTTGGCAGTATTTATCAGAAGTAACTTGCTGTTCCTTGTTCTTATGGTTGAAAGAGAATGACTGGCACAAAGTTTTCAGTTGGTTTGTGCCTAAGGCAAGACTAGAATACACAGTACTCTGATTTGTACCCTGATGCCTTAAACATTAAATCAAACTGGCTCATAGACAATATTTCATAAAGGATGCCACCTTCTTTGTTCCTAATGAACACTGCTGGAGATGTTTGCCAGATATTGCTGATAAAAAGGATGATATTTCCCTGATTGCTGCTGAGAATGCTAGCTGGTGATTTTCTGTTAAGGTTGTTAGTTACTGAGAATGGAAACTGGCTTCCAGTTTGTTTGCTGCTGATTCTGTAGGTGATTTTTATCAATTTGAAATAATAAGAAGACACATAATTTATTTAGAAATAGCAAAATGATCTTGAGACTTTTGCAGCTAATTGAAAACATATCACTTCTAAGATGTGTATATCAACACCATTATGAATAAAATACACTGTGGCAGAAGATAATTTGATAATTCTTTCAAAATATACAAGTAGCTGATCCTGATGAGTTTTCCTTTTGTTTTGTTTTCAGATGAAGTAGAAAAAAGAAATTAAAATAAATGAATTGATAGAAAGAAATAAAACTAGACTGACACAGAGACACAAACAGTGGATTAGATCAACAAACAGATGGGTTTTACTTATATACAAATTTAGGTAGCAATAGGATTGCACAGAAGAGCAAATAGTCTACAAGGACCCCAATCAAGGGCAACTGAAAAATCTCTCACAATCCAAATGGAATAAATTAAAAGAAGGCAAAGGAGTATTCCAAATTCCAAGTTCCAAATAGCAGAAAAAAAGGTAATTTTTCTTTTCTTTTAAGTGTATTCTATGTGAGTACTTAATTGAGTTTTTGTCTGAATCACATATCACCAAGAATATAACATTTTTATATGGCTTTAAATCTTATGTCATTTGAAGTAACCTATAGCAATTTCTGGACTAGCCCTTACTTGTCACAATAACTCAGAACAGCTTGTTCTTGTAGCCCCTCTCAAGCAATTGCTGCAATTTCTCTCAACAATCATATTGGCACTTGAGCATATCAGCCCATATGGTCCCACTTCTAATGGATGTATGATTCTAGTATGCTTAGAATTTGCCATCTGTTGACTCCTGTATTGCTATCAATTGCATCATAAGAATTTAAAATTTAAACTTGAATTAATTTTGGAGACTATTGGCTTGAGTATATTCTCTTATGAAGTTGATTAAAAGCCGGATTTGTTGGTCTAAAGCTCTCATAACTTTTCTGAAATAGTGGTCCTGTTGTGTTTGGCACTGTGATTTTACACCCATAAGTTACAAACATTTATTTGCATGTGTAATACTTAAGACATTTTTCATAATAGGAAAAAAAGAATCATTTGCATATTTTATGAAGTATAGGCACAATTTAACTAAATTCACAGTGTTTAGTATTCATGAAAATTTGATGTTTTGTCTAATGTTTTAATAAGCATTTTTTTAAAAAATGACAAATAATTTTTTATTATTCATTATTCTATTTTCTTAGTTTGGGTAAAACTAAACGATTTCTAAATTAATATGCTAAAGTGCATAAAAATTCACTTATTATTTAATTAATATTATTGGTTTACAAACTATTATAATAGTTGACTATTCCTCTTTGTTAATAGTTGACTGTTTTTCTGATTGGAACAGATTCTAATTCAACTTTATAAAGCTTTGTGAAAAACCATCAGGGTTGGGGTCTGCATCTTAGTAGCTCTTAATAGCTTAAACACCTTTCCTAATAATACTACAGTACCTGGTGTAGATTTACGTGTATTTACGTCTGTAGCAAAACTTGCATCAGCATATGCAGTTCGACTTAGTTCATCCTTAGGCTCCAAATACAATGCATAATGCATTGTTTGTTTCAGATATCTTAACACACGCTTAGCAGCTTGCCAGTGCCTTTCAGTTGGCTCAGCATTAAACATTGCTAATTGGTTAACACTGTATGCTATATCTGGCCTTGACCAATTACTGAGATAAGATAAACTACCAATCAAGGACTGATAAATGTTCTTATCAAAAACAGGACTTTGAACATCACTATGGTTAAACTCCTGGCTCATTGGTGTTTTAGCCAGTTTACAAAGTTCCATTTTAAAACTTTTTAGTAATTGGTTAATTTTATCTGCCTGTGAGATCTTGTATCCTCCCCTAGTTCTATCTTTCTTTAAACCAAGGTATTGTTTAATTTCTCCTAACTGTTTTATCTTAAATTTCTTCTCTAACAGTGAAATTATTTTAGTAGCTTCTTGTTCAGTTTTGGTGATTAATGCTATGTCACCAGTGAACAATAGCAACAATAAAATTATACCATTTCTTTCCCTTTTAAATAAATATGGATCAGCCATGCCAGCTACAAAACCTATCTTAGTTAATTCCTTAACTATACACTGCTTCCACTAAACCCATAAAGACTCTTTTTCAATCTCCAGCAATCAGTTGTATTATCATTTTTGATCCCTAAAAGGTTTCTTTAAATATATAGTGTGTTCCAATGGTGCTGGCAGATATGCCGTCTCTACATCTAAAATGATTTATAATGTATTTCTCCTTAGCTGCCCACACTAATGCTGCTCGTAAAGTAGTAGCCTTCAGACTAGGCACAAACACCTCATCATAGTCATTTGCTGTCTGATTGAACCCTTGTGCTACTAACCTGGCTTTATGGGTAACAGTCCCATCTACACTAGTCTTAAGTTTATAAACCCATTTACACCCTATGGCATGTTCACCTGGTGGTAACCTGACATTTTCATATACCTCTAGTTTTTGTAAGGATTTCAGTTCCTTATCCATTGCTTCCTGCCAAGCAGCCTGATCCTTATCAGGATACAGTTTTAGTTCATTATAGTTATCTGGAACTGTATTCACTTGGCATACAATACTAGCCTGATATCTATCAGGTGGTCGTGTTACACAGGTTGAATGTCTTGGTAATACAGGGCTTATTGGTGGACTCACCTGTTTCACCTGCTCCTGTTCTTCTACCTCCTCCTGTGTCTGTTCTCCTACTTCCCCCTGTTCTTTCTCTTTAATGGCTATTCATGGTTTACTTATTTTATCTTTAGGGATTATTTGGGTGTCAATAACAATATCATTGCTGGATTTTTGTTCCAGTTTATCCCACCCAACTTGCTCAAGAAATTTAGCACTAGCACTACAATAAACATGAGCTGTGCCTGGATCCCAGAATCTAAATGATCTATGGTTGGCTTTGTAACCTACGAAAAATAATTTCCTAGCTCTATGTTGCCCTTTCAGTCTTACTTGTGAGGGAATATGCACCCATGCTGGATCTCCAAATGTGTATAAATAACTTAAATTTGATTTTCTGCCATGCCAACGAGTGAATGGCAATTCTCCAGTTGTTGTGTTCACTGGATTGTTCAACACATGGTTGCTACACATTATGGCCTCACCCCAGAGTGTTTCAGGCAAACCTGAATCAGATAACATAGTACGAGCCATGGCTTGTAATATTTGCCCTCTTCATTCTACAAACAAGTTATATTGTGGTCTGTAAGGTGCAGAACGTTTATATTCGACACCAGCCAATTTCAGCATTGTTTGGAATTTTTTGTTAATAAATTCAGTCCCATTATCAGTAACTAAAGTAATTACTTTACTCCTCATTTTTCTGTCAGCAAATCTTAGCCAGTTAAAGAAATGTTGGAATGTTTCTGTTTTGTTTTTCATGAGATAGCAGAAACCGTAATGTGAGGAATGGTCCATTATACTCAAAACATAGCAGCACCTCCCAAACTGGGTTTTTTAGGACCAATTATGTCAGCAAAAACAACCTCTAAAGGTTCTTTGGTCTTAAACCCATTTAGTCTGTTTGCTGAAGTAACCTTGCTTTTATCTTGGCTACAGGGATTACAGTTTAAATACTTGCTACAGGGTTTCAATTTTACTCCCTCTGACAATTCAACAGTTTGCTTCAGCATTTTGAAATTAATGTGCCCCAGATGTCTATGCAGTAAATGTATACATTTGTCATGTGGCTTAACATTGTTATAAACCGAGTTAGCCTTCTGCAATTGGTCATCATGTATCACATATAAATCATTCTCTAAAGTAGCAGTAACACTTTTACCCTCTTTCTCTATTATACAGTTATCTCCCCTAAAGGTTACTACATAACCAATATTAACTAAAGCCCTTACTGATAACAAATTAAATTTCAGTTTAGGTACAGATAACATAGTTAAATGCTTGTTCATACAAGAACAATATGCAGTACCTTCACCAGACGCTTTCATCTTCTATCCATTTGCCAGTCATACATGTTGCTTACTTGTAGACATCTTTACAAACTTCTCTCTATTTCTAGTAATGCACTGCGATGCTCCACTATCAACAACCCACAAATCATGGTTTACAGTTGAAATGCTAGACATAGCTAAACTAACATTCTTCTTGGCCTTCTGGTGATTACAAGTATTCTGTCATTTTCCCTTCTTACAGAATCTTGCTATATGTCCCTTAGCCCCACAAGAAAAACATTTCCTAACATTATAGGCAGTATACTCTTCTTGTGGTTGTTCCTTCCTCAGTTGGTCTCTATCCAGTCTTCTTGCTTCTTCTAACAACCTTCTGGTTATGTCAGTCAATGTCAGTTTATCTCTGGGCTGGACTTCCAGTGAAGATACATAATTATCATAACTTTCCTCCAATGAGGAAAGAATGATGTAAACTTGATGCAGCTCTGAAAATATCAGTTCCTTTTCATGTAGCTCTTGAAAAGTTCTTTCCATAAAGTTCAAATGAGCTAACATATTTCCATCTTTCAGAAGACGTGCTCTAAACAGTTTATGTGTAACCTATACTACGAGCACCTACACTGTCACGAACATAAATCCTCTTCAAATTGTCCCAACACCTAGCAGCAGACTCTTCTCCACGAATATGGATTAGCTGCTGGTCACTCAGTGTTAGTCCAATTATACAAAGAGCTCGTTCGTTGTTCTGTTTAAAGTCAGCAAGCTTCTTGACATTGTCTTCATTTACTGGATCCCAAGCATTTACATCCAGTGGATCTTGAACTGAATTCCATAACCCTTCTCTACGCAGAAATAGACTGCACCTCATAAATCAGGAAACATTGTTTGTTCCATCCAACCGGGTTATCAGTGATAGACTTGTTGACGGGTCTTGTGCCATCTTTACCAGGACAGTAAACCACAATTAAACAGTAAACAGCTGTCTGTATACAGTGGTGTGGCGGCGGGTTGTGCTGAGCCCGGGCTTTCACAAATGGCGGCCAGGGGGTCGCGGAGTCGGGGAACGGAGCCCCGGGCCGGTAAGGCGTTCCCGACGGCCCGGCGGTGGGCCCGGATCAGTACTGTATACAGTACTGTGCATTCACACCAACTCTCAGTTATCTGAGCCTGGTATGGCCTGGGCCCATAACCAGTGTTGAGGTAATTCCCCATTAGGAGAATGAGTGCACACAGGGAGACGTCATGAGAGTGGTGAAGAATAACACACAACCAGCACACAGATACACTGTATAGTAAAATGTAGGTTTTTACTTCTAGTAAAACTGTTAAGCAAAGTTCAACAAACAATCCAAGTCATTCACGGTTAAAGCAGTCAGTTTTCAGTCCAGGGATAATCCAATAACAAAGTCTAGTATCATAAACAGTTCAGTAACAGACTTACATCAAATCCAAGAATAACGATGATCAGTAACAGTCAATAGGGAAATGCAGGAACGGCAATACTCTCAAGAAACAACAGAACAGAACAAGCCAGGTTTCTGGCTCCAGCTTATGGCTGTTTGAGGAACCACACCCAATTACAATTTTAGCTTTCCCTTAAAGAGACAGTATTAAAATGTGTATCCTGGTTTATATAGTTTCCAACCCAACTGTTAGGTGACTTACATTCCTAACAATAGTCAAGGTCTTTTTGAAGGGTAGCAGTATTGTTTGTGGTGTTGAATAGCTTTACATCATCAGCGAAGAGAATGCAGTTGCTCTTAATATGATCACAGAGGTCATTTATGTAGAGTATGAAAAGAGTTGGTCCTTGGGGGACACCAATGTTGACAGGTGCAGAATTGGATAGGACGCTCCCAATTTTGAACATTTGTTGTCTGTTTGACAGGAATGCTTCTATCCAGTTATGCAGGTCCAGAGATACTGTAAGGTTTTAGTTTTAGGAGTAGTTTGTCGTATACCACTGAATCAAAGGCTTTACAGAAGTCTATGTAGGGTGCGTCTATTGCTTTGCCCTGATCAAGTTGTGTAGTCCATATGTTTTTGCAGTGTAAGAGTTGCAGATTACAGGATAGTTTTTTCCTAAAATCAAATTGTTTATTAGAGAGTAGGTTGTTTGTTTCTAAATGGAGGATAATGGATTGGTTAATAATTGATTCCATGACTTTACCGGTGACGCAGCATAGATTGGTCTGTAATTTTAAACTAGGCTGAGGTCTCCCTTTCTGAAGATGGGGATGACCGTGGCTTGTGACCATAGTTTTGGCAAGGAGCTGGTCTTGAAAGATTTTTCAAAGATTATGCTTAGAGGTTTGGCTATGGCAGTGGGTAGCTTTTTTAAGAAGTAGGCACAAATTATGATAGAGATGGTTTTAGATTGCGTAGTGCTTTTTCAACATTGTCTTCTGTAAAATTGATATGTATTAGATCATTGTAGTTGTCTGTGATTCGACTAGGAAATACTGGGCATGAGCTAATACTAAATACTGAGCTAAAGAATGTGTTAAAGAGGTTGGCTTTAATAGTATCGTTGTTGCAGTCTTTATCATTAGGTCCTTTCAGGGGTGGGATGGACCTTGTCTTTTAGTTTGTTGTTTACAAAATTGTAGAAAGCACCGGTGGAATTGGTGCGTAGAAGGTTTTCTTCTTGTTTAATGTGGTAATTGGTGCATTCAATTTTTATCTGGTGGCATAAATTTTTGTATCGGCTTTTGAAGTTGGCAACGTGGCCAGATTTGTTTTTCCGCCAAAGTGATTTATTTTTGGATTGAAGCTTCCTTATTGTTTTGGGTAATTTGTTTTTTCTGGTTTTGGGAGTTGTTAATGGTACATATAGTTTGATGACTCTTTTGACTTCAAGTAAAAATATGTTGTAATGGTCTTCTACAGTATTGCATCCAAAGAATAGAAATTGCCAATCAAGGGATGAGAGATCATTGTTTATAAGATCGTAGTTGCCTTTTTTGAAGTTATAATTGGGGATTCCATCATTGTGATGATTTTTGTGTGGACGTATGTTGAGACAAAAGTCAATCATGTTGTGGTCACTGTTGGAAAAGGGTTCTTTAATTTGTATTCCATAAATTGAATTCAAACTATTGCAGAAGATGAGATCGAGGTAGTTGTTAAGTCTAGTGTTGTTGGTTACTAGTTGTTCTAGTCCCAGATTTGTTACTTCATTGTAGAAGGTTGCATGTGTGGGTTCAGTTGTACATTCATTAAGGGTCCAGTTAATATGAGGTACATTGAAGTCACCAAGAAAGATAAAAGCATGTCGGCAGGATGCTGCCCATGTTAGTAGTGTATTTAGCTTGTTTGCATGTTCGATGTCATAATCAGGGGCTCTGTAACATATTAAGAACTGAAATGTGATATTTAAGGATAGTTCACAGATGATGGTTTCAGGAAGGGCAAGCTCCTGGGTAACTTGGATGTGTTTTAGATGTAGGGACTTTTTATAGAAAATAGCAACACCACCTCTTCTACGGATTTCACGATCTGATCGGTAAACATGATAGTCTCTTACTGTGGTAATGGAGTCAGGGAGAGATACATTGAGCCATGTTTCACAGACAAATATAATGTCGAATTTAGCCTTATTTAGTAAGAGAAAAATTCGGGTATTTTATTTACAAGGCTTCTTGCATTGAGTAGCTTGCATTTAAGGCCAGTTGTGGTTGGAATAGGTAGTTAGGGGCATGCATGCCTAATTTTGAGTGATGTTGGATTGGATGGTGTGGGGTTGGATGCGGCATTGTTCCACTGATTAATTTCTCCTTAGTACTAGGTTGCTTCTCTCCTTATTAGTTTCCATCCATTGCTTCTTATTTCAAAGATCTGTCCTTTCCTTTCGTTCTTCCATTTCTACATCACACAAATCATCACAAGATGAAATTCAGCAGTCAGCAGCACATATAAAATATTGGTGAAGTCAGTCGGATTGATATGTTACCCTGCTATGACACAACAATTATATCTTGTCTGGAGTGAAAAGCACTAAGAAAATATATGCTTTGTCAATTTAAAATCATATGTGTAGGTGGATCATGTCACTTCAACTAACTTTAAGAACAGAAGTTGAGCAATGCTTAAATCAAAATATCAATGAGATTTACATCAACCATTAAAATTTCACCAGCATATCTAAGCTTTTAAGACATTTTGTTCCCATTTTTTATTTCTCCCAGTTCAACTTATTTCATAATACATTTGACACATACGTTGTATAAAATGATAGGAATCTTGGCATACTCCTTTGCTAATTTTGAACCATTTGATTTCTTTATATGATATTGTATTCTATTGTTTCCTGCTTCTCACATAAAGGCTTTTGTAGAAGATGACTTAATCTAAAATATCGTTGTTTTCCAGATGGTCAATTGTATATTCAATTAAAAATATATATGCTTTTTGCAAGTACTTCACCAAAATAACAGTACAATCTGCCATAAAAGAAGCTATATAAGAACACTATTTAAATGGGCATAAACAATGCAGCAACCCTGAACATCAGAAAGAAGAAACAGTTCACCTATATAATTTCTCCCAACAAAATGGATACCAATGCAACTTTATTAAAAAATGCCTGATCACTCAATGAAATATAGCACAACCAATAAAAGTTGTGAAAAAGATAACAATGATGTACATCAAAAATATCAGAAAACACCAACACATTGTGTTAGTCTAGCACAGGGGTCTGCAACCTTAAAACTCTAAGAGCCATTTGGACCCACTTCCCACAGAAAATAAAACACTGGGAGCCAGAAAACCTGGGCAGGTGTGGCCAACTCGATGTCACTCACTCCCACCTCACATGACCAGGGGTGTGATTCCAATTTTTTAACAAAAAAAAATTGGCTAGGTGGCTAGGTGGGCATGGCTAGGTGGGCATGGCCATGTGACTGGGTGGATGTGGCTAGGTAGGCGTAGCTAGGTGGGCATGGCTTCTTATTCCTTTTTTTTGCAGCAACATCCTGCCCCCATTTTTGGGCCTCCTGGGCCTCAGGGAAGCCACCTGGGGGATGTTTTTGCTCTCAGGAAGCATTCCTGGGGCCCAGAAAGGCAAAAAACAGAGCACAGCACCCCCCACACATGCTCCTTTTTGGCTCCTGGGCCTCAGGGAAGCCTCCTGGGTGAAGCAGTAAAACAGCAAGAGGGATCCTGGCACAGTTGATGATCAGAACAGCTAATTGTTGGGAGAGGGAAAAAGAAATACCTTTAGGAGTGACTGGATGGGGAGAACACAGTCAGCAATGTTGGGCATGCGTACGATGTCATGCAGTGTCATAAGGACTGACTGGGAGGGGAGGGGAGGAGCAGGCGCAGAGGGTCAGGGCCAGCCAGGGGCACGATTTGTCAGTTCTCCAAACTGTGCAAAATCATAACAACCAGTTCTATAGAACCGGTCCAAACCTGTAGAATCCCACCCCTGCACATGACCCCCCAGCCACATCTGTCCAGGTTTTGTGGCTCCCATTATTTTATTTTCTCTGGGAAACAGGTTCTCTCTCTCTGTGTATCCCTCTCTTTCTCTCTCTCCTCTCTGTCTCTCTCTCTCTCTCTCTCTCATCCCTCTCTTTCTCTCTGTGTCTCTTCCTTTCTTCCTCTCTCTTTCACTCTCTCCCTCTCTCTTTCTTTCTCTCTCTCATGTGTGTGTTGTTCCCTCCTGAACCATTTCCAAAAACAGGCGAGGGTTGAGGTTTGTGTTTTTTTGCTGATGTTGTTCTTTCTTCTTCTTTGGGTGCTTTTTACCATATGATTTAAATCAAGAGTCATTTCAGATTCCCAGATCTCTTTTGTCCCCCTGATGTGGCTTTCTGTTGGCTGAATCCACCAGTGGCTGGCCCCATCCCTCTCCCTCCCCTCCCACTCACACCCCACTTTCCTCGAGAAGAGAAGGTGATGGCGGCAGATGGAGACTTGCACCGTATTACAGAGCGGGAGCAAAGCAACCCTGTATTTGCCTCTTCTCCTGGCCCTTGTTGGTGCTGCACACACTTCAGATGCTCAGGAGACATGCAACTTTCTCTCTGCTGTGAGACACTGGCCCAGCCCAGCTTCAGCTGATGCTCTGTATCAGAATGGGCTCCAGGAGAAGGACAGAATGCTGTTTTCCCCATTGTGAAGTGCAGGACATGGAGGCGGCGAGATGAATATGGGGAGACATGCAACTTTCTCTCTGCCCCAAGATACTGATCCTGCCTCACTGAGGCTGCTGCTGCTGCTCTCATCACTTCCATGGCCTGCTTGCTGCTCTTGCAGTGCCTTGCACAGTACACTTAAATTTAGCTCACTTCACAATGGTGGAGACAGTGTCCCCTCCTCCTCCTGGAGCCCATTACAATGCAGAGCATTGGATGCAGCTGGGCCAGGCCAGTATCTCAGGGAAGAGAGAAAGTTGTGTCTCTTCCCTAGTGGCCAAGTTATGCACAGCTCCTGCTCTGGAATATGGAGTGATTCTCCATCCATTGCCATTGCCCTTCCCTTCTCAGACGAGGAGTGACTGCCAGGGAAGAGCAAGGGGTGGGGCCAGTCAGTGGTGGGATCATCTGACAGGGAGCACAGGAGAGGGCCCAAAGAGCCGATGTGGCTCTGAAGCTGCAGGTTGCTGATCCGCAGCCTAGCACAACTAAAGCCCTCCAAAACGTTCTAAATAACAAGAATTGCCTACAACATACAGTGCACAGCCCTTACACTTGTAGTTTTGTTGTTGATATTATCCAAAACTCATTTAACTTTTCAGAATGCCTGGCTCTAGTTTTCAGACTAGATCTACCAATTTCTTTTATGTCTTCTTCCTCAAATAGATTTCATTTTATATTTTGCAATGCTCATCTTTGCCATTAAAAACATCTTTTATTTTTTTCTACTTTCCTTAAACATATCTTTTATCCTTTCAATTAGATTCTTACCTTAAATTCTTTGGATTTCTTATTCAGATGTAAATCATTTTCTCTTTTTTTGTTGCACACAATATTATTATTCAGATTCTTGCAGCAATAATTCAGTACCAAAAAAATAAACACAGATGGCTGATGCTTCATTTAACATATTTATAAACATAATACGTAGATTTTACAAACCAGCTGTAGATTTCTCCAATATGCAGCAAACTCAAACAGAAACATGTTGCAAGTAACTTCAGTAGCAAGCATCATACACAGCAGAGGAGAGAAGCTGTTTCATTTTTAATAGACAGACTCGGAGCTTGAACATAGCTGCAAAGCTGCAGAGCTTAACATAGAGCCACGCCTAGGCTACTTCTAGTTTCAGTCTCCAGTCCTCTTGGCTGACTTAGTTGCCATGCCTATTCATTGCCTGACCTTGTTACCATGCTCTATTCCAGTTCATGAATATACTCTGACAATTACTTGATCCAATATTCTTCTATATTTTCTTTTCTGTTTTTGTTTTTATATTTTCAGCACCATAACTGGGCCATTTCGCCTCATTTTTCATTTTTAAATGTTTATTAATTTTAATGATGTTCATAATATACACTGCTCAAAAAAATAAAGGGAACACAAAAATAAGACAACCTAGATCTGAATGAATGAAATATTCTTATTAAATACATTTTTCATTTGTTTACACAAAAATTATCAAAGGAAATCAAATTTAGCAACCCATGGAGGTCTGGATTTGGAGTTACACTCAAAATTAAAGTGAAAAGAAAAACATTACAAGCTGATCCAACTTTGATATAATGTCCTTAAAACAAGTCAAAATGAGGCTCAGTAGTGTGTGTGGCCTCCACGTGCCTGTATGACCTCCCTACAACGTCTGGGCATGCTCCTGATGAGGTGGCGGATGGTCTCCTGAAGGATCTCCTCCCACACCTGGACTAAAGCATCCCCCAACTCCTGGACAGTATGTGGTGCAACGTGTCGTTGGTGGATAGAGCAAGACATGATGTCCCAGATGTGCACAATTTGATTCAGTCTGGGGAACGGGCGGTCCAGCCCATAGCATCAATGCCTTCATTTTGCAGGAACTGCTGACACACTCCAGCCACATGAGTTCTAGCATTATCGTGCATTAGGAGGAACCTAGGGCCAACTGCACCAGCATATGGCCTCACAAGGGGTATGAGGATCTCATCTCGGTACCTAATGGCAGTCAGGCTACCTCTGGCGAGCACATGAAGGGCTGTGCGGCCCCCTAAAGAAATGCCACCCCACACCATTACTGACCCACTGCCAAACCGGTCATGCTGGAGGATGTTGCAGGCAGCAGAATATTATCCACAGCATCTCCAGACCCTGTCATGTCTGTCACATGTGCTCAGTGTGAACCTGCTTTCATCTGTTAAGAGCACAGGGCGCCAGTGGTGAATTTGCCAATCTTGGTGTTCTCTGGCAAATGCCAAATGTCCTGCACAGTGTTGGGCTGTAAGTACAACCTCCACTTGGGACATTGGGCCCTCATACCACCCTCATAGAGTCTGTTTCTGACCATGTGAGCAGCCACATGCACATTTGTGGCCCGCTGGAGGTCATTTTGCAGGGCTCTGGCAGTGCTCCTTCTGTCCCTCCTTGCACAAAGATGGAGGTAGCGGTCCTGACACTGGGTTGTTGCCCTCCTACGGCCTCCTCCACGTCTCCTGATCTATTGGCCTGTCTCCTGGTTGCGCCTCCATACTCTGGACACTATGCTGACAGACACAGCAAACCTTCTTGCCACAGCTTGCATTGATGTGCCATCCTGGATGAACTGCACTACCTGAGCTACTTGTGTGGGTTGTGGACTCTGTCTCATGCTGCCACTAGAGTGAAAGCACCGCCAGCATTCAAAAGTGACCAAACCATCAGCCAGAAAGCATAGGAACTGAGAAGTGGTCTGTGGTCACCACCTGCAGAATCACTCCTTTATTGGGAATGTCTTGCTAACTGCTTATGCTTTCTACCTGTTGTCTATTGTCTATTTGCACAACAGCATGTGAAATTGATTGTCAATCAGTGTTGCTACCTAAGTGGACAGTTTGATTTCACAGAAGTGTGATTGAGTTGGAGTTACATTGTACATCATCCCTTTATTTTTTTTGAGCAGTGTATATCCAAAATTATTTAGGAGTCAAACTCAATGATTTTTTTCTACTTTCACTGCATATATTATTGAGGGTGTATCTTGTTCTGATTATACTTTTCACTTGATGTTGTAATTTTGCAATAAATGGTTCCCGATCTGAGCTACAAGCAGAAGCAGATTTTAATTTTGCAAAGAGAGCTTTTCTATCTTTGCTTCAAAAATATAAAATCAGTTTGACTTTGGTGTTGATGACTCTTATCAGTTGTTGAGGGAAGGTATACATGCCATAAATATTGAATATTCTTGACAGAACTCTATTAGTTTACTTCATGCTTCATTTTATATACCTGTCAATCCCTGCATAACTGGCAAGATCAAGGAAGCACATATTTTAGCAAGGTATCTTTAATACTTGTATGGAGTAAATACAAAATCTTAAAAACTCTCAGACTAAATTACCAGACTCTGTTATTGTCAGTTATTAAGAAAGAGACTCTTTGAAGTGCTTTTTCCTCACTTCTCTGACATCTGAGCTGAGTTACTTCTTCTGAAATAAATCTTCAAACACCTCATGCCTGCTTTCTCACAATATCTCATGAACTGAGGCAATTGTTTTTCTTTATTCCAACTCCATTTCTTACACAATTCACTAGAGAAGATGTGATGTTCCTCTGATGTGGTCATTCCAGCCCATTTCAGTTCACTAATTTCCAGAATGTCAATATTCAGTCTTGACATTTCCGCTTTGAAAGCATTAAGTTTATTTTGGTTCATGGTCCATGTACCAATAGTATATATATCTTTGAAAGACTGATTTTTCTTTTTCTTCTTAGCACATAAATACCTGAAAACCCTTTGGCTTTAATCCAAACCCATCAGAAGGATTTTGCCCTCTTTTGCCCTTTGCTCTTTCACAATAAATTAATATATTATTTTTTCTCCCTCCATTCAGTCATGTCCGATTCTCAGACACATTCCTGCAGTATTCTTAGAACAATTTATCAGAAATAGTTTTCCATTGACTTTTTCCTAGAGTTAAGAGAAAGTGATTGGCTGAAGATTAATCATCTGGTTTTGGGCCTAAGACAGGACTTTAATTCACAGTCTTCTGATTTCAAGTCTGGTGCCAAAATTGTCTTTTAGTACACTGTTACCTAAAAAATATTAAATATTTTTTTTTACCTAATGGCTTATTTTCCAGTATAATTTGATCTATGTGATGATTATTCATTTGATGTCCTCAGTAGAATACTGGGAATGGTTGTCATTATTCTCTTCCATAGATCTATAGCATGATGTTCATGGGTGACCTTTCAGGAAGTTTACATTGCCAAGGGTATATTCGTAGAATTTATTGAAATGCCAAAGCCCTTTCAACAGTGCCAGGTAAGAATCCATAACTACTTACTCAGAGATATATGTCAATTTTAAGTCTTAAGTGGTGAATTATTTTTCAAGTTGATTTGGTAATTGCATTTTCTTGACAACAGTAACCAAAAATGTATAAAGTTTATTTGTATTTAGGTTTTGTATATGTTTCTATTAAATGTACTCTGGGGATGGTAGAGGACAGGAAGGCCTGGAGGAACATTCCATGGGGTTGCAATGGGTCAGACACGATTTTGCAACTAACAACAACAGATATGTTTCTATCTGTGTGCATATTTCCTTAGCAAACTTAACTCCTTATGATTATGCTTTCACCTTTTGGTAATGATTTGCCATTACTTTATCTATCTTTACCTCTCTATATATCACTTATATTTATCACATCTCTCTCTTTCTCTGTCTCCTTCTCTCTCTCTTTCTCTCTGTTGTGTGTGTGTGTGTGTATGCATGCGTATACACACACATACATACATGCATATGTGCATTTGTGTGTATTCTCCCATCTATCCAACCATTCTGGGATTCCCTGTCAGTCTGTGTATATTAGTCCAGGCAAGGTCAGCTAGATACTGTCACCTATTTAAGCAGAAGGACATTATTTTAAAGTAAATAAATATCATTTGTAAATTGAAATATTTTTACGGACCAACAAATATTTTATTAAGTGACTTTATTTTATAAGCATGCTAGAACCTGCCTTCCACTGAGGACCTATATACTGCATGAGTCAAAAATAGAGTTGTGAAAATATTTACAGACTCCCTCACTTCCTGGACATAAACTGTTTCAACTCCTACCCTCACAATGACACTATAGAGCATTGCACACCAGAATAACTAGACACAATAACAGTTTTTCCCCAAACACTATCACTCTGCTAAACAAAGAATTCCCTCAACACTGTCCAACTATTTACTGCATTACTATTACTATTAATCTTCTCATTATTCTTATCACCCATCTTCTCCCACTTGTGACTGTATGACTGTAACTTTGTTGCTTGTATACTTATGATTTATATTGACTGTTTCCTAGTATGATTTGATTGCCTATTTGTACCCATGACTATCATTAAGTGTTATACCTTATGATTCTTGACAGATGCATCCTTTCTTTTTATGTACACTGGGATCATATCCACCAAGACAAATTCCTTATGTGTCTAATAACACTTGGCCAATAAGGAATTAATTAATTAATTAGAATATTGAAAGAACATAATAGGTTAAAAACAAGTCTTACCTGTAAGGGCAAATTAGAAGGATCCTGCTACCTGACACCTTATGAGAACTACTTGGGTGCACTTCCCAGTCCAGTGGAAACTGTGGTCATGGAAAAAATAGTGATCCACTATAGCATTAAACAAAATAATAAAGATCAGAAACATTTTTTAAACATCCTAAAGATTTGACCAATGAGCTCCCAGCCAAGGTAACCAAGAGCCTGAACTGGCAAGGGTTAATTGGAGATAGAAAAGTTGTGTAAATAATAAATGAGGCCACAATAGCTTCAACTTCATATTAGGAATAAGGTAGTTAAGGCAGACCTCTTGTTCTGCTCTAGCTTTCTTTCTATTCTATGATAAGGTGACGTCCCTTCCCATACCAATTTTGCCGAAGCCTTCAAAGGTTTTAATAGCAATTGTATTCATATTCCATTAAATGTTTTAAATTTGGGGAGTCTGGGTACTTCTGATCCCTGTTTGTGTTCTGCCTAAAATGGGCTCATTGGTCCTGTGTTAGGACCAATTAGCCAATCAATACCCTGAGAGTAGTGGTTGCACAGAGGAAAGGGACAAGTGGAATATTTCCCCAAAGTAAGCATAAGCTTTCAATGGGATAGGGGTGTTACACATGATTTTGCATATAGTTTCAATATATGTTTTCAAGAATAATCACAAGATTGCAGAATTTATAAATCATCCATACATCAAATTTTAGAAAAACTTAAGTCTTCCTCTGTAGCTTTGTCTTTCTTCTAGAAACCACAAATGGTTTGTTCAAAAAGGACGTTCCCTCCCTTCATCTCTCTGCATGACATATGTTTCATTTATGGCAACAAGGGGGTGGTACTCCACTAGCACTTACTGTGTAATAAAAGTAATATTTGCTAAGACACCTAAAAGCTAAGTGTACATTTTGTTTATATAACATCTCTCTCTCACACATTACATAACTGGAATTCTTTCCAATTGACCAGGAGATGATGGAGAAATAGACAAATGGATAAGATTTAAGCCATTGGGCCAGCTGTCTCTTTAATAGAGATGCAATGGAGTTTTATTTTTCACCACAGCAACTAATCAGATTGAGTCTTTTAAAAAAACAAAAAAGTGAATCTTTCTTGTTTAAGCCTTGTTCAAAATGCTGAACTTTAAAACATTTTATAGTTCTGTTAAGTCCATTTCATCTGAAGGATTGCTTTTCCTGGATGACATTTCCTGTCTATGAATATAATCTTATATTTCTTAACTCAGAAGATAAGTCTTCATAATAATAATTCTGCATGTCCTTCTATAATAAAATCTTTTTGGGTGTAGGTATAATTTATTTATTTATTTAAATCATTTATATGGTCACTTGTATCAAAATAGTGACCTTGGATGTTGTATATGGATTAAAACATGATTCATGGCATACAACCCCCAGTTGTAAGCAAAGATAAAGCAATGACACCAATCACCAAAAGTAGGTAAGGAGCAGCAAAAGTTATCTAACCTCCCAACCAAAGGTGTGAAGAAACAATACCTTATGAAGGGCTAACTGGGTCAGGGCCATCCAAATCTTTTCTGTTCCATAGAGCATGTGCTGTCTTAGAAAATACAGCATCTGCAGAAGGTCTGAAGCAATACTGTTGTAAATAAAAAGTTAATATACGTAGGAGATAATATCTTCCTCCTAGGGTTTTTTTTAAGTGTGCTGTAATGTAGCTTTATTCTCCCAACATATGTTACATTCATGAACTTTATGGACTTTGAAATTGGTTGACTGACAGGAAAATATAACTTTACATAGTTAGTAACCACAGAAATGAACTATGTGTATATTTGGACTATTGGAAAAACTTTTTTAAAAAAAATATGGATGCATTTACTTTTAAAGTAATGATCATTTCACCTAGACTTCAGCTATATAATTATTACATTATTAATTTAAAAGATCACCATTGTAGCATAGAACACTGTAATTCCTTACATTATTAAGCATTCTGGCAGAAGTGGCTTCTAAGCAAGTAGTCTTTGACTTTATCAGTTTTTAGAAGCAGAGTCAAATGTTTTCTTCTTCTTCTTCTTCTTCTTCTTCTTCTTCTTCTTCTTCTTCTTCTTCTTCTTCTTCTTCTTCTTCTTCTTCTTCTTCTTCTTCTTCTTCTTCTTCTTCTTCTTCTTCTTCTTCTTCTTCTTCTTCTTCTTCTCCCTCCCTCCCTCCCTCCCTCTCTCTCTCTTTCTCTCTCTCCATACATTAGCTGTCAGCAACTCCTGGCAATTACACTAATACCTTAAAAGCAACCATAAATTCCAGAATATTAAAAAATACATGTTTACATTGGCAGAATGTAATCTGTTGTTTATAAAGGATAGAGATATAATTTGTATATTAATATTCCTTAAATTTTAAAGTTTTAACTGAGAGAAATGGTATTATTTATTATTTCCATCATAGAATTCCATGCTTTTTATCAAACTTTGTTTAATAATATGCCCTTTTAAACTTTTATTTTTCTTTGTGTTCCTGTAATATAAATATCTCTGAAGATAATTAGCTAGGCTGTACTAGTACTACCAGTACTGACATTCTACTATTGAGGAATATTATCCATTTCATTATCCACGACAAGCAACTTACTGTATGATACAATTTAAAATTTAAAAGGGCAAGCCTACATTTGTCTTTTGAAATACTCTTCTGTTAGTATTTAGTTAAAATAAAAATCTACAATTTCCTCCCTTCCCTCATTGCAACTCTTTTACATTGTGCACCAGTTCTTTTTTTTAAATAAATTATCAGGATTATTACTTGGTACTGGGTAAAAATGTAATTAACCAACAGACATTAGTATGAACTAAGGAGCTGTGACATAAGGAGGTTATGACTTTTATCCTAAAATAGAAAATGTTTGCCTTTAATACAGACCCACATCCTGAATAAATGAATAAAAAGTTTTGCTAAAATATATGATTTCAATACAGGATAGAGAAGTTTATGAGATTAACTGAGACATTGAAATGCACTGCACATGAATTTCTTTGGTGCATGCTAGGCTTGTTTCTCTATTTCATTTTCTTTCTTAGTTTATATTTTTTTTAATAAATGAGAAACTGGCATGAAGCAAAATAAGCTGTTTTCCCTCTAAAATTTATGTAGTCTCAAAAACATTCTTAAAAATAAAAATAGTGGATGTTAGAGACCCAGTGATTTGTGCAAGAGAATGCCCACCAAAAAAGAAAGAAAAAAGAGGGCAAAGGGGAAAAAGAAAAGAACAGGGAAAAAAAGGATAAAAATGGCAAATAGATATTTTGGGTCAGGCTAAGTTCATATTCTGAAAATGGAAATTTGCATAATAGTCATTTTATGGGAACATTGTAATAACACTTTCAGAATTCCAAATGTGTCTATCCATATACTGACATTTTTGTACTTCAAAACAGGAACAAAAATTTATTGGTTACACGTGCATATCTTGCCCTTCATTTAGGACCTCTGAAATTGCCTTCTTCTATTTTTCCACAGCATGCCTGTGAGATATGTTGAGGATGGGAGAAAATAATTAGTCCAAAATTCTTTCTTAAATGAGATAACTATTTTAACAACTGTATCACATATGCTTTATAAAACATCTTTATAAATCAAAGAAACAACTACATCAATGAAAACATAATAATGAGACAGGAAAAAGCAGATGCATAAAATTGAGTTATGGTCTATATTAATCTGTTGTGGCCCTGATTCCCGAGTCTATGCTGTCAGAGGAAGAGGACCTGGAAGATGAGGAGGAGGAACTGGCAATGCCTTCCTTCCCAGGACCTTCCTCCCTTGTAATGCCTCAGGTTCCATCAGACAACCGAGAGGAACAGCCTGAGATTAATCAGGAGGAAGGCATATCGGAGCAGCCCCTGACAGGGAGTAAAGAGGAAGAGTGTTGGCTCGATCCGAAGCAGTGTCGTAGGGAGAAACATGAGTAGCAATGTAGGAGGCATGGGAGGGTCAGAGTGCGAGCTGAGTCATTGAGCCACACCCGACAGGGGATAAAAGTGGGTGTGTTTTCTCCTGAAACTTTGTATGGGACAAAGTTTAACCTTACTTCAGATTTTCTTTGTGGACTGCCTTGTGATTTTCTGTGAGTAAATTTTTATTTGCTATCAGTTCGGACTTGGCAGGCAGGACGTGGTGGAATACCAAGAATATTATCAGTTCCAAAGAATTAACTCTGTGAAATCCGAGCCAGCTTGCCTGCCTGTGTTTGTGTGTGTATGTACTCTTTCATCTTTTCGGAAAGGGGAAAGGCGAAACAGAATATTAATCCATTTCTGATTAAATCTTATATAAAGAAAACCTAATATTTTACATCACATCTCTTTTTCTGTCCCTTGGATTAAATGGGGATTTAAGAATCAGAACTCATATATTTATAGGTGCTTGCTGAGAACTTATTATTTAAAGACACTTAAGTCTTCTTAATTGTTAAACATAAAGTTCATGAAAATAAAGCCAGCTCTACATCCAACACATTAAAAGATGACTTAGTAGAAATATAAATATTTAGCTGGCTAAATCTGCATGTGTAGTAGAGGAACATTTTTATTTGTAGAAGGAAATATAACTAATTAGTGAAAGTTAAAAATGGTATTGAAAAATATGAAATATTTCTTTTAGTACATTTTATAGATGAAAATTCACTTATGAATAAACTTTTTGACTTATTCAGGAAAACATAGAGACTGACATTAGTATATATCTTGATTTTTTTTTAAAGAAAAACTACCTTTCATAAACTCTGCAAAAACCTAAGGCTGACAGTTTTCTGTTTCATCTGGAAAGTCATTCCCTCTGCTTCTGTGGTATATTACAGGCTCAGAAGAAAGTTGCATCCATTTAATAATCTTTTGTGCTGGGAGTTTGACAGCTTATTTCATGTACATATCAGAACAGTGACATATACTGAAGGAAACATATTCTTTAACTGTGGCTCCCATCAGTTTGATTATTTCTTGGACAAAAAGTTCCATTCAGGAAACCAATAGACAACAAATTTTCTCAGATATGACTCTAACTGAAGAGAGTACCAGTGAGAAGTTATAGAAGACTTTTTCTACCATTAAAATCTTACTGCCATATGTGGGAACAATATAAAATAAGAAACAAAAGAAGCCTGTTAAAAATAGCAATTTCATGTTGAGTTTGCCAGCTACCAATGCTTTAGCAAAAATACAGGTTTTTTGTGACATCAACACATTACATTTTTCCTCCTATTTACATTTCACTTCATTAACAACTTTCAAGGGAACGAGGAGAAATTATGATACAATATCATACAATTCTGTAGATAGGAGGGGAAAGTGAAGAATTCAGATGCATGACTCTTTCAAAAAGGTGATTTTAATCCTATGAAATTCCATAAGATTACAGTATGTGCATCTGTATTTTGAAATTAAACTATCACAAATAAAAACAGTATAATAATGTTGTTTTACTCAAAAATTCTATAATAATGAAGCCAATCACAAGCAAATTCTTCCCTTACTAATTGTTCTCTTGTCTTTATCTTAAATCCTTCTTTTTCAAATATCAATAAGTCTTTGATATATCATCCATTTACATTCTAAAATCATCTCTGTTCTATGTAGCACTTCATAAGGTGATAGCCAAAGTGAGATTAAAATGCATGTAAAAATGAACATGGATTATTAATAGAAAGTTAAAAGTTGAATGAAATTGGACCAGAATGAAGTTAAACTGAATCAGGAAGACTCACTAAGGAAATCTAAGGCTGCGGGAACAGTCGCATTCCTAGAGCACATAGAAGTTTACAGATAATTTAATAGGGAGATATTGGCAGCAGTGGCTTAGAGGATGGTGATTATTATGGGAAGCAGGTATATCTGGTTAGATTGGGCTTCCTGATCTCTTTAGATTTCTACAATGATTAGACAAGATATTTTTACAGTGAAGGTAGCATCTGCAAATCAGCTGCAGAAGCCCTTTCCATTCCAGAAAGCTGGTGGATACAATAGTTGGGTATATCTGGGATAGAACCTGAAGGAATGACAATTGGAAAACTGACAGAGGAAAAATTGTGAGTTGATAGTTAATTAAAAAGTGAGCTTTTATTTCTGTCACTTTTTTATAATCATAGCACAAAATATAACTTTGTAATTTAGTTTAGAAATCTATACTAGAAATACCAAGCCTTCAGACAGTTGTATATGTGTGCCACAAATTTAGCCCTGATTTTTTTTTTTTTTTAATACAAATTGAAATATTTTTTAAAGGAGTCTGTTGATGGAATTTGCTTTTGGGCAGTAAAGGACCAATCAACTTTGGGCAATAAAGACCAATCCACTCTATGCTACAGAACTATACTCTTCATCTACTGAAAAGACTGTCACAGGGAGAATAGACATGCGGAGAATGAAGATGCCTGACTAAATAAGTACTTTCAAAACATGCTGACACATTGATTTCTCTTCCATTGTATTCACATTCTGTTCCTGCCTCAATAATAATCACTTTCATTTATTTAGCTCTTCCTATCAGCATGTAGAAAAATTGCATTATCACAACTCTTTTGATGTTTTCCTGTCTGTGACAGCCTTCAGATTTTTTTTCTGTTTTCTTCTATTTGTATGCTACACAGTATAGCTAGGATTGCCCCAAAATTATCAAGATATCAACTGACTTTTGTAGCATTTTGGAGAGATTTTATCTTTAATTTACAGTGTGCCTTGCTAGAATTTGGATACTCTCCTCCACATATCACCTCCAAAAAATCCTGTATGAAATATTCAAATGTATTGAAGATACAGTTGCTAGTTTCGCCATATAGTTTGTATAACCCAAGATCTATTTATAACAGTAGGATCTTTAGAGGGCCAGATAAATTAAATTAAATTTTCTTCCTCCCTCCCTCTCTCCTTCCCCTCATTTACATTTTGTCTGTTTTTTGTACTTCTATCATTTTTCTTATTTTTATTCTAGATTTTGTTTCTCTCCCGGCTTTTATTTTCTTCTTACTTCTCAGTAATACCATGATAAACATCTCATCAGAAATTATTCTACACTGTGGCGGAGCTGGAGTCATGATGATACAGCATGCGATCTTGTAGGTCTGAGATCGCTGCCGATATGTTTGCTCCTGGATGGTCCAAATGGATCTAAACCATCCAGAAGAGATGGTGAATGTAAAGAGTGCATCCTGTCAATCCCAGAGATACTGCAAAGTCCCTGAAGTTGGGACAGCTCCGAAATGGAAGAGAACAAAAAGAGAAAGTGTGCTGGTTTGGTGAGAATTTTTTCTTTTTTCTTTTTTTGTAAATTTTATTTGAGTTTTCACAAAGAGAAAAAAAAATACAAATAAAACATCTTTTTTGAAAGTAGCGTAATCCCGGGTCACATTTCTTCGTAGAGACACAAATTCAGGTTCATGCTCATTTTTATATTCTATTCCATATCTTATTACTATTTTACATTTTCTGCATAGCTTCTCCCCTCTTTTAATTTTCTCAATTTTATTTTAATTATCTCATCTCAATTCAAATCATTGTATTTATATTTTTGTCTGCCCTGTTTCAATTATCTATTATCTTTTCTTATTAAACAAAATTTCTCCTGTAGTTACTGATTGGAGTATGACGCCTTTATATCTTTTCCCTAAAGTTGTAACATTCAATATAATATAATAACTTCCATTTGGATTCTGCTTGTTACATTCTTAAAATACACACTGTATTCTTAAAAAAAGAAAAAAATATAAATGTATATAATTAAAACAACATTCCATTCCAATTCTATTCTATCATTAATATTAATATTCATTAAAGTCTTAACATCTTTAACATTACTTTTCAATTAAATATCATACTTCTATGGGAACAATTATAAGCTTTCCATAGTTAATTCCCCCCCCTTCACTTATATTTTATAAAACATTAACTAATTAAAATGTTCCTGTTCCTTCCTAATTCAATTTTCTCATTTATTTTATTTCACTTATTTTATTCACAAACATTTCACTAAATTACACTAACTATTTTATCCCTCATTTTAATCATACATTGTTTCCAATTTTCTAAAGTTATTTCTATTACTAATATAACAATACAATCTTATGTACCTTTACAGAATCCCTTTTTCAGTTAGATTTTCACCCATTATCTCTAAATAGGTCCTGTTTCTCTTTATCTTGCTCCGGTCCTTTGTAACTTCTTTTCCTTTCCTTCTTCCCTCTCTTCTTCTCTCTCCCCTTTTTACCCCCTTGTCTCTCTACCTCTATTTCTCTCTTCTGTATTCCCCTTTTCTGTTGCTTTCCAGTATTATACTTATTTTTTGAATTATTTCTCTTTTCTTTGGTTGTTTTAAGTCTTACATTCTCCATTCTCTTTCCCCCCTTCCCTTTTTCTTCCCCACATAAAATTGCTTGTTCATTAAAGACGGTTTCTTCTTTGTCCCAGTCTTCTTGTTTTGCAGTCGTTTCTTGTTGTTTCTCATGGTTCCAAATCTCCATTTCTAAGAATTGAAAAACAAAGCCAAAAGAACCCTTCCCTTTTTGTGCATCTTCTTTGTACTTTTTAAGTTCCATTTTCAATTCATCCAGAAGTGGTGCCATTGTATAAATCTTTAAACAACCACCCGGTTGATTTTAGTCATTCAGATATAATAACCAAGAATCCAAAGTTCACCAAATAATCCAAATACACGCAAGCTGTTTCTTTTTTGCTCTTTTTTTTCACTTTCTCTTCCTGGGGTTACTATTTAGTTCAAAGTTTCAGTTAAAATGTATCTTTTATAAGTCTTGTTGAAGTTTTACTGTAGATTCTTTTTAATTCCAGGCAGTCTCCTCCCTCTTCCAGATCCTGCCCTTATTCTTTTTCTCTCCCTTCCTGCTTATGAAAAAGAAAAATTTTAATGTCCAGAAATCTTGATTATCCCTTTGGCATTTTGTTTTATTTTCAGCTTAATTTCCTATTGGTGTCAAAGCGGATTTTTCCAATTTCTTATTTAAGTCTCTTAGTTGTCAGTATAGGGAAGGAGAGAGAAGGGGAAAAAAAGCCAAGCCTTTCCCTTTTCACTTTCCTTCGCTGCTTCCGACTCTTCTTTGGGAGCGATGTTATTTTTTGTAACTTTAAATTCCAGGGTACCTTAGTTGTTGCTTTTACAATTTAACCCAGTCAGCCAAAACTTTCACTTCTTATCTTCCTCCTGCACATTCTTCTCCGGTCAAGTTCTCCTTTGTGGTGGCCGTTTCTGACCGCCATTGCAACCGCCTTCGGGAAAGGGAGTAATGGCCAGCTGAGGAGGAAAAAATGAGGCTCTCCTCAACCCTACTGGCAGTCTCCCCCCTCTTCACCACCTCTACGGGGTGGCTTAGTCCTGAACCAGCCAGCTCGGGGCGCTCCAGCGGCGAGCCCAGACAGAAATCATGCATGATCGCAGATTTCTGTCTGTCGCCGAAGCCCTTCAAACCGGAAGTCCGGTGAGAATTTTTTCTTTACTTTAAGATTTGAAAGGACACCCTAAGGAAAAGAAAGAATATGTAAAATCTTCTGTCTAAGTCTTGGTCTGTGTTTATTGGTCTTGGAGTTTGCTGTGTTCTGCTTGATTGGTGTTTCTAATATCTTCTGTCTGTTTTTTTGGCTCTTTTTGTATCTTGATTGGCTGGCAACATTGTGTTACTTTATTGGAGGCCTTTAGTGCAGCTTGGCTCTGGGTAAATGGATAGCTATCATTAGTTAGGAAGCTAGGTTTCATCTGGGTGCCTGGTTGGGGTGTGTTTGAGCTGGAGGTATCAGGGGGGATCTGTTTGTGCCCAGGTGTTTGCCTGGCTTGTGGTGTGGAGATTGTTTTGTTTGTGAGTGCAGGCTTCCAAATGATTGACAGTCTGGTGGAATCATCTCTTCTGTTCATGCTTTCTGGTCTTTTTTCAATCTCTATGGCTTCTCTGATGATTCTGTGGCTGGGGTTTTCTATAGTGGCTAGGGTTTTGGTGCCATTGAAGTTGATGCTATGACCTGTGGCTTCCATGTGTTGGACTAGTGAGAAAGTGTGTTCCAGCTTTTTGACTGCATTTTTGTGTTCATCCAGGCGGGTACTTATTCTTCTATTGGTCTGTCCAATGTATGTGGCCGGGCATGATGCACAGGGGACTTCGTATATGCCTTGGTTTTCCAGGTCAATTTTATCTTTGGGGTTTCTGAGGATGGCTGCTATTTTTCTGTCTGTTTTGAAGGCAGTCTTGATGTGGTGTCTGTGTAGTATCTTACTAATTTTGTCTGTAGTGCCTCTTATGTAGGGCAGGACAGCTGTTCCATAGGTCTGTTCATCTTCTGGGTCTCTATTATGTCTCAGTGTGTTTTTGTGGATCAAGCCGGTGATTTTGCTTTTGTGGAAGCCGTTGGCTGTCAGTATTTGGTCAGGGTGCATAGTTCAGTCTTAATGTGTGTCTTGTGTGCCAGGCATTTGGTTCTAGTAATTAGTGTTTTAGCCACGGAGTTTATCTGTGCTGGGTGGTGGTGGGATTGGTCATTGAGGTAGCGGTTGGTGTGTGTTTTCTTCTGGTATATGGTGTGTCCTAGTGTGCCATCTGTTTTTTTGTAGATTAGTACATCTAGGAATGGTAGTTGTTTGTTTGTTTCCGTTTCCATGGTGAACTTGATTTTGGGGTGTGTGCTGTTTAGGTGTGTTAGGAAGTTGTTTAGGTTTTCTTTTCCATGGGGCCAAATCACGAATGTGTCATCGATGTATCTTAACCATAGTTTGGGTTTGTGGATGGCATTGGCCAGGGCTCTGGATTCGAATTCTTCCATGAACAGGTTTGCAATGACAGATGACAGTGGTGATCCCATAGGGGCTCCTTCAATTTGTTTGTATCTTTGTCCTTTGTATATGAAATATGTGCTGGTTAAGCAGTGTTCTGTTAGTTCCATGAGGTGTTTAGCTGGTTGGTATTTATTTTTGATGATTTCAAGGGTCTCTTTTATCGGGACTTGAGTGAATAGTGAAACCACATTGAAGCTTACAAGCAGATCTTCCTGCTCCACATGTAGATCTTTGATCAATTCCAAGAAGTGGTATGAGTTTTGTACATGTGAAACTGCTGTTTCAGCATGGGGCTGTAGCTGTTTTGCTAAGTGTTTAGCTAGGTTTTGTAGTGGTGTTCCTCTGGAGCTGACTATGGGTCTGAGAGGTATGCCTTCTTTGTGTATTTTTGGGAGGCCGTATAGTTTGGGGCATCTGGAAGATTTCTCTCTGGGTATGATCTAGAGAAATGGCAAAAATTGTGGTCTCAAAATTGATGTTTTACAAGTGGCATTTCCCCCCAACAAGAATAGCAAGAATATTCAAGAACAAATCTGAAAAATGTTGGAAATGTCATCAGGTACCTGGCTCATATTACCACATGTGGTGGACGTGTGCGGATGCTAAAAAATATTGGACTAAAATCCACACATGGTTGGAAAAAATGACAAAAAACATATAGATTATTTTTATTGGGAATTTTACCTGAAATATATAGTAAAGAACTGAAATATTTGATTGTAAATGTATTAACAGCGGCTAGGATTGAATTTGCTAAAAACTGGAAAAATGAGAAAATACCAACACAGGAGGAAGTTATTAAGAAAATAATGGAATGTGCTGAAATGAGTAGATTGACATTTGAAATCAGAGAACAAGAAGATAAGCAATTTTATAAAATTTGAGATCTATTCTATCAATGGCTAGACAATAAAACATGGTAATGAAATATGTAGATTTTTATAACATAATGAATATATAAAGATGTATTTTTTTATTATATCTATAAAATGATTATAGGATAGATTTGAGATGGAACTATGAACTGTCATAAAATAAATTAAGTAAAATATGGATTATTTTGTAAAACATGAATGAATAATAGTATAGTCAAATGATTGATTAACAATGATATTAATTTATTTAGGAATACTTGATTGACAATATAGAACGTATACAATGTAATTCTAAATGAAGACTATGAAGTGGAAGCACAAAACAATTTGTAAACAAACCAACACACTGTATGCACATATATGGAAGATGTTTTTATGTTTTTATGTTGTGTTTGTTTACATTTGTCTTAATAAAACAATAAAACTTTTTTTTTAAAGAAATTATTCTACACTGGATTTATAATCATACTTTGCATCTAAAAATATCTAACAAATTGGACAGTAATATTATAAAATCAATCCATGTGCAGTAATCTTTACATGCTACTACCAAATAAGTCCCATTAAGTAGGACCGTGGTTGAACTAGATACATTTCTTTTATTGTGTAGAACAGCAGGAACAACCCATTGCCTGAATTTTGATAGTAGTTCCTGTATACTTATTTATCAATGAATTATAAGACTATTATTATTATTATTACTATTATTATTATTATTATTATTATTATTATTATTATTATTATTATTATTATTATTATTATTATTATTATTATTATTATCTCCAGGATCTGGAGTTTGCCTCATCACATTTCTAGTAAATATCATGGGAAAATTGTCAAAAGCAATTCCATACCAACCTTTATTTATATTGTGAATTATGAATGTTTACAGATCTGGATGTTCCTTTCCTGAGTGATACTACTCCAGTGTAAATAGTTATCAGTGTATGGACTGCTTCCCTTAACAGTTATGAGGGAAGCAAGACTTCTATTTGCACCTGAATAAATGGAATAGAGCAAGCTGATTTTTTTCCTGACAGACTCCAAAATAAATAATAGACAAGATGACAGAAATATAGAAAATTCATGTGCATCTCACGCCAGCTGAGAAATGCAACACCTGTGTTGACTGCATTTTAAAAGGATCAGTATCTTTAGATTGCTTAAGCTTTATCATGACCAGAATATATAAGGAAGAAAATACTGTATATGTTATTATGACTGCACATAATTTAAACATGTAAGCACATATTTTAGTATATAATAAAAATCTTGCAATGAGTCTTTCACTGGGGCTAACAATCCTTTCTTGCTTGTGAGCTTTTTAATACTTTTTAACAATTTTTTTAAATAATTGTTGTTTATATGCATGGGATGTACCATCAACAAATAGCTGAAGTGGCAGACATTGGGAAATCCTATCAGTAGCTGGAGTTTTGCTGAAGCCGAAGTCTTGCTCAATTACTGTAATCTGTGTGTATGTGATGATATTTTTACATATCTTGTAGAACAAAGATCTTCAAACTTGGCAAGTTTAAGACTTGTGGACTTCAACTCCCAGAATTCCTGAGCTAACATGACTGGAAGAGGAATTCTGGAAATTGAAGTCCATAAGTCTTAAAGCTGTCTAGTTTAATTCATTGCATCAGCAGAATTTAAAGAGGTACTTCATCTGAACATTGCAAATTTGACAAAGAATAAAAGATAAATTGAGAGATCCATTACTTTATGGAATTCTGAAATATATTTTTTAAATTCACAAAAGCAGATTTAGTATCTAAGGGAACATTTGAAATTGCTGTTTCTATGGGATTTGTTGCTAGATATACTTTCCAGGCAGGAATAAAAGCAAATGTGAATCAATCATATAGAAAAAAAAGCTAAAGATGAACATAAACAGTGCTGTCATTGTAGCAGAGGTTCCCACATTTCAGCACAATGCATTTTCATGTTAAGGTTTAATGGTATCATGTTAAGGATACACCTTTTCTTCAGTCCTAACTAGAGATGATTACTGAGGACAATGGAATTTAGTAGATACATCACACAGTAGACAATATTCTTCAAAGCAGAAGTTTATTGTTTTTACTTGCTTCAATACTAGAATAGTAAGTAAAAAGACAAAAATCATGACACCAAGTTCATTAGGGAGAAGAAAAAATGGTACAATGGGAAGAGACATTGAGGAACATGCTATATTCTCTCTGTGGTAGCCTCTTCTTGTATGCTGATTTGTTTCATGTGTAAAGCCATGATTTTATGAGTTGAATGTTTTTATGAGTCTATGTTTATCTGCATGCAGAATTAACTGTATAAAACATCATAAGAATATTTTCTACAATATAAAATAGGTAATTGCCTTTGAAATTGCCAGTCAACCCCAAAGCGCTGATCCAGAGATTTCCAAACATTTAAGAAGAGTCTTTCTTGCTACTTACTGAACTTTAAAGTACAACTTTAAGTTTTTAAATGACTACTTTATTTTAAATAATTCTGAAATGTTGTTCAGGCTGTGACATAATTGATACAGCCAAGCCAATGTTCAGTTAAAATAATATATAGTAACTGTGACATTCATAAATGGTGTGAGATGTATTCTTGATCTCATTTCACCTTTTATGCTATAGATTTCCAGGGTAGTGATCCCTATTTGCCCTGAGCAAAGTCTCTGAATTATTCCACTCTATTGCATTTTCTGTAGATTTTCTTTTAAATGTGCTATTAGTACATCGTGTTTAAAAGAAGCATTCATCCATCATTTCACTGTTGCATTAGCTCTCCTCCATGAAAAGGAAAGCTAGAAGCAGGACTGTTTTTGCTCATTACTTAAAATTCCTATGTAGCTTACTGATAACAAACGGTTAATAGAAATAGCACTTAGGCATATATACTGCTTCACAGTGCTTTACAGCACTCTCTAAGCAGTTTACAGAGTCAGCATATTTCCCCCAACATTCTGGATCCTCATTTTACCAATGTCAGAAGGATGGAAAGCTGAGTCAATCTTGAGCTGGTCAGAATTGAACTGCTGGCAGTCAGCAGAGTTAGCCTGAAGTATTGCATTCTAACCACTGTGCCACCAGTACTCTAATGGAAGAAAACCCTAATGTGGGACACAGGTACATATTTAGGCAGAAGCCTTGAGGCACTGGATATTTTTTGCTTCACAGCCACTAATATCTGCAAGGAATTATGGGCAGCTGGTATAGAAGCACTGAGCTTGGTTTAGGGAATTAACTTTTCAGCTACTTCTCATAAGGAGTTTATACTGCTCAAATACACTACTTGGTCTTCTTTCTTTGAAAGACACATATGGAATGCAGGACGACATAAATCAGGCAAATATGGATGGATTGTCCTATTTACTTTTAGAGAATTTGAGAAATTTATGTCTGTTTTCTGTCTTCTTATTACAGCTAAGATTATTTGGAGTCAAATTAATATAGATTCAGTATTGTCTCACATCAATGCAATAGCCCATAATGCTTGTGGTACATGGCACAAATAAATGTTTATGTTGCTTTAACAGAACTGTAATCAGGTTATAGTTGACAATGATTACATTATGCGCAGAATGAAGTTTATCATGTTGTCCAAGCTGAAAGCTTGAATGTTGGAGGAGCTACATGTTGGACATCTCACACTAATAAAAATAACAGCAATTGTTTGTAAGTGGCTTTGTTTAATTTGTTGATCAAAACTAAAACTAAACATCAAACAACTTGAAATGAAATGTTCAGGTTGTCATGTCCAAAATATGTCATAAACAGTACCCCTTCAATGCTTCTCCAAGGGAAAATTTCATATAGATTTTGCAGGTCTATTAATACAAACTAGTTGTAATTGGTGCCTGATCTAAGTGCCCAAAAGTAGGTATCTAATGACTGCACCAACAGTTGCAGATTCCATAGATGTACAAAACAACTTTTGCAACAAAAGATGTCCCAAAACCATAAGTGAGAACAGAACACAATTTATACGTGAACAGTTTCAGACATCCATTGTGGGAGATGGGGGAAATGAACACAAAGATGATATAGGTAGTCCACAACTAACAACAGTTCTTTTAGTGACTATTCAAAGTTACAATGGCGTTAAAAATGCAACATGACCATTTTTCAGTTATGACCTTTATAGCATCCCCGTGATCATGTCATCAAAATTCAGATACTTGGCAACTGGTTCATATTT
Organism: Notechis scutatus; assembly: GCF_049901735.1. Lineage (NCBI taxonomy): Eukaryota > Metazoa > Chordata > Lepidosauria > Squamata > Elapidae > Notechis > Notechis scutatus. The sequence goes on along the minus strand of NC_142012.1, from coordinate 34,917,278 downwards.
ATGACAGTTGCAGTATCCCAAGATCATATGATATCTTTTGTGACATTCTGACAAACGAAGTCAATGGGAAAGCTAGATTCACATAACAACCAGGTTACTAATGTATCATCTGCAGTGATTTACTCAACAATTGTGGGAAGAAAGGTCATAAAATGGAGCAAAACTCAAATGGTTTCACTTAACAACAAACCTTTGAGCTCAGTTGTGGTCATAAGTTGAGGACTACCTGTATTAGCATCATATCATCAGGCTACAAACGGATTGACTGAAAAAAAATGTTAAAGTTTCAAGAATGCTGTGTGGGCATTACTTAGAGGACATAGCACATTGAATCAAAAACTTGCAATCTTTTTGTTTGTTGCAGTTTGCAACACAATGGGCACAACAAATAAAACATAATATGTGTTGTTTTTACATAATAACTTTTGTTCTAGATTGAATCTTCTGAAACTCAATTTTTCATTACTTGGCAATTCTGGCTTTTCTTTTTCAGGAAGAATTTATAACTACTTTTCTTTCCTAAAAGCAGAAACTGGATTTTCTTTTTCTGAATGTTCTAGTCACTTTAAACAAAACCATCTGATGCAGTAGTTATACCTACATTGGAACCAAGATGCTCTAGCAGTCAAGCAGTTAAAGTATTAGATTGTCAGATAGTTGACTAATTGGACTACTTGACTGAAAGGAGTTGAGAACTGGGTGTCAACTTTATGGGACACTTTTTGTATATGACTTTAAACTTCAGAGGGACAACATAGCTATTTTAATTAAAACCAGTTTTTAGAGTTGTACTAATTATAAATAGGATTCTGTCCTGGCTTTTATTTAGCATGCTATTTATCCCTTATAAAGTCCTGTATGGCATAGTATGAGTTTTGGGGCATCATTATCCAAAATGATTTTCCCCAACTGATCTGAATATCTTAATAAAGCTTGTTGGAGTCTTTCGCAATAAACACACACTGCAGGAAATGTGGGAAGGTTAGGTTACAGATTTTTCTATATGTAATATACAAAACATACATACATATACACGTAAGCGTTGTATTGCCATAACAAAAAAAATCTATTTATACAGGAGCTATTTCTTAACGCCATTTGATTATGAATAGCATACTGTATGTGCATGGACACCTAATTTATGTAGCAGTCTAAAGTTGAATTAAATAGAGTGTATAAAGCAGCAGTTAATTAAAAACATTAATATAGAAAATTTCATGTGTTGGTGGCTATCATATTAGAAAAGTAGTACATTAAATTACTTGAATGTGGCCTCTTCAATCAAGTAGTTAGGTTAGCTGCCCATAAATGTAGTTAATGTAATTTAAGTGAAAATCTACTACTTGCTGTTTTAAAATTGTCTGAGTGCTAGAAGATGCACAGAATTTGATCTGACAGGCCAGCTGAGATATTTAGAATCCCAGACCTGATTATTCTTTTCCTGTGTCTCTGTTTTATATGTACAATAATCTGTTTGTGATGATTAGATTTGCAGTTTTTGTATTAAGGATTGTGACAATTTTGTGGAAAGCTTTTATTCTTTTCTACCATTAAGTCATTAAAACAAATAATGTGTCTGGCAAAGTGTATGTTTCTGTCCAGATCCATACATAGTTCAGCAGTCCCTGCATACTGATGAAGACTAGAAAAACAAATGTATGAATATATGTGCAGATTCATGAAGAAGATTGTTCTTGGCTATAAATCATGTTGACTATATATAACTTTAAATTTCAGAGATAATGTTACTGAAGAGGGTCCCAAGATAAAAAATGCTGTTGCGTGTATTTTAGATTTCTCATAGATATCTAATTGACTATGGAAGAAATATAAGAAGCTGCAAATATTTTTGGTGTTATTAAGTAATGTTTCATTGTCTGACCCCACAGATGTGCTGCATCAAAACTTCTTTTATCTTCATGCATTATGATTAACAGATTGACTATTTTGGCATGCGGTTTGTGATAATCAAGCATGTATGAAGAGTTTAGATCAAGGAATCATGTTTTACATAATGTATTTAAATACAGTTAAATAAGAAATGACTGGTATATTCTATCTATAGGCAATAGGACATCTGTATGCACTATAGTAACAAAGACTGATATGCACTGAGCTACCCTGCTGTTTCAACACATGACAAACTCTATATCCATGAAATTTGATGAATTCAACCCAAAGTAACTACTAAATACCTAAAAATATTTTCTCTAATTACAATTGTGGTGGGCTTCTTAAAGGAATCAGATAGGATATTTAACATGTGCTTTCTTGTTTAAATATTATTTAAAGCTTTGGTGGATTTACAACAACTGTTTCCAAATACTTATTTCCATTTAAATAATGGATTTATTTTATTCTCTGATAATTCAAACTAATCCTTTGCTTTGTGGTTTACAGTTGCTATAGCCAAGGTTAATTAATTAGAAATATTAAAGCTGGGATAACACTTGCAACTGCTTCACAAATAATTTCTTTTTTGTTTTTTTGCCAGAAATGGAATCTATCAATCATTTTCCTCATTCCATAAATTTAAATATAAGCACTATATATAAATGCGTGTATAAAAGCAGTGCAAATTTCTAGAGACTTCTGTGAGATCAGTAATTTTAGACCAATTTCTTCTACCTCTAAAGTGAAGATTTATGGGGGCCTCTCGGGCAAATCACTGAGCATTTTCTGTGGCTTGAACTTTAAACAACAAAATAAAAATTGCTAGAAGCTTTTATTCTTATTCTTTTTCTAATGGCTGTCAATCTAGAAGAAGCAGAATATAAATTTCTAGAGTTATAAAATTAGGCTACAAAAATGTGTACGATCATCTTATGAATTCTTTTGCTGCTCTTCAGTGTCAGAATACATTTTTGTAGCCCAGCTTAATTTTGGACAATGGAACAGGAAGAAAGTTTAATCTGATAAAATGCCTTAGAAGGTAGAATGACCTAGAAGGCCCATGCCTATACAGCTTAATACCAGTTATTCTTTATTCATTTATCACACACACAGACACACACACACACACACACACACACTCTAGTGGCTATCAGTCTTGTTGAAAAATGAAAGGGGGAAACTGTAATATGGAAAGAGAAATAGATAACTATAAGATGTTTCAGGAATAGGCTGTAAATTAGAAGAAGACAATAACATGGCAGAAAAAGATGAAGTTGTTGATGTGATTAGATGCTGGTTGAGAAAGTCCTGATGTTTCTTCTCCTAAGTTGTTTTCAGTGTTGTGAGAACTAAGCTTATGAATAAGGATCTAATACTTTCAAACTAAAGACAGACAAATCTCAGAGTGATGCAGTTGAAAATCATGACATACCATGACTTCATCACTTAGTGGCAGTAATCCTTGAAGTCCTTTTGCTATCATTAATTAAGACTCACAGGTTGTTAGGCAAGAACCTCCTTGCAACTTTCTAGTGGCTTCCAACAAGCATAATCAATGAAGAAACTCGCAGGAAGTCACAAGTCCCAATAGCTTGCAAGAAGGGTGGTAGGTGGTAAATGATTGTAGCAGTGGTGTAAGTAGATCAGAGAATAGGTGGCTTTTGCTGGCTGGGGAAAGATGTCTAGGCAACTGCTATGATACTGCATAAGTGCAGCAAATAGAGGTGACTGCTACTGGATGGCAGAAGATTTATGGGAACTCCACAGTAAAGTACAAGTGCATTGGGAGTGGGAATAGCTGTTGTGATGTGAGGGAGGTCTATTGGGGAAAATCAGGCTCCTCAGAAGAAACAGCCATGGGAGGAAGACTTAACAAAATGACTTCTGAACATCCCTGGCATCTTTCCTGTTGATTTTGTTTGTGGGGAGTCAGCAGATCATTTCACAAATGGCAATCATATGATTGTGGCATGTTATAACAATTGTAAGTGCAAGCTGGTTGGGAACCAGTAGGATACCTGGAAGTTGGGAAAAGTTGTAAATAGCAATCATTTAGCATCATTATAATTTTGAATGTTCATTGAATGTGTAGTCATTAACTGAGGACTAATTGTATGTCTTTGCTTTCTTTGAATTATAATAGGTTGTGAATTGTGTTTTAAGTTCTATAGTTCTCCACAATACGTTTTTAAGTTAGCTGTCTTGTGTCTTTGAATTTGTGACCAAATCTTGTTAAAGGCTGAATACAAGAGAACTGTGATTACTGCTAGCTCTAGTGTGAAACATGACATGTTTTTGACTTAACTTTCTGAGTAAGGTAAGAGTTATAGGGTATCATTCAAGGTTCAGGTGAAACCATATCTGATAGTTAAAAGCAAGGGTCTTCAAACTTGGCAAGTTTAAGACTTATGGACTTCAACTCCCAGAATTCCTGAGCTAATATGTCTGGAGGAGGAATTTTGGGAGTTGAAGTCCACAAGTCTTAAAGCTGTCAAGTTTGAAGACACCTGGTTAAAAGATTATCATTTGTAAATGAAAATTTTATGAATGTCTTTTTTTTTCTTGTTTTGTTTTTGTTTTACTTAAAATGAAACATTGTCTGGAAGACAAAATGGATTTGATGGGCTGGAGTAATATTGGTCTTCTCAACTTGTAAGATTCCATTGTTCTGTTCTGTTCTGTTCTGTTCTAGACAAATAATATGGCTGGCTGCTTTAAAGTTATATATGACAAACTTTGTCCCAGTAATAAGCACGAGGAGATATAATGCTTCTTCTTTTAATCAAAAGATTAAATGAAGGATTAACAAATGATTCTATTAAAATGGTTATATTTATGTAAATTATGATTGGGATCTTAGTTTTAGATTTCAAATAAAATCAAACTTAGAAAAAGAAAAATACATAAAAAAAAACCTCCAAGGACAAAACATAAAAAAAAACCTCCTTTTATTTTTGTTCTATTCTTGCTCTACATGTTAAAAATAACTACATGTATTTATAGTTCAATACTTTAGTTTGGAATGAACTACTAGTAGGTTATGAACTATGACAACTTAATTTTTTAAAGTTTTTGTGCATTTTTCCTAAACAGTTCATATATAGATATTTTAAGATTCCTTTTTCTGTGAGTTAACGTAGATATTACTATTTCTGAATTTTCCTCATACGTATGGAATAAATTATTGTTTTATTTGTTTGGTGATAGTGGTGATGTTTCCATGGCAACAGTAATTTAAATTGAAAGATTCTTGCATATAAATTAAAATAATTTGTGGCTTAATATTGCCCTGAAAAATAATGTACATGATAATAACTTAAGGCTTTTTTAAAAAAAAAACCTTTAGAGAAAATAAGCTCAGCAACTAAGCTAAGCACATGTTCTTGAATTTTCAATATATTTGGAGTTAGGGTTAATCTTAAGTGTTCCTACTGAGAGAAATATACTTTTATAAACAAAAACAAGAGGCACATTTCATAAAAGGCTCCTGTATTAAGTTTCTATGTTGGATTCCAGATGCTTTATTCCATGCCATTTCCTTCTCTGCTTTCCATTCCTTCTGAGCATATTCAGGCTTTCCCCTTCATTTCCCATTCTTCCACTTTTGCAGGATAAGGGAGATATCAAGATGAAAACTCACTACATTAAAGTAAAGATTTCACAAGGTCTCCACATTGGTAGCTTCTCCACTATATGTTTACAAATCAATTCTTGGTATGAACCAGACAATTATTTATCTGACAAAGAAATGGGTTTCCCCGTGTAGGAATTGCTGTTTTGATATCTGAGTACCTTTTTCTCAACTCCTCCTCTTTAACTCATACCTTTATATCAGCTCTTTTTTTATTTTGCTAATATTTTAAGATACTAAGGCTTATTTGATGGTTGGATGAATCCTATAACCTTTAGATGTTTTCTCTAAAATGTTGCAGCTATCTCCAGATATATATTTATCTTCTTCTTGCTCCTAAGTGTTGCCTTAGCTACATCTTCATAAACAAATGAATTGAATAATTAAATTTAAACATGTTATTTTCTTTTCTTTTGATACTTCATGAAATCTTCTTGAGCCTCAGTCTGAAAATGGGAAAACTGAATTTGTTTCTGTCTTTTTAGAATAATACCACAAATGTGAATATATCAAATAATCGATATATTATTTTTGATGCCAGATAAAGAACAAGCCTGTTGTCTGAAAATGAAAAAGAAAAAAAAGTTAAGTACTCTGTTAGTAAAAGCAATTTTCCATCTTTAGACTTTACATTATTTGGTTTCTAAGATCAGTGCCCATTACTGTAAGAATACACTGCAATCTTAATATATCTCATCAGTCTACAATGTGCAAAGATGTAGGCAGAAAATATTATAGATCTGTGTAAACTGTATGTACAAGGAAGCATGCTTCATGTCTGAGGAAAGATAACATTTTCTCAGATAAAACTTCTTATCATAAGTGTAAAGTATTTCATCCAAATAATTTGCGTTTATTTTCAGAGTGCATAAAGACTGCACTCACTTTTCTTTCTACCAATTGCTTCTTTCTTTCCTTCCTTCCTTCCTTCCTTCCTTCCTTCCTTCCTTCCTTCCTTCCTTCCTTCCTTCCTTCCTTCCTTCCCTCCCTCCTTCCTTCCTTCCTTCCTTCCTTCCTTCCCTTCCCTTCCCTTCCCTTCCCTTCCTTTCCCTTCCTTTGATCAGGGGTGAAACATCCTAGTGGAAAAACAATATATGAATGCATTAAGTAAACAAATACATTTTCCATGGTATAGTAATATAATCTTATATAGGCTTGTGGATGGCCAGGAATCTAATATGATTTAAAAACAAGATATTCCATATAACTTGCAAATGTCTTGATGGAATCAAGCTTAAATAAGTGGATTTTTTTCATGCTGCTGAAAACATACCCACTGAGAGAGCAAAGCCATGAAGATAAATACCATTAGAACATTGAAAACATAGAATAATAATACTCACTAGAAATATGTTGTGGGAATATTCATTACAATCAAGCTGGTAGAATCAAGCTACTATCAAAGCATAGAAAGCATTTTTGTGTACCTATCATTTACACACACACACACACACGTGTGTGTGTGTGTGTATGTAAATGATGTGTATAATTATGTAAAAAGGAGAATGAAAAATGAAATTTTTAAAAAAATTAAAAACTGAAATGATTACTACTGATAGATACAAATACAAGAGTACACTGTGTTTCCATTGTACTTTTCTACAATGTTGAATTAATAGTATATTACATTTATACTAATCATTATAAATCATTTTAAAGCAACAAATTAAATATGAGTTATATTAGAGTTATATTAAATAAATATGATTCAATGTCATTTTTGTGTGAATAATCATCTATTTGGATTGTTATTTCTAGATAGACAAGCTATGTTACAGAACAGGAATTGAAACTACAATGAAAACCTACTAATTCTTGTTTTGGGGCACTAAATTATCTAACATGATCTCTAATCAGTTTATAAGTTTTCTGATTTTAAAAAGTCTACGACATTTTGCAATGTTCCAAATAAACTGACTTATTATAACTACATATAACAGAAGTCAATGTTGCTGATCAAGAACTTATACTTAATTGAACTCAAATGTACAGAAAAATTCAGTTGCAGTTGCATAGTATAGTAAGCAGAATAAACCAATCAAGCATCATGAGAAAAATAGATGAAGCCTTTTTAGTTTTATTTGTGTGACTTTAAGTCAGCTTTTAATTTCTGGCAACTATTTGGATTAGCCTCTGCCATTTTCTTGGCAAGATTTCAGAAGTGGTTACTATCTGTTTCCTAGGGCTCAGAGAAAGTGACTGGCTGTAAGTTACACAGGTGACTTTGCCCCTAAGGCAGGATTAGAACTCATGATCTCACAATTTCTAGCCTGATGCCTTAGCAGCTACATTAAATTAAATCTCTTAATTGGTTAATAAGTGATGTTTAAAATTCATTTTAATATTTAATACTGAATTTGATCTTTAAATACAAAGAAATGGAGGGGAATAAATAGTGAAACAATTGCCAGTGGAAAGTAATTGCTTGGAGTATTTTTTGGCAAGAACTGGTAGTGGAGGCTAAAAAGCTGAAATAAGATATTTCCTTATGTTACTTCCAAATGTTCAAAACAATAATAGAATAGCTGTCTAGCAACTTTACCACTAGAAGTATAAGTGTAGCTTCCTGTAGTATTTTTCTTGTCATCAGAGATTATTTTGTTAATGTCACTGTGGGATGCTGAAAAATGTTTAGTATAATTGTGCATGTGAACTGTTTGCTCTGTGAAGATACTACCACAATTAGCAATAGAAAATTTCAGAAGGCAACCAAATTAAGTTCAGCAAGCCTTGGAAAAGACAGAAGTGAGTACAATTCTTTAATTTTATGAGTTTTGCATATAACTCAGAACAGTGGTTTTATGGGCAGAATAGTACTGACTAATCAATTTTGGACTGATAGGCACTTATTGATATCCTCTATATGTAACTAAAAGGTTAAGAAGACTAGCTGGTTGAGAAATGACTGCTGTCATGAAGCTAGGTGCACAATCAATTATCACTTTAGAGGAAGCACTTTACTTTTTGGTTTCCTTCAGCTGTTCTTAAAATATAATTATATGCCTCATTATAAACATTATCTTTCTTACTCATGACAGGTTTCAATATAACATGCCAAATGGTATTTCTAAAAAAAATTTACAAGTCCAAACTTGATTACATGTATGCAGGTATCAAAGATTCCAAAGAAATAAAGGGGTGAGAAATAAGTGGAGAAAGATGGAATTTATTTGTTTGACCATTGGCTAAGCCCACTGGCTTGAACTGGGATGGTATAATTGTGAATATGCATTCTGATTTAAAATGTAATTTTACCTATACAAGTTTTCTTATATTGGAAACTTAGACTTCTGGATTCTCCCTATTGGCTAAGAACATATATAAGGAAATGGAATAAAAAGTGCATATTCTTATTCTAATTCCTGCAAAATGCCAATTTTGGGATTCCCTTTTTCCCAATGCAGAAAGTGGAAATAGTATATTACGTTTATATTACATTTGTATCAATTAAAATATTAGATATACCATTTGGGAAATTATATTAAAACATTAGCTCATAATTAACCACTAACCAATCAATTACCCTCCACTTAGAGTCAAACAACCTACTCTCCAAAAAACAATTTAGTTTCAGGAAAAAAATGTCCTGGAATCTACAACTTCTACACTGTAAAAACATATGGATTACTCTACTCAACCAGGGTAAAGCAATAGATGCAATTTACATAGACTTCTGCAAAGCCTTTGATTCAGTGACACACAACAAACTACTGTTAAAACTAAACTCTTATGGCATTTCCGGATCCCTTCATAAGTGGATTACTGCATTCCTGTCAAACAGGCAACAAATAGTAAAAATAGGGAACACCATATCAAACCCTGCTCCAGTTAACAGCAATGTCCCCAAGGCAGCGTTCTAGGACCCACACTCTTTATATTCTACATAAATGACCTTTGCGATCATCTTATAAGCAACGGCTTCCTCTTCGCAGATGACATAAAATTATTAAACACCATCGACAATGCTACTGTCCTTCAAAGTGACCTTGATTATGTGTCTGAATGATCAAACAATTGACAACTCCAAATCTTGACCAACAAATGCCCTGTCCTACACATTAGTAAAAACAATCAGTACACCAAATACAAGCTAGGCGGATATGATCTTGTTGATGACTCTCACTTTGTCAAGGACCTTGGAGTACTCATATCAAATGACCTAAACACCAGAGCTCACTGATACAGCATTGCCAAAAAGGCATTAAGAGTTGTAAATCTAATCTTATGAGTTGTAAATCTAATCTTCTCCTCTGGTAGTATTAAGTTGCTAACTAGGGCATACAAAACCTTTGCTAGACCAATATGTGATTACACCTCATCTGCCTGGAATCTGCACTGTATATCTGACATTAATACAATTGAGTGAGTCCAGAAGTATTTCACAAGAAGAGTACTACACTCCTCTGCTCAAAACTGAATACCCTACATCACCAGGCTTGAAATTTTGGGCTTGGACAACCTAGAACTACACTGCCAATGGTTAGACTTAGTGTAGTACACAAAATTATCTGCTACAATGTCCTAGCAGTCAATGAGTACTTTAGCTTCAACACCAACAATACAAGAGCACATAACAGATACAAACTTAATGGAAACTGCTTCAAACTTGATTGCAGAAAGTATGACTTTAGCAACAGAGTGGTCTGGAATGCAGTACCTGACTCTGTTGTTACATCCTCTAACCCCCACTCCTTTAACCTTAAAATATCCACTATTGACCTCACCCCATTCCTAAGAGGTCTATAAGAGGCATGTGCATAAGTGCACAATCGTGCCTACAGTCCCTGTCCTATTGTCCCCATTTATTTGTACCTATTTCCTGTATTCTTACACATGTTTATATTTAGTCCTATTATCTTGTAAGCTATTGACAAAATAAATAAATAAATAAATAAATAAAATAATCTCAAAGCAATATTGGACAATAGACTCGTGTTATGCAATGTTGAAACCAATAGTCAGTGACATTGTCTCTCAAGCATAGTTGTTCAGTAGTTTCCCCATCCGTTTGATCACATATTGTTTAGTAGTTTCCCCATCCGTTTGATCTAATGGAATAACCTGATAATATACTTGGAAAGCCATTCCCAGAGCACAGGATACAGGTGTTCCTATATCCAGTGCTCCATTTTTTTTTTTTTGTTTAAATGAATGACACTTCACATATCTAAGACATTGTCTGTCTTTTTACTTGGTTCTGCTTTTGTATTCAAATACTTTATATTCAGGTATTCTATATTTTAAAGTTATGGGACACAATCATTCACAATAAAGCTCATACATTTCAAAAATTGCCTTAAATTCATAGCTTTGAAATTAGAACTGTTGAAAAACAGAGCCACCTAGTTCAGAATCATCTTATTAACTTTCAATCAATTATAAATTTAATTTGGAGAAAAAACTCTAATTACCCTATGTAAGTATTGTATAGATAAATGTATAGAAAATAACATTTTTTTCTTGTGCAAAATTTTGAGAAAATAATGCCAGAAGCAAGGTTTTAATAGTTGTTATCATAACTATGTTTTAGAAGCTTGTCGGTCCAATTTAAGTTGAATTGAAAGCAATCAAATACTGTTATAAAAATAACATTTATTTAATTATTCTAAGGATAGGCTACCTTGATTAAGATAGCTTGTAAAACTAACCTTGCTTCCCATAACACATAGATGAATATCTGATAAAGAAGTACCATACAAAGAAAACTTTCTGTGTTATAAATAAAACAGCTGTGTTATAAAGACAAATAAGAGTAGGGTGTGAGGGGAATGGTATTTTCATCAATCAAATGTTCATTCCAGTACTTCTAAGTTTCTGTAGTCATTTCAAGTATAATTTATTTGTCCATAGAATTGTTTTGTACAATTTGATAGAAAACTAGTCTATTTATCATAGCATTACATTACCATTTCATATATAAATAAATATGAATAGCTTGATATAATTATTTTCAGATTCAAATAGCTGCTAGGTATGACAAAACAATCCAATAAAAGAATGTGCATTTACAGCTGTGTATGTGCATTTACAGCTGTGCATATGCATTGTGTTTTCAGGATGCATAGCGAAGCAAATAATTTATTAGCCTAATTTTCCTTATTACATTTTGCTTTTTGTAACTCCTATTCTTATCATATCAAATAAAAATGTGATGAGTTGCTTATTAATATTCAAATGAAACATTGCCTTTTGTGAAGTCTTTGGAGAAGAAGGCTTCAGCATTCATGCAATTGAAAGTGACAGACAACATACAGTAGATTTGATAGTTTTTTCTGGATAGCTAAAGGCAAGATAATTTACTAATTTGCTTATTAATCCTTAATTAATGTTTTATATATTTAAAAAATGTTTCAGGAAAACTACTTTAAAAATGTAATGTTGAAAAAACAGCACTCTAAATGGACAAAATAATATACTGAAGGGTTCTATACTACCCTCTAGTAATTATAATATACTAGAAATGTACATAATGTATATTAATTATCATCTATGTATTTATCTATTTATTTATCCACCCACCCTCCCATCCATTATCCACCCACCCACCCATCTATCCATCCATCCATCCATCCATCCATCCATCCATCCATCCATCCATTTCCTTATCTATCCTACTCCCTACTTTCCTGCCTATCATAGGCATGCAATCTTTTCTTTACATGGGAACTGTTTGGTTTCTTCTCTCTCTTTTTGGGAGATTCAGGGCTATTGCAGATGATGAGATGATGATTTCGCTAAAAAAGGTAGGCCTGATAATTTATAGATTACACACTTTTCCCAAATTACACATATGCATGTGGGCATGTGTGTAATTTAGGAGGGGTATGTAATTTGGCAGGGGTGATTTGCAGAGTTAAATTTATTTTAATTGTACACAATTATTTTTCTTGCTTTTATTTTCCATTTACACAGGATTACATTAATATTGGATTATTCTAGGCAAGCTAGAACTCCTTAGGCTTCTGTTTGTGTTTTAAATCTATGTCCTTTGCAGTGCTTTGAAAGGAATAGACATCTGTTCCTCCTCAAGATGTCATCAGTAAATCCAATGGAACTGGACAATTCTACATCAAATGTCCAACCTTCCCTCTTTAGAAAGGTAGTTGAGAAAACAAATGAGCTGTGCTTCAAATGACTTTGGAGGAAATGGATTATTTGCATTCTTTTCAGTTAAGTTGAGCTTCAGGTTGAGCTGTGGCTATATTGGTCACATTATTTAACATCATTGTATATTTATTTACTTAAATACAAAAAACATTTCTAGAATTTTCCCCACATGGCACCTGGCTTTCAGGGTAGGGATGGAAGAGTTCAACTGAGGAGGCTTCTTGGTGTTTTGTCATTCATTTCCCTTTTTAGGACTCCTTCCGTAGAGCAATTATCAGCATCAAAATGTATGAAGACAAGATGAAATGCAGAATGCATGCCAATCCTTTTTCCTTTTACCATCAAACCTTTCTATGTTGATGAAAAAAGTAGGAAGTGAGAGCGTAATTCTGGTTAGCTGTATGGTTATGGGTTTTCCCCCCCCCCTATAATCAAGGACTCTAGTTGCTTAAGATTCCAAAACCCTAAAGGCTAATTGTATTCTGCTGACCTTTCCTGGCCAAGTGGTGGAAGGATTATGAAAGTGAAATTTCTTATCTTTCTTATACATTTAAATACTCAATTGAACCTATTTTCCATTGGGAAGAGGCTTTCATGCCTACATCTGCATACATATTAGGTTTGCTTCATGTTATTATTTTGAATATGCAGTTTCCAGAAAGCATAGCACATATATCAAAGAGAATAATACTAAGTTTGATCCTTTTCTCCTTAAATTACATATCGGAAAAGGCTATCCTGTTAAAAATGGATATTTTCAAAAGTTGCATAAGGCACATTTTCTTTAAATAAAATTCAAAGGTATGCTATCAGAAAAAGAAATGAGGGAGGGAGGGAGGGAGGGAGGGAGGGAGGGAGGAGAGAGAGAGAGAGAGAGAGAGAGAGAGAGAGAGAGAGAGAGAGAGAGAGAGAGAGACTGTTCAGGATTCATCATGACCAAAAGCTTTCTAATAATAAATTATATAAATTGTTTGTTAAATTGCATTAATGCAGACTCCAGTTCTATAAAAATGAAATTATAAGATTTTGTCTTTATAAAATAATGGAAAATAAAAGCTATATTTCATTTTGCTAGCTTTTCAATATGATTATTGTAAAGCTTTAATATGTGTTAATTTTACAAAATGAATATATATTCAAGTAGATAGCTATGTTAAGGACAAGCAACAGTACTAAAGAAGAGAGAGTGAAGCTGTAGGTGTGGAAGGGGTTATGGGATTAGCGTCAGACAGGCTATCTGAATTTTTGAAATGAGAACATTTGATTGTTGGAATAAAACTTTTCCCCTAAAATAATATAAATTGAAGCGGCTAATAAAGAGATAAACTGAAGCAACAGGAGAAACTTCAAACATAATATATTTCAAATGTTTAAATCATTCTCCTGACTCTTTAATTTACATTTGTAATAATCCCACAAGCTATATATTAAGCTGTCTTATTATTTATCATATGAATATCCCAACCTTACTCCAAGTAGATCAAAGCAGCATGTATGGTTCACACATTTCCAATTTTATCCTTATGACAATTCAGTGAAGTATATTGTGAAGAAACTGATTAACCCAATGAAATCTCAATAACCTTCCTAACTGGGGATTTAAATCTGAATGTCTCCAGTTCTAGCCTCACAGTTTAACTGCTTCCTCACAGAACAGATACTATCTAGTTCTTCTATACTGTATTTTCTGCATGTACTAAGTTAACGTCTTTCTGGTCTTTTGGTTCATGATACTAGCACTGAATCTGGGATTTCTGCCCTTTAAGCATATCTTTCATTATATAGGCAGCAGGGTGTGTTTCAAAATTGTCTACCACTGCTTTGGTGGGCGTGGCTTGGTGGGCATGCTTTGCGTGCATGCACACACTTTGGGTGGGTGGGTGGGTGTGCATGCCAAACACACACTTTGCGCAGGTGAAGAGGCATTAGAATTCAACTTCTGCAAGCCTGCACTCTCCTGGTTGCTTCAGCAGCTGCTGCGCAGCATTCTGCAGTGCCGTGCAAAGCAGCTGTACTTCAAAAGCAGGGAATAAAGGTGAGTATGGTAACACGGACGGGCAGATGGGCCCAGTAGCAGAGCAGCAGAGAGAACTGGTTCAGTCTCTGCTGCTCATTAGCGCTACCAGCTCAGGAGAACTGGGCTGAACTGATAGAATACCACCACTGATAGGCAGGAACTAGGCCTAGCAAAGACCAATAACTCAGCAAATTTAGAAAATGTGGTATACTATTTGTAATCTGGCTTTGTAGAATATTTTCAACATGTTAATTATAAATGCACATAATTCTCCCTCCCTCCCTTCCTCTCTTTCTCAATATGAGTACATCTTTCTCAACATGACTACATCAGCTGCAAGATTATTAGGCTTTTTTGTGCATTTGGTTGGTTATTGTGAGAACAACTATTAGACTAAAAGGATCATTACAGATAGACCTTGAATCCTAACCATAATTGAGTCCAGAATTTATGTTGCTAAGCAAGTGAGCATGTGCTACTTTATACATTTTTTTCTTGTTATAGTTGTTTACTGAATCACTGTGGTTGCTAAGTTAGTAATGTGGTTGTTAAGTAAATATGGCTTCCCCATTGACTTTGCTTCTCAGAAAGTTGCAAAAGGTGATTACTGGAGCCAGGACACTGCAACACTCATTAATACATGCCAAGCATCATAATTTTGATCACTTGACCATGGAAATGTTACAATGGTTGTAAGTGTAAAAAACAACCAGAGGTAATTTTTTTCAATGGTGTAACTTTGAACAGTCATTAAACATATAGTTGTAAGTTGAACATTGCCTGTACTCTTATTCAGCAAGCAATTTGTTTGGAAAAAATATTGAGGGTGTCCTAAATAGCTGTCCCCTTAAAGGCACTTCAACTTTTGTTGGGACACAATTGGAAGCCTGAGAAAAAAGGAAAGTAATAGGAAAGTAATAAACAGTGCTGTGCCTCACTCTTGAAAAGTCTGAAGCATTTTGCATTTTTTTAAATTATTCACAGCTTTAAAAGTCATGACTGTCTAATAACTATGGGAAGAAAGTATACTAAATTATCTCTTTTTGACATGCTATAAAGGAGGGGTGTCAAACTCATGTCATCATGGTGGTATCACGTGACATATCAGGACTCCCCCCCCCTTCGCTAAACTGGGCAAGGGCATGGGCAGCACATGATGCATGGGCTGGGAGTTTGACAGCCCTGCTCTGAAGGGCAGTGCAGGGTGGGGGTTTGCAGTCCCAAAATTTAACCTGAGGCCTGAAGAACCTCCAGACCCACTCCTATGGAATGTCTAGTTAGGAGCCTGTAATGGAACTGGGAGAAAATAGCAGCAGAAGAAAGCTGGTGCCTGAAGAGTGATGTAGACTTTCTCTTTTTAGAAGCCATTTTGTCTTTTCCTTTATAGCTAAAGTTGAGAAAGGAAAGTGTGGTAACCATTTCTGTGAGCAAGAAAGGTAGTATTTAAAATTTGATAAATATCAAAAAATAAGTTAAATCTTATAAAGAGATGCCATCTGGTGGGCAACTTGGTAGTAAAGTTTTGGATAGAAATATACTCCCCCCCCCCCAATATGAATTGAATGCCCTCAGAGATGAGGTCTAGACATGGGGGAAGAGAGGTGGTAGCTGTGTGGTTTTTGACTGGGGGCTTTCCTTAGCTGCTTTGGTGAAAGGAACTGATAGGAGGAGGGAGCTTTTGAAAACTAATGTTCTAATCTCATTTTTATTATTTATTTAGAATATTATTTTTCTTTATGTATTTAAACAAAAAACATTTTTTCATTGAGAACCATCCAGTGTAATAAACCTTGTTATTCAATTCAAAAACAATTAACTTGTTATTTAGTTCAGTATGTAATTTTCAGAAGTCATTAAGAGAGGAAGTGTTTGAATTCCATTTGAAGTCTCCAAATTGAAGTCTTCAAATTGTACATTGGGCAAAACTGACTTTTCCTTGTGCCCAGAGCCCTAAAACCTGCTAGAGACTGCTGTTTTACAGTCTCATTATGCAGAAATTCTGTGCTTCTGGATTACTTGTGTCCTATCTCAGGTCCTCCCTTTAATTCAGAGCAGAGGTGGTATTCAGCAGGTTATGACCTGTTCTGGAGAACCGGTAGCAGAAATTTTGAATAGTTCAGAGAACTCACAAATACCACCTCTGACTGGCCCCACCCCCCCCCATCTATTCTCTGCCTCCCGAGTCCCAGTGTGTTTGGCTGGGTCTTCTTTTGTTGCCCTGCACAGGAGAATGGAGCTAGAAAGCAGGTTAGTGGAGTGGGGGAGGGAATAGGATTTTGCAGTATCCTTCTCCTGGAGTGGGGTGGGAATGGAGATTTTACAGTATCCTTCCCCTGCCATGCCCACCAAGCCATGTCCACAGAACTGATAGTAAAAAATTTGAATCTCAACACTGACTCAGAGATAAGTTTTAAGGCCCTGATCCATTTGGCAGCTCTTTTTTCTACACTGTTCATTAGCTCTACTGAAAGCAGAAACATCTTCAGTATGCCATTGCTTCCCCAGAAATTTGTCCCCACCTCAAGAAGCCCTCACTGGATTTAATCATGTTCAACAATTTTCATTTGGTCTCTCCCCCCCCACCCCATTTTTAAATAAAAGATTGTAAAAAAGTTGGTTGGGCATCAGCTTCAGTGAGCCCTGGATGAAGTAGATTATCTGGATCATTTTCAGACAGGATTTGGACCTGGTCATGGAACAGAGAAGAATTGGTTGGAGGATAGGAATGGTGCATCTTTCCTGTTTCTTGCTGACCTCCTTTCAATATCATCAGGTGTGATATCCTTCTGGGTTGACCCCATAGATTAGGAGTGGGCAGTACAATATTGTGCTTGTCTGGTGCCAGTAGATTAGGTGTAAGAGATCTGGGGTTTCACAAGGCTTAGTACTATTTCCACTTCTATTTAATAGCTACATGAAGGTCATCTGTTGCCATGGGATGAAATATCATCAGTATGCTGATGGTAACCAGATACATCTATCTTTCCTTCTATTCTATTGTTGATGCTCAGCCCAGTGCTTGGGAACTTCGATGTTTAGATGGGGAATGGCAGACTTTAGCTAAACTCTGACAAGACTGAGAGACTCTGGATTTGGGGGCTTCTGGATATGAATTTTTACTATCTTTGGTGCTGAATGAGTGGCATTGCCCTAGAAAATATAGGGATCCTTGTAAACTCATGACTCCTGGTTGAAGAGCAGGTAGAAACTATGATTAGGAATGTGTTTGAACAATTTACTATTGTATGCTATTGTGTTCTTTTCTGGACCATGAGGCTCTACTCAAGTTATTTATGCTCTGATTACCTTTAAAATGTTACCTTTAATGTGCTCTACATGGGGCTACCCTTGAAGAGTATCTAGAAGCTTCAACTAGTTCAGAATGTAAATGTATGGACAATTCTGTGTATGCATGTTACATCGTTGTTCATGAGCATCACTGTATCTCAATTTATTCTCAGCTACAATGGAAGATGCTGCTTTTGACCCTTAAAGCTACAAGGTATGGGTCCAGGTAATTTAAAGGAATTATGTCTCCCTGGTTAAATCTACTCGTCCATCATTTAGAACATGAAGGGTATGCTTCTACTAAGTAATTTCATTTGGTGGCACCCATATGACATGCCTTTTCTTCTTCAGCCTGAAAACATCGTTTTTCCAATCCTAGCTGGAAAGCTTTCAAAACCATAATGGAAGCTAGCAAGATGGTTGTGTCATGCGAGCTGACAGTTGTTCTCTTGCTTTCTTGGTATTTTACAACTTATGTTTTCACTTTTTTCTGTTTTATTCATGTTGGAATGTTTTGTGTTTTTTATTATTTTTATGTATTGTACTTTCCAGAGTCATGTTTTATGAGATGGATAGCAAAATAAATAAATTAATTAATAAATCTTTATGACTTTGAATCTTCCTAAGCTTTTTGATGACATGTATTCCCTGAATCCTCCTTTTTTCCTTTACCAAGATACAACCAGTAATTAATTTTCTCAAGTTATGTAGCACTTAAACAATTTTCTGGTATTGTTCAACCAATCATAAATGTTTGACCAGATCCATAACTAGACCTTCATGACAAGACCCTATATATTTATATTAATTTAAAGACAAATGTATTACTTGATTATATTTTTTTTAAAAAAATTAATCTCCTTCTGTTCATCATAGTTTTTTTTGATGGATCACATTTCTTCTTATTGGAAATATATTATTTTTGAAAACCTCCAATGACAAAGCACCCACAACTCCAGGAGACAAGCTATTCTATTGATTAATTGTTCTCACTGTCAGAAAATATCTCTCTACTACCAAGTTAGATCTCTATTTAACAAACTTTCACCCATTACATTTTGTCCTGATCTCTGGTGTTTTGGAGAATAAGTCAATCCCCTCTTCTCTGTATGTCCCTTAAGTATTGGAAGCAATCCTTCTCTTCTCTACCATTCTTTGATTACAACCATTCTACCATTGATAAACTTATTCCTATATTTAGCCCAAATTTATAAGAAGTTATTGCTGAGCAAAAGAAATGAATGTAAAACTAATTTAAAGGCAATTTCATAATACTATAATTTAGAAGCAAAATTATAACTGTACATATAATTTATTATTATACTATTCACAAATTTTATACAATACTCCCTATCTAATTGGTTGAATTATATATTTATTCTGTCCAGAATATCATGCATTTTGTTTAGATCAGTTTTTGAAAGAAGAGGAGGAAAAAATGGTGGCCTATATAAGGTGTGAGATTTAACAAAAGTTGTGCAACCTTCTTATAAACCATTTTAGGTCCTGATCTTGAAGGAGTGCTTGTTAGTGCAAAAACATGTTGCAAGGGTTCAATTATCTCTTGATAATTATGGCTCCTTCTTCTGCCTTGCTGTTAATTAATTAAATTAATTAACAAAACATTTCCCTAGATGGACTTGATTTAATATGTAGAGCATAATTAGCATCACTTACAAATATAGATGAAATAATTTTCTGTTCAGTTTTACACAGATAGTTTCTCTCTCATACTGTTGTGGAATTAGTTTTCATAGACATTATTCATTGTCACACATTACTTTACAAAATTTTAAAGCAATAGGACTATTTGGAAAATAAAGACATAGGCATGATGCTTTTGTAGGTTTGTGAAAGTTTTAAAAACTAACCAAAGTTTTGAATAAATAGTAAAAACAAATACATACTGAACTAGAAGAAAATAGAAATAGAAAATAAAGTTTTGAACATATAGAAAAAAAGAAAAAGAAAAAATAGGGGGGAAAGACAAGAAAGGCAATCATAAAAAAGTTGCAACTTTCAATGCATATTGATGGAAAGCTATTTATACCTAAAGGAATAGAGATGACATTATAGGGAGGTTGGTAAATTCTGGCTGGCAGAATTTCTCCTGAAAAAAGAAAGATCATGAGATTACTCATTTGACTCTGGACAGGTTCTACTCATGTGTAAAATGTAGGAACTGATGCTTTCTGTTTGAAATGTGAATTGATGGTCTGGGAGTGAGCCAGAATGTTATTCTATGTCTGAGTAGAACAACAAAGTTACATTCTCCCTGATTTGGATCAAAATCCCAAACTTGGATAATTTCTCTTATCTCTGTGAAAAGTTTCATGGGTTCCCAGTCAAAAATACAAAAGATATGTAAACATTGTTAGAAACATCCATTTGCAGAATAATTTCCATAATGTATTTAATAATTCATTAAAAGGAAAAGAAGCAAGGTAAACAATAATGTTGTATTTCTAAAGGTATGATCAAGATGTAGATCCATGCATGTAGAGTTCAAGCTAACTACTTTAACTGCTTATAATACAGAAATCTCTCCAGACTGCTTGTCTTTTCTTAGGAACATATAGATAAGGTTCTATGGAGCTTGTTTGGGAAGGAAGATTTGTCCTGGATCTCTTGTGGGCTGTGCAATCTCAAGGCTACTTCACCACTTGAGCCTTACTCCCTCGCTAGCTGGCCATTTCCCAACATCTGGTAAGTCATTCTATACTGATGCATTTACAGCACAGGTGTCAAACTTGTAGTGTCACGTTACTATCATATGATATATAATGATGTTTTTTCTCTTCATGGAGCTGGGGTGGGCATGGCCAGTGCATGATGCATCTGGCCTGTGGGTCAACAGTTTGACATCCTGATTTACATCCTGATTTACATTTATCCTGATAATAAATTTAATAAATCAACAACAGACAAATATCTGCCTCTGCTTTGGAAGAATGCTCGGGAGAAGCAACAATTTTTCTTCTTTGAATGATTTATAAATAAAAAATGATTTATAAATAAAAAAATCAGAATGCTTTACAGATATTACTTAATTTTTATGTGCTCAAAATCTGTTGCAAAGTTAATTTTCCAGATCTTATTCCCTGCTTTATGTGGGACCTACATGAAATGAAGCTGGAAAGACAGTGAATCAGTGATTCCTAAACATTATCATATAAACATAAACACATTCCTCCAATCAGAGGTGGTATTCAGCTGGTAGCAGAAATGTTGCCTAGTTTGGAAAACCAGCAAATACCACCTCTGATTGGCCCCACCCATCCACCCCCACCGTTACTTCTCCTATATTCCCTTCTGTGTTCACTCAGCTTATTCATGAGGCAGAGCAGATTGCCGCACCATAGCTGAGCTGAAAAACAGCTCAGCTTACCAGCCTTGACAAGGCCAGTCTTTGAGCCCTCTGCATGCACACATGAAGCATGCATGCATAGAACTGCACATAGAACCACGCATAGGTAGGAAACATTTTGGAAACCCACCACTGCCTCCAATATCCAGATCATGAAAAACAGCCACATTTCTGTTGATTCAAAAAGGATGGAAGAAAAGACTGGAATGTAAATCCCGGAGCAGACAGACATAAAGGTTCTGAGTTCTGTGTAATGGAGTTAGCAGACTTTCTGTGTGCCACTGGTTTCCTTTTCTTTTTCTTTTTTTTGTCTCAGTAAAGTAACATATATAGCTGGGTTGTCTGAGCTTCTGCAATAAGCAGGTTCCTGAGTATAGAATCTGTACAGTCAATATTTATTGCTATGACTGACAAGAGGTTTGACAGCTTTGTTGTTTTGCTGTTTTGTGTCTTTAATAAACAGAGTACCATTTTAAAAGGGCTTTTTTGATGTCAGCTTGTAATTAGAGTAGTAACATAGTAAAATACTTCAGGAAACATACCCTTGTTTCTTTTCAATTAATGGAAAAATCTCCTATAGCTATGTGAGGGGACGAAAAGTAGGTGGTTACAGTATACCAGTAAACAATAACTTCTATATCACCTAAATTGCCTTTATAATATATTTAGAGATTAAAATAGAAATATAATGGAATTACATTGGTTGATTAATCAAAGCAAAAAATGTAATGAGTACATAAAATGTAACAATTAATGTAAGTTGACTGCACCAGTCTATTCTTTTCTACCTATCTAGCCTTAAAACTACTAAATTTAATTTGAATTTAGCAATAATTAGTGACAGATGAAGAAAAGTCTGGAAGTCTTTCAGAAAGGCTTTGAGATGATATATTTTGCACCAAGACTTATATACAGTACCAAAGACTGTTGAAGAGTAAACCATCTCTGTATACACATTTTATTTATTCATTTATTTGCCATTTTATAAACCCTCTGTTTATGGTAAGGTATTTTCTGTAAATATGTAAGTGGGATAAGAAAGTAAATAGTCAATACTTTAAAATCTCACCATGTGTTTCAGGTTGTGAAGCATTGTTTCCAGACACATTGGGCATTGATTATAAGAATACTGATATTTGGCATGAAATCAAGTGACAGATGTTGGGATTGTAGAAAAGAAAATTGAAATGTTTTTCACCATGTTGTGGCAATATACCATAGTGTTTCTTTGGAGAAAATGAAAAGGGAAATAATGAATCAGATTATGGGGAATGACATTCTTTTTGATCCAGAAATATTTCTGCTAGCTGACCTAAACAGTTGTGTGAATTTCAATGAAGCACACAGAGAAAAAAATGCTATTAAGATTAAATGTGATTATTATCAGAATAAAAGGCAAATTTACACAGGTAATAAATATGGTTGATTAGATAAGTCATTACCAAATGTATTTATTGATTATTACCATTTGCAGAGCAAAAACACTGATGTATTCCCATTTTATGTTTGTTTATTTTACACATGATTTCCTTTATACAAGTAGTCTTGAGTTATGACCACAATTGATCCAAAAATTTGTATAGCTAAGTAAAACATTTGTTAAATGAGTTTACCCCATTTTATGATTTTTCTTGCCAATGAATCATTGCATTTGTTAAGTTAGCAATGTAGTTGTTAAGTGAAACTTAATTCCCCATTGATTTTGCTTGTTTAGAAGGTCACAAAAAGTGATCTCATGACCCTAGGACAGTGCAACCATCATAAATATGAACCACTTGCCAAGCATCTGAATTTTGATCATGTGACCATGGGTATTCTGCAATGGTTGTAAGTGTGAAAAACCATCATAAGTCACTCTTTCCAGTGCCATTATATCTTTGAAAAGTCACTAAATGAACTGTTGTTAGTCAAGGATTACCTGTACAGACGAATAATGGAAGAAAATGTTGCTAAAAAATCAAAAAGATATTTAACAGGCATATGAAAGTGGTGCTTCTAAATTTTACTTTTCTGTACATAGGTATAGATATGTCTGATTATATCTTAAGCACAGAGTCTTTTAATATGTTGGTGTAGCCTATTAAAGACAATTCTTGTTGGTAAGCTTGTATTTATCTAATGCCAGTTATTTGCTCTGCTTTAGCTGTACTCTTGCAAAGATGGAAAGCAAAGTCAAAGCAGAATGAACAAAAAAGAAAGAGAGCAAAGTTTTGCTTTGAGTTTGATAAAAGGAAAAAAAAAGTCCCCTTAAGATAGGCTTAATTTTTCTTCTTTTATCTTTAAAAAAGCTCCACACTCCATGTCTTTTCTTCTACTCTCCAATTTCTCTTTCTGGTTAGTAAATAATTACCCAATCACACAACAGTGGCACCATTAGGCTGAACATTCCAATGGTCATTTAATAACTCGGAAGAACAAATGAAATGTCACCTGTGCATTATTGCAATAGAATAAAATAAACAAAATAAAATAACTTGTGTATCTAATAGTCAGCCTTGAAAAAATAAATCACAAACTACAAGTGTAACCAACATAATTTCCTAACTATAAAAAAGTTTCTTTGCAACGTAGGTCAGACAATTTAAAAACAGGAGTGTGTGTGTGTGTGTGTGTGTGTGTGTGAGAGAGAGAGAGAGAGAGAGAGAGAGGGAAAGAGGGAGAGAGAGTACACATGCATGCATACATGATAAAAGGAATGGAGAAACTTCAAGTATTCTCTAAGACTCTTGAAAAAAAATATGAGGAGTGAGGCCCACAGTGACCATCAAACATTTATAAGAAAAGAGCACTGTTTGTCCTCAGTGACAAAAAAACCAGTAATATATTAGCAGCTTTTCCATCTAAAATATTCAATTAAAGGCAAAATCTTTAATCTAAAGGTGTAAAGTTGATAGACTGACATAGACTGACATTAAACTGGGGTGAGGTGAGAGGAAGGGGCAAAAAGTAGAGGAAAATAGATTGGTAATGCAGATATAGGTTACATAGGAGAAAGGTTATAAATATCTTATTAATTAACAATTGTAATATCATGTATTGCAACATGATATTAGTATATCTTACTTCTCTAAGGAAGCACTGTTAATGATGGCATATAAATGTGTACTTAGTACATTTAAACAATGTATCAAAGATTCATTCTACAACCTTGTGGAGTTTAGGGAATATCAGTCTCTGTGTTCCTCTTTTTATAAGGGCTTCCAAACAGAGCAATACTGATACTGATATCTCCTAAATCCACTGAAGATGTTACTTAGCCTGGTAATGAAATGTTCGGAGAATGAACCTCCACCCTCATCCTATATGCGAGTTACAGATATTTGCCACCATCACAAATATATCAAAGACCTGGAAGCCCAACAAGATCAGTCTACTCTTCCTAAGGATATTTTTTAACAGTCAAACTGATGATGATGATGATGATGATGATGATGATGATGATGATGATGATGATGATGATGATTTGGCACAAAAACCGACAGTGTACACAGCAAACAAGATAACTATGCTGGGTTTCGTATCACAAATCACTGGTCGAACGCATGATGTACTGCATGATGTATTGGCAAATTATGTGAGCAGATTCCAGTAAGGTGGCCTTCTGCAACTGACCAATGGTGATTTTGTCAGTGCCAATTGTTTTGCCTAGGTCTTTAGGCACAACACCCAGTGTGCTGAGTACCACTGGAACCACCTGCACTGGTTTATGTCAGAGTCTCTGCAGTTCAATTTTCAAGTCTTGATATCTGGTGATTTTTTCAAGTCATTTCTTGTCAATTCTGCGGTCACCAGGGTATGACAATGTCGACGATCCACACTTTTTTCTTCTCCACAATCGTGATATCCAGGGTATTGTGTTCCAGAACTTTGTCAGTCTGTATTCGGAAGTCCCACAGTAGTTTTGCATGTTCATTTTCGACCACTTTCTCAGGCTTATGATCCCACCAGTTCTTTGCTACAGGCAGATGGTAATTGCGACACAAGTTCCAATGGACCATCTAAGCAATTGTGTCATGACATTGTTTGTAATCAGTCTGAGCAGTTGTCTGCAACAGCTCAGTATGTGATCGATGGTTTCATCTGCATTATCATCATCATCATCATCATCATCATCATCATCATCATCATTAATATCATTTGTAATGCTGGTCTGTGACCCTAATAAAAATTACTACTAAGTATATTGCTACACTGATCACTGGATCTTAAAGTAACTTCATCAGGGAATGAAACTTTAATAATACTGTTGATTAAGAAATTATTGAATTGACATCAAAAAGTTTCAGATGATCTCAGAAAGTCCTAACTCTCATAATGGCTTTTAATAAAATGAGTAGGTCAGCAAAGATGCTACCAAATTATTTGGGGGGGGGGATTTCTCCATCATATACTGATGGCTTACTGTTTTATACTGCACAAGTAGCAGAGGTGGTATTCAGAAAGTTCTGACCAATTCTGGAGAACCAGTAGTGGAAATTTTGAGTAGTTTGGAGAACCAGCAAATACCATCTTTGACTGGCCCCGGCCCATTTAATCTCTGCCTCCCAAGTCCTAGCTGATTGGCTGGGTCTTCTTTTGTTGCCCTGTACAGGAGAATGGAGCTGGTTAGTGGGGTGGGGAAAGAATGGAGATTTGGCAGTATCTTTTCCCTGCCATACCCACCAAGCCACACCCACTAGCCATGCCCACAGAACCAGTAGTAAAAAAATTTGAATCCCACCACTAACAAGTAGATATAAGCTCGACCACTCAGAAATTTTCCTTGGTTCCTGGACTACTTAACAAAGACCTTGCCAGAATATATGCCGCTGACCAGACAAAAATCATTTTAGATCCCAGACTCTTACCAGATTATAACACTCAACAATCAATGTGACTAATTAAGTTTTTTCACAAGGATGATTATGGACTCATTTCTGGATATACTTCTGTAACTGTTAGTACCTTTAATTCAACTTGTTTATTAGAATGGGACCAGCAAAATAAGATAATGCATCATGTACATCTTGCCTTTTACAAATTCTTAGTGTAAGAAATTCAAGAGTGTACTGATCAGGGAATTATTCAGTATTAATTCTACTGACCCTGAGTCACTATAATTATTAAATCCTGTAACACAATAGACAAAGCTTCAGAACAAAGGAAGTTTCTAATAGAGTCCCACCTAGGAATTTAAAATAATCAACAAAGGTGATGTTAATGATATAACCTCTATTGATTGACAATCAACAGCAAAATATACTTTGTCATTGATTCTATGTTACATAGCATACATGTCCTTTTAATAGACTTAGTTACTAACTTTGATATATTGCTAATGTAGGAAACCTAGATGACTAATAATTTTCATTTAGACAATTATTACTCTTTAACCATACCTTATCTAGTCCAAATGTTGTTAATCAAATGTGTGTTTGTGTGTGTAGTGGGGGAAAGGATAAGTCTTGTTTGTTACAACAAAGCTCTTAGTCAACACCCTTCCAGGCAGTATGTGTTATAGCAACATTAATAGGATTTAGGAAATTTACATTACAAATCATTTCTCAACAGTTGAACACTTTTTGAAAAATCCAAACCCCCCCCCCCCCCATTTTTTGGAGAATTATTGTGGATTAGTCTAAATGAATTTTATCTAGGATCTCCTGTGGTGTTTCTGTGAAGTCATGGAATAAGCACAAGTGATTAATTTACAAACTGTACAATAATGCAAGATTTGAATTTAGATGTAGGCAAACTGGTCAGATCTTCAACCCAATTAAAATTGACAAAGGAATGGAACAAGTGTGTGACTTGGTATCATATTTGTCTACATAAATTTATACATTAAAGGTCTATAAGAGTCTCAGATTTGGCCAAGAAATATGCTCCTACAATCCTTGCAACTCACAAATCCTGCATTCAATAAAGACAAGGGAAAATAAGTTTTAGCTGACCCCAAGACACTTTTTCAAAAGACAACTGGACTTTGTTTTTCTTGAAGACATTTTTCTTCTCACCCAAAAAGCTTCTTCAGTTTTGACTGAATGGTGGAGGATGAAAGGATTTATATTCCTTGCAGTGATGTGATTGTTAGCACTCTTTCTGAGTATCGTTGAGGCCACTTGGAGGGTTATCTGTGCCCTCAGGATCACCTGAATTGTGCAAATATCATAGATCAACTTCCAAGTAGCCTTAATGACTGTCAGAAAGAGTGCTAATGACCAGAGGAATATAATGGAACAAATATAAATCCTTCCATCCTCTACCATTCAATCAGAACTGAAGAAGCTTCTTGGATGAGAATCAAAACATCTTCAATCTTTCCAGTTGCCTTTTGAAAAAGCATGTTTGAGACAATAATGATCTGAAGGTATAAGAATCTCCATAGACAAGTTTTAGCTGATTCCCCTGTCTCTCACTGCAACTCAACAGTGGCTTTATACAGCTGTAGCATATCAACAGTTTCCAGCTAGTCAACAGACCTCTAAACACATCAATGCTTATTGTTAATTTCTTAGAAGTGCACATCTGAATAGGGACTATCATGGATTGATTGGATTTTTTTTCCTCAAACCACTTAAGGTTACAGCATGAAAACAGGAAAAAAATTTCTCCCAATGGGCAGAATAATATAAAATTTTCAGTATGCATTTCTTAGAATATTTATATTTTCATAAAACATATTTTAACTTTTAGATTTACAAGAAATCTAAGATTTTCACATTGATTGGTCAGTTTACTTAATTAGAGATTCAAAATTGTTTATGATTTGCTGGAGATTATGGGGATTTTGTGCTAGCCAGGAAAGAATATACTTCTTAAGTGCTATAATCACAGATGCAAGGATGGTAAGTTATTCAAACCATTGTATAACTGACAGACAATAGGTATAGTAATACTATTTAAGGCAAAATACAGGTAGAAACATATACATAGATAAGGGATTGCTTGGCATGTTTATTTTGTTCCTTGATCTTCTTTCTATGATGCTCGAAGGCTGGTGCTCTTGTTGCCCTTTTGTAAATCAGTGTCTCTAATGTCTAAAAGAAGAGATGGTTAAAAGAGTATTTGTGCAAATTGCTCAGTGATCTTTTGGTTTTGGGTCCAAAGAAAAAAGAGAGTAACCAAGAACCAGCTTCATAAGGTCAGGATTGGTTTTCTAGGTTAAAAAAGGATTTTAAAAAATAGAAAGAAAAAAGGATTGGTGGGTTTTTTTTTCTTCTGAAATAATATTCTCTAATATAACATATACAGTACATATACTCTACTATGCACAGGGTTCACACATTTCTAAGAAAGCTATTATTTTTATGTTAAAAAACTCTATAAAACAAAATAGTGTCACAGCACAAAATAAATTACAACCTGTTTTCAGATTAATTCCCCCACCTTTCCCATACACACCCAATTTTGAATTGAACTAAAGTGATCGAGCTCAGTCACAGCGCATTACATATTAGATATTTTCTGCGGGGGAAATCAGTATGGAAGTTGAACTGGTATATTGAAAAAAATGGCCAAATATGAAATTTGACTACTTTGGTTTCAAACTCACAGAAATTCAAAGAGATTAAATGGGAAAATACATTTATTAAATATTCAAAATGAATCAATATTTCTCACAACACTTTATGAAGTTCTATATTTTTCTTTTGCATATGAGAAAAA
Source organism: Notechis scutatus (assembly GCF_049901735.1). Lineage (NCBI taxonomy): Eukaryota > Metazoa > Chordata > Lepidosauria > Squamata > Elapidae > Notechis > Notechis scutatus. Next base: position 34,888,328 of record NC_142012.1, on the reverse strand, counting down.
ATAAAGAGCACCAAAATATTGATAACTTTAGTAATTAAGAAATATCTTGCATTCTGCCAATAGCTGAAGCATAAATATGAATATTATGAATCTCTTGGTAATAGGAAGCCCGTGCACTAGTTGCATTATATGTAATATCTTCCCTCTTGTGATCTTGCTTTATTTATGTTCATTACACATTTTAACTGGTTTTATAAAATATTTTAATTTCCAGTTTTATTGTATGCCACCCAAAGTCACTTCATGTGAGATGAGCAGCTGTATAAATTTGACAAATAAAATATATGCTAATTTTGGTTTTAATTTTTAATGGGTTATGTGAAAATATTTTCCATCAGCATACAAAAATGTGGATTAATTCTCTCCTGTATAGTCCTTCTATCAAAGCAATGTGTTCTTAAGTACTGTGGATCATCTGGAACAGTTTTGAGCAGGTAGATAAGTAGAACACTGGGGAAAGAGTGCAGAAGTAAAATAATTTTCTCACACACACCATTCTGACCTAAGTCAGATGATTGGAAGAATATCCATATAATTTATTTAGGTTTAAAAAAAAACAGTGAATGTAAGGAACTTACTAAAATATAATATTTTAGAAAATGGTGAATCAATTTGTATTTGGATCTTTCCTCTTTCTCTGTTTCTCTTTCTGTTACTATTTCTCCTCCCTCCATCATCCATTTCACACTCACACAAAAACTTTAAGTCATCCTGTGTATAAGCAAAGTGCTCTTATCCTGTCAGTCCTTCCAAGTAAACCAACAAGGATGCCTGATTAGATGAACTAATTCTACCATATTGTAAAGCTACATTGAGAGAAAATTGTAAGTTTGAAAGTACAAACTTCCTGCAGCCATTTTTAAATGCTCGATCCGCTAAATTGCTTTGCCTGACTGTTAAGTCACTAGGTGTTATTGCCTGTCTTGTTTGATTGTTTTCAAGGCAGTTATCTCTTTCCCTTCTTCTCCAAGGCCATCACATTTTTCCATTACAGATTCACTATTTGGTTTATTTTAGTTATTGAAATGGCCAATAATAGTCAGTGATTTCAAAAAATATTTTCCACCAGAGGGCACTAGAGGATGAAACTATAGATCATGGAAAGGAACTAACTAACTTTTTATAAACCAGTTTAGAAATTTCAGTCCCAGTGGTTGATTATTTATTTTTTTAAATATCTATCATTCATTGTCTTTCATCTCAAATTATGTTAGGTTTGGAAAATAAACATATATAAAGATCAATGGTTCTTTTGAAGTTAAAGAATAAAATATGTTTATGGTATATCAAACCCCTTTATATTTAATTATAGAAGGACCCAATCTTATGTACAATGTAGCAAAATTAAATCATTCATAGATTTATTTACCTTACAAGGTAACATAATAAAAGAAGTATACTAAAACAAGAGAATTAACCATTTCTATTTGCTTTTATTATCTTTACAAGCTTATTTCAATGTTTTGAATCATATCAAGGTAATTTAAAATAAAACATTCAGAGTTTTTATTTGCCAGATTTCTAAGTATCAGCATCAAAATAAACATACTCATTGTTTTTAGGATTTCCAGAATATAATTTTGGTGAGTATGAAAGAAACAAACAAATGTTCAGTGGAATCCTGTCATAAAAGAAAGATATTTTATTCTGGTTGGTACTTTTTTTTCATTATAGTCCCAATAAAAATCTTACCCTCTACTTCTCTTGCAACAAAACTCTGTTTTATGTTAATAGTAACTATTAATGTGTATAAGACCCTTGGTGGCACAGTGGTTAACATGCAGTACTGCAAACTACTTCTGCTGTCAGCCAGCTGCCTGCAATTTGGCAGATTAAATCCCAGCAGGTTTAAGGTTGACTCAGCCTTCCATCCTTCTGAGGTGGGTAAAATGAGGACCCAGATTATTGGGGGCAATATGCTGACTCTGAAAACCACTCCGTGAGAGCTGTAAAGCACTAAAAAGCAGTATATAAGTCTAAGTGCTACTGCTATTGCTATAATGAATAAGATTTTTAAAAAGTCAATTTAAAAGCCACTTGCATTGAGGGTCAGTAAGATTGATATGTGATACTGCAACCCATACCAGAGCTGCCATGTTTATGGTACAATTCCAATCCCAAGAAGAAGGAAGTCTTTTCCACTGGCCAGGTAGAAAAGAAGGCGTGTGTATGGGACTGTCAAATTATGCTGCTTTATTGATAGCAGTGGCACATGCCTACTGTACCAGATGTGATGAGATGGACTTAAAACCACTGAAGAGAGGCAGTCATGCAAGTCCTCTGGTCCCATGAGGTTTTAGTTCACCTTAGGTGGATAATGTTATGCAGGTCTATGCCAGGAATGGAAAAGATGAAAGCATTTCTCCAAAACATGTAGGATAGTATAGAAATATAGTAAATAAACACATACATACATACATACATACATACATACATACATACATACATAAGCAAGTGAACAAAAAAAACTTGAGTTGCTTAAGAGTTATCTGGGATGGATACTCCTGAATTTCATGGCAAGTGTAGATTATAAGAAAGCAACATTGTTTTAGGATAGCACGGGCTATCAGATGCTACAGTGATATTGTAGCATCTGATAGCCCATTTCTATTCTGAAATAAATCAATTCTCCTTCAGTTGAAATGAAGACATAACTTTTAGACAATGCATAGTCTTTTTTCCATTAACTATTAATTAACAATTTCTTTTCAATTTATATCCTTAATCACTGATATTATGAATATTTATTCAGCCTATGTAATCTATCTGGTAGAATGTTAAACATAGCATATTGCCAAATAATTCATTGCTACCACTATCACCATGAACAACAATATAAATGTTCAGATCCCTTGACTAGAACATGAATGTTCATAGCCAACACCTTATATGTGTATGTTTAACACAGATAATAAGAAAGAAATCCCATTAAGTTTTTGTGTCTTGTTCATGGATAATTATGTATAAGATTATAGCAGGACTTCCTGTCAGTATTCTATACTAATTTAAGCTGATTTGTATTATGTTATGCAAAATGTTTTCAAGGGAAAATCAAAGTTTATAGATTGTGATATAATAATGAGTTCTGGTCTGTAGTGCACTGTTTTTCTGGCCTGTTACTACAAGAAAAAGGATACATTGCATAATACATTTGCAACAGAAGGGTTATTGCAATTTTAAGTATTCAAGTTGAAAATGAAAATGTTGTGTTGCATTATTTGTTGGTTGAGCATCTCAAGTAGAATATACTGCTGTTATGCTATACGTGGACTATGTGGAAATGAATCCATTGTTGCTTGGTGTTACATGTGCAATTGAGTCAGGGTACAGAATGAAAGATTACTTGCTAACTTTGTGGTTGGTTTTTTTCCCTAAGATCTTAAAGAGTTTATTTAAATAATAATAATTTCCCTTTGGCAAATGTCTGTGTGGACTTCATCTAAAGAAGTAATAGGATGCTGATTTTCTCTAAGATATGATAGAACATTGAAAATATATTTTATCTGCGGGAATACCAAATGCTCGAGGCACTTCACAGTTTGTTTTATGGGATCAAATAATATATTTATAGCTTTAAGTAATTAGTATCCTACTGTTCTGATAAAAAAGAAGAAACAAGTCTGGAAACAAACCCTACCCTTGTGCAGTCACTTACCTGTAACAGAGACAGATATGCCTCATTGTTTACAGTGGGAAATCTGACCACTATTCTATTATATTGTTTTATTTGAAAGGGAGCAGTTTTATTAATAGTATAATTTTTGGTGATTGCACTGAATTGATATGCATGTTTCTTTGTTTTCCTATCAGCAGCTTAATTAGATTTAATTACCACAAAAAGAAATGCATAGTAAAGGTAGCTTTGCTATAACTTAGACTACTGATACAAATATAAGTTTAGAAAATTTTAGAAGAATTTGTACAGCATAGTAAAGAAACAACAGCCAAATATAATAAATAAAATTAATTAAAATATGATTAATAAAATAAAAAATGAATTCTTTCAGCTATCTCTGTTATTTTAAAGATGTGTTTAAGCATTCACACAATTTTCATAGGATATCATAAAACTAGTATATTAAATTATATTTTAATTTGTTTAATAACTCTTATGGCATTGATATAAATTTGTAGGACAAACGTATCTTAGTTCTGCACAAAGATATCATTCATGGATAAAAGCCATGAAATAATTTAGAATAAATTAAAGAAATAGAAAATACTGTATCTTTTAACATTAATTTTATATGCTTTTATATTTTTATAACTAATTGATCATAAGTGTTCTCTAATAAAATCTCTAAAATAAGTTCTGGCAAATGACTTCTGAGTTATAGGTAATTTTTTTTATTATTATTTATAAAACAGCTTTGTAATAACATCAACTAAACTGGGAAGGGATGGGAGACTACATAATAATAATGGTTACTTGGTTGAATTAAGCAAAGACAAATAGTAGTACTTCTGTCTTAACCAAAGATTTCTAGACTCTACAAATAGCACTTCTTAATATTCACTGTTGAATCATTACAGTTTGTCAATAAGTTTGTCTGGGAACTTACTTTAAAGCAGAGACCTAGTCAAGTTTTGCTGGGACAGGAAATAGTCAACAATTGCCAGGGACTTGTCAACTTGTCCACAATTGACAGGTCATGTCAACTTTTGAGCAACTGTTTCCATATTGTTGAAATATATTTCTGCTAAGTATCATGAGTTTTCTACCCAATTCTGTCTACTCTATTTTCTACAATATGAGCAGCAGTAGCTTTCTGCCTTCTTCAGTTGTCACACATCCATCTGTGAGGATTGATCATGAAAACTAGATAGTAAATATACAAGATAGTACAATATTTTATTGTAGACTAAAGCTATATAGATTAGCTATCAGACATACTCTATAAAATGACCACTTAGAGTGGCAAATTCTCCATATCGCCAATCAGTTATTTGTTCAAACAATTTCTCCCATGTCCTTTCCATGGACTTCTACAGCCATAATTCTATATGCTTATAAAAAAAGGTTATGCAGTGATTATATTATTATTATTATTATTATTATTATTATTATTATTATTATTATTATTATTATTATTATTATTATTATTATTATTATTATTATTGTTATTGTTATTGTTATTGTTATTGTTATTGTTATTATTATTATTAAGAGCGTCTATGGCAATGGCCTCATAACTGGATGTCCAATTCAGCTATCCAGGCAATCACCTCTGGCATTGTTTCATTCAGATCTTCTAGGGATCCAAACAGTGCATATTGTGAGCAATCTTGCAAAATATGTTTAATAGTTTGCATATCAGCAAACTGTATTTTATTTTTTCAAATCAAGGCAACAATGATCCTGTCTTTAATTTAGCTAGAATCAACTAAACTCTGGGTTTTTTTTTTCCAGAAGTCCACTTTACACAATGTTTTTATGAAATCATACTATCTGGCCTTTGTGACATTACATGCTATGTTTATGTAATTATAACATTTTTATTGTTTATGTTCTTCTTCTTTTAACCATTTATTTTTCCTTACATTGTTTTGGATTATCTCTTTCAGATGGAGAATTATTTTACCCTATTAATCTACAGTGCAAACTGATCTGCATGGATTGGAATAAAGAAGTTACACAATTATATATCAGTCAGTTAACAAGTAAAATAGCTACTTGATAGTGCTTTTCATCATTTGACTTGCAATACTATCAGTGCCCACTCAGTTTCATTGTGATAATTATCTTTTTTAATTTTGTGTTCTCTTCAGTTAATTTTATTTCAGCATGGTATAGCAATTTATTTCACAGCCTTTTCATCATTCAGAATTTGGTTATATACATATTCATGAAAATATAAACTCTATTCTCTTTATGGTTTGCTGTCAGGTCATATGTATTTCTGCCTATGCAAAGAAGAAAAGAATGTCATTCTGTCAAGATCTATTATGCATTCTTTGAAGACTGTGGCATATTCTGGTAATATGTTTTTCCAAAACTATATACAGGTCCTATGATGTTAAACCCATTTATTTCCATTTTCATGAGAACATATAAATATTTTTCAATCCAAAACTATTTCACACACATATTCCATCAACACCAAGGCTACAGTAATACTGCTTGAAATTGAACAGCTCCCATCATGCTGCTGTTCCGCAAACAAGTGATAGATGTTTTATTTGAATGTATCTTAGTCCCCAGTTAAATGATACTGAATAATGGAACCCCCTAAATTGTGTTTTATTGGGGATTTTATCTTTGTGTTCTATGCTATTTTTAACTTTTTCATACTGTTCTGCATTTAGGCCCATGGAGATTTTCAATTATCCAGTTCACGGTTTTTCCAGAGGTGTTTTTTTTAAAAAAACAACAAAGTCTAGTTGCTGTTTTTTTCAAAAGCACCTTGTGGATATTTCTGGGTGTAATGCTGTTATTTTATTTTTTTCTTCTACATAATAGGCCAGTTAGAATTCTTTGAGATTGGAACATGCTATCAGAACCTTTAAAATCTATCTATCTATCTATCTATCTATCTATCTATCTATCTATCTATCTATCTATCTATCTATCTATCTATATCACCTATCATCTATCTATATATCATCTATATATCATCTATATAGGTTTTGTTGCTCTAGTCACAACTGCAGTTTGTGTGCTTTTCCCTGTCTTTTCTAGAAAGTTTATATCCCAAAATTATAGTAGTCAACTGGTAATTTCTATATCACCATGTTTCAAATCACCTGACCTTCTTAACTTACTGTCAAACTTATCTTGATATTTAACTCACAAATCCACTTCCTTGCAATTTATTAAGCTGTACTGACATTTCGTTGTGGGACTGTAATGTTTTACAAGCTGGGATCACTCATGTTTTACTAGCAGTGTTAAGGTATCCAAAAAAAGAAAGCTAAAGTGAGAAAGGAGTGAAGAGGAAAAAAGCTGAGTGACTGACAGATTTACCTTTGCAGCACAGTTCATTAGGAACTTTTCAATGTTTTAAGATGGGAATATTGTCATATTTCCCTTTGCTACATGCTATTTATGCTCTTATTTTCAGTAGTTTCTCAAGCAAAGAGACAATAATTTTAAAATGTTGCTCTTACCATGTATGCAGTGAAGAAGCAAAATTTATTTGTAGTTATAATTTTTTAATCCTTTTCTTCACCCTAATTCATTATCATTCCCATTTTCCAAAACATTATTATTCCTACTTTTTAGTATATAACCCACTGGTCAATCACATTGCATGAAAGAAATCACAGTCACACAGAAAATGCTATTAACCTCACTGCCCCTTTAAAAAGTATATTTTCAAGTTTTCTATAAGTTTAAGTAAGATATAACTTTATTTTTTCAACTTAAATTTTGTAATAAAATATAACAGCTTCAGTTTGCTAATGTGGACAATGTTATTTGGCAATCATTAGTCAAGAAATATATAATATATTTGTCATTTGGGAAGCAATAAAATATGTATTTATTTTGCTAATGTTAAAGGAAAAAGAGAGGATTGTCACTTCTTCAGAAGAGGGGATTATAAATATTGCTTAAATTGTGAGATATTCCATATGGAAATATATATATGGATTAGCCAAACTGTATTTTCCAGATCCTGCTACAGATCCTAATATTGTTTAGTGACTGATTGTTTGCTATCAACTGCAGGGTATTAAAATACTCAAATATCAGGAGAAACATTAATTAAGTAGGACAAAGAAGTAGTGGCCATCTCATATTTGTTCTACTGTTCCTATTTCTCCTGGACAGAGAATGGAATCTAGATAGGTTTATTGTTGCTGACCTAATTCATTGATGAAAAGAAACAGTCTTCCTGGCATCTGTGCTCCTTGAGCTTCATTGGAATTTGAGTCATTGGGGTAGGAAACACAAAAAAAGAAATATGGGACAGACTGGAGAAAATTAATGGGTGGAAATGACAAAAAGCGAAAGAAAGCAGAAGACAGAGATGAAGAAGGTACGATAGAAGAGATACAGATAAAATCCAAAGAAGTCAGAACCAATAAAATAGAAAGAAGGAAATAAAAGTAAACAGAATCTATGGTAAGAGTAAATAAGAAGGAAATCTAAATACATTTGGAAGGATAGAAATAGAATTGAATTAGAAAACTAAAAAAGATCAAACAAAATGCATTCTGACCAGTGATGAGATTCAATTTTTTTTTACTACTTGTTCTGTGGGCGTGGCTTGGTGGGCTTGGCAGGGAGGGATAATGTAAAATCTCTAGTAAAAGGTGGTATTTGCTGGTTCTCTGAACTAGTCAAAATTTCCACTACCAATTCTCCAGAACTGGTCAGAGCCTGCTGAAATACCACCTCTGATTCTGACAGAGAAGATGGAATGGCATTCTCTAATTTTTGCAAAAAACAACACTTGATACAAAATCTACTTCTTTAAAAATTCTGTCCCATACAAATTCATGACTCTAACATTCATAAGAGAGCCAAAAAACACATAGATTCGGGGCCTAGATTAAAATTTCACCTTTCTCAGGAAAACAAACAGTGAAAAATGATTTATACAGCAATCTGGATACTTTCAAATTACTTATCTAAGATATCAGTTTTATCTCCAAGGAAGCAGAGTTATAACTGAGATCTAAATAAATCTCTGCCAGTACTCTAGCAATATTCTTCAGTAACTTATTGAGAAGAATGACATTCTGTGTCATAAATTAGAATTTAAAATCCACAGGTAAAACATGGTAGCTACTCCAGTACTATAAAAATACTTTAAAATATTGCAGTTTTCAAATTTTGTGCATGAATGACTCCAACCTTCAAACTGATTCTATTGAAAATATATTAATCTGCTATAATCCACTGTATTTTCAAAAAAACCCAGGCCCTTGTGTGAAGATCTTATTAAATTAATAAAACAATGAGAGAGAAGTATGTTTTGTTAAAACAGATCCTGAATGAGACTACCTCAGAGTCTGACCCAATGATAGCTATCTACATTTAAACAGGATAAACAATATTATTTTTTCAGTTCCTCAGGTAAAAGGATGGATTTTTAGTAAAAATGTAATGCTGAAATTATTTTAGGATATGCTTAGTTATAGCAATAATAACATTGTTCTGAGGTTGAAAGATAAAAACTTACTTGATATAATATACTTAGATTTAAAACAAATAAAGGTTTTAAGCTCACATTGCCTCTTTAACTGATTCCATTCATCCTGCTGCTGACATTCTCTATTCTTTCCTTTCACTCTTCCCTAGAGAGCTAGATATTCACACAATATGTCCAAAATAGGATAATTTCAACCTGGTTATTAAACCTTTAATAAAAACTGTGGGGTTTGTTTGATTTTTCATGTGTTGGTTTTCTTTCCTAGATCATCATGGTGTTCTCAGGCATCTTCTCCAACACAAAGTTTGAAAGTGTCAAAACTTTTTATATCCTGCTTCTTCAAATTTGAACAAACGGTTTCATAGAATATTATAGGGAATACAATTGCTTTCTTCGTTCTGATCCTTGTAGGGGCTAACACATCACAGCAACTCAATATTCTTACTAAGCACTCGCTGCTTCTCTATCAAGTGGTAGTCTGTGGTATATTGACAGCTTGTTTCTTAATTGTTGATAAAAAGTAAAGGTTTCTACTTCCATTAGTGTCTCACTAGGTGATGGTGCTTATCTCTGCTTTTTAGCTGAGAGACCCCGCATTGTCCAAAGACACTTTCCTTTGAAGTGGTACCTATTTATCTACTTGCATTTGCATACTTTCAAATAGTTAGGCTTGCAGTAAAAGGGGCAAGTAATGGGAGCTCATTCCAACACATAGCACTCCAGTCTTGAACCCAGCTTTCCATCTGACAATCATTAACTGCTGAGCCATTGCGCTCCTTCCTGTTGATAGCTCATTCTAAAAGGCAGAAACTATCTACCATATCTTTATGGTCAATGATTAAACTAACTACTGCATGTGTTATTATTCATTCCATGTTATTTATATTTAACTTTAGTCCCATTGATAATCCTTGATTTTATTACTACAGCTTGTGGATCCTTTGCATTTTCAGCTATCAGAATAGTCTCACTGTTCTGTTCACCCAATCAAAACAACATCAACAATAATCCAGTGTGATCAAATTTGGATAACCCTGACCACTTTGTTCTGGAATGCATTAAATAGTATCCATACTATAACCTGGAATCATATCTTATAACAATTGCTGACCACAACCTAGTCCCTACTGAAATTGGTACCTTCACTGGAGATACTGATTCTAATATTGACTAAGAATTGATCTGTCTTTCATTTGTAAACATTAATCAATACATTTTGAGAAAAAATATCTCACATAAATGATATTTTTCCAGCATTAAATTAATTTATTTTCCTCCTGTTATTATTAGAAAAGCTTAGATTAGTTGTTCTTCTACTATTTTACTTCAGTGTTATAGTGTAGTTACTGTAGATAGTGTTATAGTGTAGTTACTTGTGTTTTTTTTTTATTGTGTTTCTTGAAATTTCTTCAAAAAAGAAATTTCTTTTTTTGGAAGCTAAACTTGTATTCAGGGTTGTTTTCCTCTCCAGAAAAAAAGTCTCTGAAGAGGTGATTCAAACCTGCATTATATCAGTCTTAAACTTGTATTCCTTTTGCTGAATTTGCTCAGTTTATGAATTTAATGTTATGAGATGAATGCAACTTTTTATTGCAAACTGAGATAATTTTCATTTCACTCTCTGTCTTTAGTCTGTCAAGTTTCTATAAAAACTATATTGATGGTGTAACCCTATAAATGACTGTTGTATTTTGCAGTTTCATTTTGCAGATACTTTGGGAGGAAATTGTTACATAATCTGTGTAATTTATAATGCATAGATACAGCTAAAACATTGTAAAAATGTGTCTTAAACTTTTAAAACACCAACTGCATAAACTTATATTCCATATATTTTTACCTTGTATATTATTTTTCTTCTTCCTTTTCTTGCTTAGTTGCCTATGATTCGTGCATTTTATAAATTAAAAGGTAGACATAACTAAATAGTAAAGAAATAAATAAGTAGATTATAAATCTAGGAAGAATAAGTACAGATTAAACTACATATTATATGGTTAGTGTTTTGACCCAGCCTTCACGAGCCCTATTCCACAGCCTATTCATGAGGAGCAACTCTTTTTTATTTAGAAAGGCAGAAATACATGGCATTCACTGACAAAGCTTCAGGTCACACATCCTTAGATGATTCACAAGCTGTAGCAGTCTCTGAGTTCCCGCAGTTAGCTTCAATTAGCAACTCCCAACACAAAAAATCCTGGCGAACATGGTTGGTGACAAGGAAATCAGAGGGAACTCTTCTGGAGCATGAATGGATTTCTCTGACAACCACACCTACCACACTCTCCTCCTTATATCCCAGCTGGGGAGGGGCTTGTTAACATCTCCTTATTTTCCTGGATAGCTGGCCCTCAGTCCTGCGTTTCTCTTCTCTTCGCACTTCTCTGTGCATACATGCATCTGGGACAGGGCCAGCTGTTCCTCCCACTCACTCAGGTCAGCCCCCTAAAGCAGCTGTTTACAAATAAACATTAATGTCAGTTTAAAAAAAACAATGACCAATATAGCCACCCTTCTTTTCAATAACAGTCCTAAGCCTTAGGAGTTGGAGTTTGTCAGTTTCTTGATCTGTTGATGATCAACTTTTTTGTGCAGCAGCAACCACAGCCTCCCAGACACTGTTCGGAGAGGTGCCCTGTTTTCCTTCACCACAAATCTCCCATTTAAGAAGGGCCACAAGTTCTGATAGGGTTTAGGGTCAATAGAGGAATGGGTCCATGTTATTATTATTTCATCTTTAAGGCCTGTTTACTGGCTTGCCATGCGGTGGAGTACTTTGATGCATGCAATGGAGCATTGTCCTGCATAATTTTTTACATTTTTTTTAAACTTTTCAGAGTCAGTTAAATTTCTTTTTTGGCCCATTTTGCCTGAGAAAAAGAAGCTGCCTAATAATTATGTACCCCTTGATATAGGTGTTGATCTTCTTAAGCCAAACCCTCCCTCATTGCACAAATACACATCACCTGATCTGCTTATGTCCACGAAGCATTTAAGTTTATACAGCTTGGAGGTGAGAAATATACATACAAAGGATGATATGGTCAAATATTCACTTGCCTAATAATTGTGCACATGGTGTGTGAATGTGGTGTGTGCATGTGTGTGAAATCAAAATCTAAAAGTGTTTCAATTGCCTTACAGATCACTTGAGATGACTCAATAAATTTAGTCCTTCATTATGGAAAGTTTTCAGGAACACTAAACTGTTCAAACTATAGATATAGTATACATTTATATACATTTGAATATATTTATTAGGGTCTATCTTTCTTCATCTACTTCATCATTTGAAAAATAAGATACAAGGTCATAAGTTTGAGAAATACTGTTATTCTCATATTTTTTAGTTGGGGTATGTGTGTGTGTATATTATGTCTTATCTATCTATCTATCTATCTATCTATCTATCTATCTATCTATTTAACTTAATTAGAGAAGGATTGCATTTCAGCTTCTGTATTCTCACTATGAAGTCTCCTCTTTACTGCTATTATATTCCTGGCATTCATTATTCATATAAATTAATATCCTGACAATGCTAGAGTCTCATTATGCACAGCAAGTCTGCTTACCCTGCTCCCAGTAAACAATAGCTTATTGTGAAAACTCGGCCAAGATGCTTGGAAATATTTATTGCCCTTTTATACTTGATCTACTGAAGAGTGTGCAAAACAAACCATCACATCCCATTTTTTTTCTCCAACTGTAACTACATTCATTATTGATCACTGATAGATGATTTTATGACATCTTTCTGCAGAATTCTTTAAAATTACCAATATCATAAATGCAATTAGGGGATGTATAATGTTCCATGTAAGCTATGCTTTGAAGTACTAGTCATTATAAAAGTAGGCTGTAAAAAGCTGAATCAGTATTAGAGTTTCACCATTGCCAGGGTTTTGTTAGAAGTGTTTCAGATAGTGATTAACTAGACAGTTTGTCATTTCTCCATTGCCAGTCTGGGCCTCCTCTTGCATTTCCAGCCAGTTGCAAATCCATCTCTTTCACTTCCGTTTCCAAAATGGCTTTTCACCTCCAATCCAGAGGTGATATTCAGCAGGTTCTGACCAGTTCTGGAGTGGAAATTTTGAGTAGTTTGGAAAACTGGCAAATACCACAGGGTCTTCTTTTGTTGGCCTGCACAAGAGAACAGAGCTGGAAAGCAGGTTAGTGGGGTGGGGAGCGAATGGGATTTTGCAGTAACCTTCCCTCAGGAGTGGGGAGGGAATTGAGATTTTACAGTATCCTTCTCCTGCCATGCCCATCAAACCATGCCCACCAAGCCATGCCATGCCCATCAAGCCATGGCCACAGAACTGATAGTAAAAATAATTGAATCCCACCACTGCAGCCCAATCCTACGCTTTCTAAGCCCTTCCGAGTGGATTGCATTCAGCATAATATCTGGCATAGTTCCTTCCCTCCAGTGGTTTGTTGCTGTCCTGTGCAATCATTTTGTCTTGTGCTGATAGACTGTGATGTTCTTCCCTGGTTGGCAGTTCCCATTTTATAGTTATCTTGCTATAGATCCAATGAACTGAAATCAACAAATGCATTCCTTGCCATGTGTTTTCTTGCTTCTTGTAGCAGCTCATCACCCCAAATCTTACATTTCATTTTCTTCTCAGGTTGCTTTAATGTTCTCTGTCTGTAGTACTGTAAAAATTTGCTTCCTTCTCTTTGTAATGTAAACATATTGGAATAAAACTACAGCATTTCAGTGGATGGTTATATATATTTTTTAATGGTGAATCATTTATTATTTATTGCTACAGAGCTACTATGGGCCTACAACTGAACATAGAACTAAAAGAAAAACCTATTCCCTTTGTTTTGAGAATTGTAGCATCAAAGCAACAGTGATTATGATAATGTGGAGGAGGCAGAAGAGGTATTCAGAAGGTTCTGACCAGTTCTGGAGAACCAGTAGCGGAAATTTTGTGTAGTTCAGAGAACTACCATCTCTGACTGGAGATTTTACAGTATCTTTCCCCTGCCATGCCCACCAAGCCACGCCCATAGAACCGGTAGTAAAAAAAAAATGAATCCCACCACTGGAAGGAGGTTTCGGTGTTAAGAAAAAATATAGGAAGAAAGTAGGGAGGCATTCTTACCATAGCCCAAAGTCCTTTTCATATAATATAAAACCTATATGGCTGGTTTAACATGCTGCCTAGAAGTCATTAAGCTACAAAACAAAACAAATACAGTCTAATATTTGCTCACTCACTAACTAACCTTATCCACCACAAACACAAAGTTATCAAATAATGCTTGTCATTTTTACAGTGCATTAAGCAGCTCATAAAACAAACAGTTCACATACAACGATATTGTTCTGGTCCAGGCAAATCTGGAAAAGCTTTGATCAAACATTGCATACTGATTTTTTAAGTGAAATTATGGTTTGGATACTTTCCTTCATTAAATCTTAGAATCACATTGACTTTGTTTTATTTGTATGTGAAGTAAATTTGGGTAATCTCAAAATGACTGAAGGGGAAGGAGAATCCTTTAAACTTCAAAACACTTGTAGTATGTGCTATTCATTGTACACTGAGACACTGATAAATTCCCACAGTGAATCTCAGGTACCCTATTGTTATCTTGAACTGTCTTCTGGCTTGTCAATCTTCTGTTTCCAGATGGTATCAGTCATTCACAATGGCAAAACCTTGCTTAGAGGGACTTACACTCTGTTCTGGTAATAGGTGCTTTATCTTCTTTGGGATTATTTGAACACTGCTCATGTGGATTTTCACAAAAGAAGCATCTTTGATTATCTGACCATTTATCTTTCATCTGCATCATATTGGAGACTGAATTGCCAGCTGTGGGTAATTCTTTCCTTCTGCTTTCTTTAGGGAATAGTAAGCAAGCATTGTGTTGGATCTGAAAAGATGGAACATAGGCATGCACACACAGAGAAAAAGTTATGCAGCTCACATAACTGAAGGGCTTGTAATTCTACAAAACTAATTATGCTTGTTACAGAATAGAGTTGGAAGGGACCTTAGAGATCTTCTAGTCAACTCCAAGCTCAAGCAGGACACCCTACAGCATTTCAGGCAACTTTTTAAAAGAGTTTTTGTGAGCGAAAAAAAATTAGCTGACCGTTGCCACATTGCATAAATCCAAGTAAAAAGAAAAATGCAAGAGAAAGTTAAAGCAGTATTGTTTCATGCCTTCAATGGGAAAAATAATCCTTTAAAAAAGAATCACCAGTGCCACCAATATGCATTTTGGAAAGCTCTTTTTAGTCCTTTAAAGTAAAATGTTTCTGCACGAATAGGCAAGCATTATTAAGTATCAGGATAACAAAAAGAATCTCAGAAGTGCTGATTTTAACATTATTTATTTAAGGATAAAAGCCACTATGAAAATTTGTAATCCTTTGAATATTAGAATGAAAAACATATTTTAGATTCTTTCTAAATTCAGAGATTTAACAACCTTCACTGATGTTAAAAACCTGATTCTACTATATAAAGATAGCATATTGTTATCTACTATGTATTGTGAATATATATGAAAATGTAGATTTGTTTATATTTCCATTATACTCAGTGAGAAAATAAGATGAATGGATGAGAAAGATGGAAAGATTTACCATACATTAAAACTGTCTTCTCTATTTGGGCTCACCTAAATTTTATTGGTTTATAATCCCATAATTCTGAACCAGCACAATATTTTCTTCTCTTCCCTTGGGTTACACATGAATATGAAAAACTTTATTACAACAGAGATTGTATTGAGATTTAATATTGACAATATTAAAATAAGACTATACACAAATATAGAAACATACAAATGACAAACACAAGCCCTGTTGGACTCCACAAATGAACAGTCCATGTAGATTCCACCAAAACTATTTAAATGATGTAATTTCCCAGCACTCATTCATGCATTCAGTGCAAATGGTTGTTGGAAAAAAGTTGGTGTTTCTGTGTTAAATATATGAGATGTATTTTTTTTTATATCTTTGCTTCTCTATTTTTAATTTTGTTGCACTTGTTCTCTCTCTTTCCCTTTACTCTTTTTTTCTCTTTTCTTGATTATTACTTTCTGTTAGTTTTTATCTTTTTATTTTAAAATTTAAGAGAGTTATTTAAAACAACAAAAAAATAATGCTGTCCAAATCTGGTTATAAGAAGTCAGCATTCACTCACATCACTCCCTTAATTTTTAATATTTTTTAATATTTTTTCCCCTTTGCCCTCTTACTGTTTTATATCTCTTAAACATCATTGGTAATTTTGACAACCATTAGTTTTGTCTCTTAGATACGGGTCTGCTGGAATGGACATATCCAGACAGCAGCACTTTCCACAAGGGCTAAGACTGTCTACCAACTAGAAGTCCATGGCCGGTGATCACCCGGGCAGCCAAACAGAGATGGTAAATATAACAAATATATGCAAGCCATAGACCCGCACCCTGGAGATACAGCAAAGTGGCATTCAATGATCTGAAAAGCAGACCCTGCACCTGCGGGAATACGCTAGCAAGAAGAAGTTTATTCATTTATTAAATCTGACTGAAAGTAAGAGGATCCCTTATCTACTGGGATATTGAGCTACTAATGCCAGTGTTCTGACTCTATTGCTTCATCCATTGTGCTAAATCATCACATGGACAATTTTGTTCAAAAGGTGGGGTGCAGAAACTGGTATGACTTGTTATCATTGCTTTTCTGGGTGGATGAGGCTGGGCCTTACAATACTTCAATATTTTGGAAGTTTAGCAGGTGAGACATAGGTATAAGAAGCCAAAAATTAAATGAAAACCTTAGAGATATTTAACCTATCCATTTTACCCTTGAATATTCCCTTTGGCTTTTGGAAAGTGATCCTTGATAAATCATGTAAATGTAGAGTGACGTTTGAAGATATATCATCCCAGTTTGGATAATAAGAGAGGGTAAAAACCATGAATAAGCCATAGCTTAATAAAGCATGTAAAACCACCCAATACAAGGTACCTTTTTCATAGAATCTGTCAGAATTATTAAAAAGGTTAGTCACATAGCCAAATATTTAGATAAAATTTGCATTTTTATCAGCTAACAAGTCCTTTCCAAGGACCTTGGAAAGGATAGGCAGATGTTGTTGTTTTGATGGCATAAAGATATTGTTACAAAATGTAAGCTTGCAAGTAGAGATGTCTTTTCCAATTGACTGTTATTGATTTTATCAATGCCAATGATGCTCCAGAAGTTTTGGGAGTGCACCCGAATCACTTATTACTATTGGTAGTATCTTTGATTTCTTTTGCCACAGTCATTCTACTGTTATTTGCAGGTATTTCTACTTTGTACAAATGGAAGTATTATTGTGATTCATTGTATATCCAGCCAGATATTTAGACTGGATTTGGAATTTTTATTCACCTGTTGAGCCTTTCCCAAACATCTGGGATAGGCAGATATTATTTCACTATTCTTATTATTATTCTGTCCATTTTCCATTAGGTATTCAGAGTAGACAAATATGGCTATTATATTATTTCATGCCTTCATGTACGGGAATTGTCATAATTTTCACTATCCACCATACACTTTTGAAGAGGAGGGCATTTACAGTGTATTATCTCCTTAGTTGACTTCCCTATAAAATGTAAATGTGAATTTGAATATCACAGTATAATGTAATACGTTGATTAAGGTATTATAGAACACCATAGAATAACATTCATGACTAAAGAACCACAATTAGGATCAAACTGATCAAGTGCTGCTTCCTGCTGAACAGTGCAACTGAAAATACCATGAAGGATATACACTGTATAAAAAAAAATAGCCGATATAACTGTTTCTTAGAATCACTAGCACTGAGTTTGAGGGGATTTGCTTCTGTGGCATCATATACAGGAATATATTCTTTTTTGAAATCTATTTGAATTCCTTCCTTTGCAGACTTTTGGACACTCCTTTGCTTTAACATTTTGTTATCTACTTCTGTAAGTGAAATATCAAAGCCAGCAGTGAGGGTTTTGAATTTTTCAACTTGTGCCTTTCAAGAGAACACATAGAGAGAAAGACAGAGATGAGATTCAGAAATATTATTCTGGGAAAGTGCATTGCAACAGTTGCAATTCATTCCTTTTCATGCATGCATTGAAACAAGGGAGATAATCAAAGGAAGATATAAAGCTGAATCAAGTTAATTAATGGTAAAAGAAACATAATACAATATCTGGCAGTATTTCTTGTCTACACTACAGCAACTAAGCAAGACTTTGTACAGTTAATGAGCATTGTTACTATATTTTTCCTATCAAAATTCAACAATGTGATTTATTTCTGGCTTTTATTGTCCTTGATATCCTTGTTCTATATTATACTAATTCTTTCACTGACCTTTCATTAAAACTCTTTAGAACTGCTATCAAATTAATTTGCAGACAATTCACAGTTGACTTCTGATTTTGTTGGACTGTCTATTACAGGTTGTATAATCTATGCATGCAATAAAAAAGACATTTGACTGCCTCTGATATAAAAAGCATTATCAAACAATTAGTTTGCTTTATCCTGGTCTATTCACAGATATTTAATGCTGAGGATTAGGGTGGAACTGGATTTTATTAAGAATAATATGGTTGTGATATAAGATTTCATTTTTTGAATCTTGATAGCAATAGCACTTAGGCTTATGTACCACTTCACAGTGCTTTACTGCCCTCTCTAAGCGGTTTAAAGAATCAGCATATTGCACCCAACAATTTGGGTCCTAATTTTAGCAATCTTGGAAGGATGGAGGGTTGAATCAACCTTGAGCTGGTGGGGATTAAACCCTTGGCAGTCAGCAGAATTAGCCTGCAATACTGTGCCACCATGATTATTTACTTAATTGCAAATTGCATGTAAAATTACAGAAACTTTAATATAACTAGCTTAGCAATTGATGAAAAGCAGAAACCAAGTTTAAACGTTATAACTTCAAAAAAGGCAACTATGATCTTATAAACAATAATCTCTCATCCCTTGATTGGCAATTTCTATTCTCTGGATGCAATACTGTAGAAGACCATTACAACATATTTTTACTTGAACTCAAAAGATAGAGTCATCAAACTATATGTACCATTAACAACTCCAAAACCAGAAAAAAACAAATTACCCAAAACAATAAGGAAGCTTCAATCCAAAAAGAAATCACTTTGGTGGAAAAACAAATCTGGTCACGTTGCCAACTTCAAAAGCCGATACAAAAATTTATGCCACCAGATAAAAACTGAATGCACCAATTATCACATTAAACAAGAAGAAAACCTTCTATGCACCAATTCCACCTGTGCTTTCTACAATTTTGTAAACAACTAACTAAAAGACTCAAGGTCCATCCCACCCCTGAAAGGACCTAATGAACCTAATGGACTGCAACGATGACACTATTAAAGCCAACCTCTTTAACACATTCTTTGGCAGAGTATTTGTAAACAGCAATGGATCATGCCCAGTATTTCCTAGTCGAACCACAGACAACTACCATGATCTAATACATATCGATTTTACAGAAAACAATGTTGAAAAAGCACTACGCAATCTAAAACCATCTCTATCTATTAGACCGGATGGAAGATGTGCCTACTTCTTAAAAAAGCAACCCACTGCCATAGCCGAACCTCTAAGCATAATCTTTGAAAAATCTTTCAGGACTCCTTGCCAAAACTATGGTCACAAGCCACGGTCATCCCTGTCTTCAAAAAGGGAGACCCCAGCCTAGTTGAAAATTGCCAACCAATCTCTTTATGCTGCGTCACCTGTAAAGTCATGGAATCAATTATTAACCAATCCATTATCCTCCACTTAGAAACAAACTCTAATAAACAATTTGGTTTCAGGAAAAAACTATCATGTAATCTGCAACTCTTACACTGCAAAAACATATGGACTACACAATTCGATCAGGGCAAAGCAATAGATACAATCTACATAGACTTCTGTAAAGCCTTTGATTCAGTGGTACACAACAAACTACGCCTAAAACTAAAATCTTACAGTATCTCTGGACACCTGTATTACTGGATAGAAGCATTCCTGTCAAACAGACAAGAAATGGTCAAAATTGGGAGTGTCCTATCAATTCTGTACCTGACAACAATGGTGTCCCCCAAGGCAGTGTTCTAGGACCAACTCTTTTCATACTCTACATAAATGACCTCTGTGATCATATCAAGAGCAACTGCATAAAATACAGGCTGAATAGTCAAGACCTTGTTGATGATCCAAACTCTCTCAAAGATCTTGAAGTACTCATCTCAAATAACCTAAGTGCTAGAGCCCACTACATAGCCAAAAGGGCATTAAGAGTTGTTAACCTAATCTTACATAGCTTTTTCTCTGGTAATATTACACTAATAACTAGAGCATACAAAACATTTGCTGGAGCAATATTCAAATACAGCTCATCAGTCTGGAACCCACATTACGTATCTGATATTAACACAGTTGAAAAAGTCCGGAAATATTTCACAAGAAGAGTTCTCCATTCCTCTACTCATTGCAGAATACTTTATGCCACCAGACTTGAAATTCTAGACCTAGAAAACCTAGAATTACGCCACCTTCAGTCCGATCTAAGTATAGTATATAAAATCATGCATTGCAATGTCCTACCAGTCAATTAATACTTCAGCTTCAACCATAACGACACAAGAGCAAACAATAGATACAAACTCAAAGTTAATTGCACCAAACTTGATTACAGGAAATACGACTTCAGCAACAATTTTAAATAGTTTGGAGAATCGGAAAATACCATTTCTGACTGGTCCTGCCCCCATCTATTCTCTGCCTCCCAAGTCCCAGCTCATCAGGAAACCTGGAAAGCAGGTTAGTGGGGTGGGGAGGGTGGGGAGGGGAGGGGATTTTGCAGTAACCTTCCCTCAGGAGTGGGGAGGGAATGGGGATTTTACAGTATCCTTCCCCTGCCACACCCACCAAGCCATGCCCACCAAGCCACACCATGCCCACCAAGCCATGCCCACAGAATAGGTAGTAAATTTTTTTGAATTCCACCACTAATTCTTAGTTTTCTGAAACTAGATTTATTTTCTCCTACTTATGAAGGCTTTCAAAAATAGCTATAAAAACTATTCCCAATCTTCTTAACTAAGATCCTTTAACTCCAAGTTTTTTCTTTTAACCTTGAATTCTTCATCTATATAATATTTTGATTCATTACATCTATTTTAAAATCATGCTTCCTTTTTATTAGATAATCAGGTTACTGGGAATTCTTCAGGTTTGAGACAAGAGATAGTTAAAAAGTAATTGCATTTCTGAGCCTGTTATCCTCTGTGCTGAATAATATTATAATATTGGACAACCTTTTTTTCCAAAATTTTTGCTTTCTGAAAATTTTTTGGTGATTATGATAGGTCCCTTCAAACTAAACACAAATATAATTTCAGAATTATTGTCTTATGTAGGAATCTTGAGAAATATGAAATTAACTTTAAATGACTGTTATGTTTTTAATCACATAATGTTGAACAGAAGGATCTGAATAATGACAACATAAAAAAATCAAAATGCATCTACACATGAACATAGATCTAGCATACTTGAACTTCTTTGTAGTTTATAATTTTAAAGTGTACATATTTTAGTTGTTTAAATGTTTTGTAACTATTAAGTATAAATATTAATGTCCAAGCATCTGTAATTTCCAATGTGTCATACAAATTATTTCTTAAGTAATATCACTACAATTTTCTAATCCTATCATCTCCCAGGTCATCTTTAAGGTTCTCCTCTTGTTTAATGTATGCTTGTAGAGAACCTCAGTTCAATACTTTAATATTAAATTGAAAGTGTAGGAAGAAATGACTTCAGGGTTTACTTTTAGTCTCTAAAGGAGTCCTAATAATAAGCAGATGCTGACCTTCTGTGTCTGCTTCAGGAGATAAGCTTTCATGAACTTTCTCACAAAAAGAAGTATACTTCCCAAAGTACATTCTTCATCCAGGTTTAAGAATTCTGCTAGCATTAGAAGTATAAATGGATTATCCTCCTTAGTCAAATCTACTTCAATACTGCTGTAAAATATTAAATTGACAAATCCCTCCCCTTTTGCAAATCCTATCCCAAAGTTAACAAGACTTTTTCTTTAATAGTAGAAACTTCTATTTTTTAATTGATCTCACAAGACTTTTACATAATAAATGAAAAAGAATTGGAAATGTCAATGTGTATTGTAAATAAGTAAGATAGAATTATATCCACAACGTATAGTTACACAAAGAATGATTTGGTTTGGACTGTATCATAAAGCCTACACAAGTTTGCAGAACACTTTCTTTCTAACTGTGATGCTGTGAATATAAAAATACTGGATTTCAGTTATGGTGCTTAGATTCCAACAGTCATGTTACCCATTTTACTCTAACTATGGGAAATGGTAGTTAGAAGATGCAAAAAAAAAAAAAAAATAGAATCAAGGAATATCTTTTCCTAAGAGTCTACTCCTAAAATTTAATGTTTAAATAGAATCCCTCATAACTCCTATTGTTTCCCTCATAACTCCTATTTAAGACCCTGCCCACTCCATTACACCTGGTTGCACAGGATAGGGTGAGACACATGGGTAAAAATCAAGCAAGAATGGGGATTGAAGGGTGAAGCTGCTTACCTTCAGACAATTGCAGCCAGGCCTCGCACACCCTTACATCTGCCTCACCTTTCACTTCTTCTGTGGCCACTAACCTCTGTTTTGCTGTCAGGAAATGCCTCTGCAGCTGACAAAAAGCTGTATTGATGCATATGTGAGTGGCGGCAAGTGGGGTTAGACAGTGGAAAATAGGACCTCGTGCCTCTTTTAGAGGCAAAAAAACAAGTATAAGAGAGTCTTATTTTCAAAGAAACATGGTATTAAAATATTCTTTTGGGAAACACTGCACAAACCTGACAATAAAATCTGTGAATGTTGCTGAATATGTAAATGTGATGACCATATCTTTAGGAAGACATGTGCTGATCAACCTTACCAATTATCTGGTCATGTAAGTAGCTCATTTATGAATTAATTTCCAGATTAAAGATCAATTAAGCTAAGATCAAGTATTTTAAATAATAATTAGTTTTACACTTCTTTCTCAATGTTATATATTTTCTGGATGCTGGAATAGGGAATCAAAATGTGTTCCAGCTTTTCTTTTATTGCTAAGCCCATACATGCTATATCTCAAGATTAGCACTTGGATATTCATTCATCCAGGGATGGGATACGACCGGCAGAAATACCGGTTCTGTTGCTGTGCATCGTGCGAATGCAATTTATGACCTGCTGAGCTGCCCAGACAGCTGAACAGCGCTGCGTGCAAGTGCGCAATGGTTGGAAAAGGCCTTTTTTCCTGCTTTTTCAACTGCAGCTATGCCACGCAAAGCAGCTACGGTTAAAAAAGCAGGACATAAAGGACAAATAAGAGCCCGGCCAGTGGGCAGGCCAAAAGAGCAGCAGACATAGAACTGGTTCTATGTATGCTCTCTGTTTGCTTCTTTTCAGAGCAACCGGTTCTACAGAAGTAGACAGAACTGGTAGAATCCCACCCCTGCATTCACCTATTCTGTTTCAGCAGCATCATATTCTTAGTCAATCAGAACTGAATGTGTTTGAAGTTCTAGATTTCTGTCCTTTATCCCCTCACATTTTTCCCAGAGAAAAACTAGGAAGATTATGAGAAAGAAGCCCCAGTGTTTCCTTCCCTTCCTCCAGAAAGGGCCATAGCTTCCATTCCATATATGGACTCTGAAAGTCTAAGCTCCTGTTTTTCCTCAACCGAAGGACCATGTGTGCTGGATAAGAATGGACATTTCTGAAGACTTCAGTGCTACAGTTTATTAGATCAGAAGATGACAGGACATGAAAAATTGTTCTGGTGCTTTCAGTGCTGTAGTCATTCCATTTTGAGACCTTTGTGGCCATAATCAATGCTGCTTATGCTGTCAATTTACTATCTAGACCAGGGGTGTCCAACCTTGGCAACTTTAAGCCTGGAGGACTTCAACTCCCAGAATTCCCCAGCCAGCTTTGCTGGCTGGGGAATTCTGGGAGTTGAAGTCCTCCAGGCTTAAAGTTGCCAAGGTTGGACACCCCTGAGACAGTCCAGCAGAATTATTGGGAAAAGTAATCTAAAGTAATCTCTTGAACCTTCTCTTATGCTTCCAGGGAAGAGTTCTGTATTAAAATTAAATCAATGAGGATCATCCTCATACTTTTATCCCCATTCTTTTGAAAATAATGAGGCTTTGTAGGTTGTTGGTTTTTGACTTGCATTTTTATAATTGTGCTCAATTTTTTCCAACCAAAATAATTAGAATGTATTTTATATCAATTACAAGATCAATTACTTGGAATACTTAGATTATATATTAGTAAAACTCTTTTAATTAGAACATATTGTTGTCTGACTAGACTTAGATTTCCAAATACATTGTGCCATTGTTAAAACTCCTTCAATATAGATTTAGGAAATGGTTTAAAGTCTGAAGTGTGCTCTGAATATATTTGGTAACAAAGATGCTATAGATTTAACAAATACACTTTTTTCTAGCAGCTGCAATTTCATTTTTCTCAGTGAACTGATGAAACTCAACATATTGTTTTGCCTCAATCACTATGATTTTGTTTAAATAATCACCTAAATAACAAAGGCAATGCTGAATTTATTTTTTTTTTTTTTTTTTTTTTTGAGGTATTTTGTTTTTTAGAGAATGGTTGGGAGTATGGAGGGGAGGGAGAGGGGGAAAAAAAGGGAGAGGGGGAGGAGGGGGAGGGGGGGGGGGGGGAGGGGGGTGGAGGGGGGGGGGGGGTGGGGGGGTGGTGAGGGGGGGGGTTGTGATGTGGAGGGGGGGGGGGGGGGGGGGGGGGGGGGGGGGGGGTGGGGGGGGGGGTGGGTGAGGTTTGGGGGGTTGTGTGTTGTTTTTGTTTTTTTTTTTTTTTTTTTTTGTGGTTTTTTTTTTGTTGTTTTGGTTGTGTGTTTTTTTTGGTGTTTTTTTTGGTGGGGGGGGGTTTGGTGTGGGGGGGTGGGTGTGGGGGGGGGGGGTGGGTGGGGGGGGGGTGTTTTTTGTGTGGTTGTGTTTTTTTGGGGGTTTTGTGTTTTTGTGGTGGGTGGTTGGGGGGGGGGGGGGGGGTTTGGAGGGGAAGGGGGGGGGGGGGTTTTTTTTTTTTTTTGTTGGTTTTTTTTTGGGTTTGGGGGTTGGGGGGGGGGTGGGGTGTGGGGGTGGGGGGGGGGGGGGGGGGTGTTTGTTGTTTTTTAAGTTTGGGGTTGAGGGGGTGGGTGAGGGGAGGAGTGGTGTTTTTGGGGGGTTGTTTTTTTTTTTTGATGAGAGAGGATGAGTGTTGTTTTTGTTTTTTTTTTTTTTTTTTTTTTTTTTTTTGTGTTGGTGTGTTTTTTTTTTTTTTTTTTTTTTTGGGTGGGGTTTAGGGATTGGGGGGGTTTTTTTTTTTTTTTTTTATATGGGTGGGGGGAGGTTTTTTTTGATTTGTTTTTTTTTGGGGTTTTTTTTTGCTTTTTTTTATTAGGTTTTTTTAAGGGGGGATTGATCTATCCAAGCTTTGTTTATTTATGTAAGCAATCCATCTTTGAGAAATGACTCTGGACAGAATGAAAAGAATTAAAACAAACATATTCCCCTAAATATTTTAAACAAGTAAATAATCCAAATAATGTATAATTACCACCACCCCTCCAAAATAAATTAACCAACAAAGCTTGCTTAACTTCCTATTCCCAATGCTTAAAGGAACAGACAAGTATTTAGTGCCTTACAAAAGAGTAACACATGAGAGACATCTGGATCTCTGGGTGGATGTTGTTCCAAAGGGCAGGCATTATGATAGGGAAGGTATGATTCCTGGGTTTAACAAGCTGACAATGCTTGAGAGAGAGGGTCTAGAACATATTCATCCTGTTGGTTCTGATAGGCTGAGCATAAACAATCAGAAGGAGCCACTCCCACAAGCAGTCTAGTCCTGTACCATCTAGGATTTTATTTAACTACATAGATTCTGAATTACAATTATTCATGCATGTTTTTTATGGCTTGATCTCACTGTACTTTTAGTGATAAAGAAAAATGAACTTATTATATTTGGAGAGGCTTTATCTATTCCCCCTAAAAATGAGGCAACTGAGGTTTAAGATAAAGGAATCCCACCAAGTGTGAGATCATCAAGATTAAAGTGTATTTGTTTGTACTTGGTAACAATGTCACCATCTCATTGCTTTGAATTAAAGATGAGAAAGATGATCCTATTCTACACAGGTGTTAATTGTACATGAAATATAAAGTTCTATGTATCTATGGTGATTCTCGGTCATCCAGGTCATGGTTGTCCTAAAGGTGTTTTTTCAAGAGGCAACTGGACTTTCAAGTCCAGTTGCGTCTTGCAAAAGCACCTTTGGGACAAAGTTCTATGTGCTGACCACTCTACCATTATCCAATTCCTCTTTGTCAAATCTCTGGTAAAACACCAAGGTGAAATTCAAGGTGTTGGTTGTCACTTATAAAGGCCTTTATGGCATAGGGCCTACTTTTTTTTAAGGACCAATTTTTTACAGTGGTTTCAGTCTGTCCAATGGGATCAGACAGAGTGAAACACTCCATTATCTGCCATTAATCATAAGTTTTAATAATACCCATGTTGTTCAAATCTGCATCAATTATTAAAGCATAAGGTCTTTTCATTGGGCTTATTCTATAAAATAAACTGAATCTACTTCTATTGGTCATGATATTAATGAATGTAGCTGAAGAATAACCATTTGAAAAATAATGATTTGAAAATATAAAAGCTAATCTCTCTTTCTGCCTTTTCTTTTTTTAAGCTCTAAGTGCAAATATAGAGCTTTGTTGCACTATCTTCATGTAATCTGGATAAGGATACCTTATAAGAGTCAGATGATTTTATTGTAACAGATGAAATGCTAATTTTCAACATTTTAAGAATTATTGTGTTGCTATTCTTCCTATTGTTCTTGTAGATAAAGGTATAAGAACAATCTATATTGGCTAGTAGGCATTGATACCTTAAAGACACCACTGAGTAATTAACATAGTATTCTGGATTTAAAACTAAATTATTCATTATACCCAGACAATTTATGTCTTAATGACATTGCATGGCAAGTCACATAATTCCCTACCTACTGCTTAAATCAAAATAGTTTTATCTAGGAAAATATTTAAATTGTGCAAGTATAAGTAAGACTAAAATCTGGGAATAAAAGACTAGCAGGCATCTGTAATGAAAACATCAGATGTTAATTTAGGCAACTCCCACATTTCAAAGCTAAGTTATGCCTTTCAAATATATATTTTTTGTTTTAAGAACTGTGTCATTTCCTAATATGAATGAAAGCATGACATGGAGGATGTTAATTTATGTTATAGCAGTATTTATATTGTTTCTAGAAAAATAAAAGTCTGGTGGGCAAATATATTATTTTCAAAGACATTATCATTATATACTGTGATGCTATTTTTCTGAATGATCCACAAATTTTCCATATATTGTCTTAAATATATTGTGGATCAGATTCTATATAAATGTTTGTCAGATCCATTTCTGCCTTTGTCTCTGCCTTTTTCTCTCTAATAGTCTCCACCTCGACTGTTATGTGCTAGGAGCTGGGAAATAGTCTCATGAGTATGTTTTGTCTTGAAACAATTTTCATTATTTGGGTTGACATCAGTTATAAAAATTCTTGCATAAGTATTATCCTGCTCAAGTTGTCTGTACTCTGATCCATCAATCTGAGATCACTGTAATTGATATTATGTGAGGCTGCTGTTGAACGTCAACTCAAAGAATGAAATATTTCAAATGCTATATAAATATTTTAAACACTGCTACAGTGAACATGTGCTATGTCAAGATTTACTTGCTTATTTCCAAGTGCAATTTATAGTATGACATTCTTAAATTCTAAGGCTTCATTCCTATACATATTAACTTGAACATCAATTTAGTTAGTTCAGTGGGGAAGATTTCTGAATAAATTAGATAGAATAGATGGGGATAGAGGTCTTTACGTATGCTTCAAGTCTATGCTGACTCCTGTTTGGCTGCCTGGACAAACCCCTGCAGTTTTCTTGACAAGATTTCTGAAGTGATTTGTCATTGCCTGCTTCATAGGGTTGAGAGAGACAGTGACTGGACAGTCAGTATATAGTACATAAGTAAAAATGCCTTATGGAAATTTACCGGAGTAATTATCTTTACCCAGGTGAATTTCCTTTTTTTTTTAATTTTAGTTTTTCTAGCATAGAAGAGAAGATAGCTAGAAATATGAAATAATACCTGATATGTGATTTGCATTGGTTGTTGGTCTGCTTCTGGGTCCAATTCAAGGCAGCAGTCATCACCTATCAAGCCCTTACATGGCATAGGACCAGATTACCTACAGAACTGGCTTTGCCCCATCCTATCAACTCTCTCACTCATTCAGGAAGGAAATTATGATGCAGACCTTGTCAGTCAAGGAATTTTATTTGGCGGGGTCTAGGAAGGGACCTTTCTCTGTTGCTACCTGCAAGGCGCTCTCTTGGCCTTCTGAAAAGGCATCTAAACTTAGTTCTGTGGTTAGTTCTGTGTGAGAGGCTGGCTAGCCCTTTGAAAGCTCCCACCACCTGTAATAACCAATGTTAAATGGCTGTCTTGGAATTTTTATCCTTTTAAAGCTTACTATGTCATTGTTCTATTTTTTTAATCCAACCTTAATTTTAATGTTAATTTTAAACAATTGTTCTTTAATGGTCAACAGGTGATTTAAAAATATGAAATATAAATAAAGGAATTTAAATAAATACATTGATATACATTGATATACAACTGATATACATTGAAAAAACCCACTCTTCAGTAAATCTTCAAGATAATTTGTTATTTTGTTTGCATTGGATAAAATTTCATTTTACATACCACTTATTCAAAAAAAAGTTATATTGGCTGATTTCTTAAACATTTATCAATTGTTTCTTTAATTTATCCTTAAAACAAAAGTATTCCCACATTCTTATGCCAATGTTATTGCAATGTGAGGCATTTATCAGGTGATGGCCTAGATGACTGCACTCTTAATATATCTAAGGAAAATCTATTTTCAATTCTCAGCTGCCATTGTTTACATGATTTTTAATTAGGCACTGAGAAAAAATCCTTTACACTGCAATTTTCTAATTCTACTGAAAGGAGAAGCAACTTCTGTGTCTCATTTAGCAGAAGAATCTCACTTTTTATTGACTTCCCTCAATAATATGCATGGACTACATTCATTTAAGTATTTTCTAATCTGAAACCCCTTATCCTCAACAAAGGTTGAAAATTATAACTTCTTAATGTAACACAAATATGAAAAATAGTAAATACATAAAAACAATCACTTTCATTATATTTATTTTATTATACATTAATGTATATAGATGAAATTAATTTAGTTTTTCTCTTGTTCTTATTTTTGTTTTGGCCCATTGCCCAGCATATGGTCCCTGGTAGGCCACCAGAGAAAAAGATAGGCATTTGACTAAAAAAATACTGAAATATAAACAAATGTAATGTATAATATAATGTATAACCTGTAGTTGTTTCTGTGTTGCACTTCCAAGTTTTTCTGATTAGGAGAAAGAAATGCCTATTTCTGGTATAGAGAGAAGCTAATATGGAGTCTTTGGTTCTGAACTTGGTGTTCACTTGCAGGCATTTCATTACCCGATTAGGTAACATCAGTGTAAGTAGTTGTGGGATTTGCAGTCCTCACACTCATGGTATTACCTAGTTGGGAATGAAACAACCAAGTTCAGGAAGCATAGAGGACTCCATAATTCAACCTTGGGCTACATATTCTCTTTTATTAGAAGTTAATGTGTACCAGCATTAGTTCATGAGTTAATATAATGTATGTTAGAGGTTTCTTCTTCTGGATACTTTAGAAATTGTTTCATTTTTTTCTTCTTGCTTGTGCTTTTGGACTTGAAGATAGGAGACTGTTTCTGTGCTGTGATTGTTTTCTGCTATACATATTTCCATTATTCTTATTATGAGACTGTTGTCTTACAACTGAAAAGATAAATTGTTATTGTTAAGACTTCAATGTTTGCTGTGGAAAACTAAAATATATTGCATTTCCTGATCTAATTTTCTCATAATTCTATAAATTACACTACACTTTGGTGAAATGTAAATAGGAAATTGTTTCTTCTTTATTATCTAAATGCTACAACAGACTGCCTCTCAATGGGTCAAAATTCTTCTCAAAGTACACCAGATAGAAATTTTGTTATATTCTAATGTCAAGTGTTTTTAGATAAATTATTTGTAACCCAAAAGTTGTAGTACAATTGAGAAATGAATAAAATCTGGTGGAAACTGGAAGACAGAAGTTCAGGAAACACAATTCTCAGGTAAATAAAGTCAATTAAAGCTAAATACTGTAGATCCTGCAGAAAACAAGAATATTGTTAACAGATGACTTAGAGACTTAAGGAAATCAGATTTGAGGAGGGGCAGAAGATTGTCCAAAAAGGCAGTTTTGAAGGCATATCGGACCTTGAAGGAATTAGTAAGATGAATAAAACTTGCTCAAGGGAATAAAGGGAGATATGACAAAACAAGGGAGAGTTAGAAAGATCACTTGGAAGTAAGAGGTAAAATGGAGAGAGTACATTTCCATTATCTACTGTTACATTTTACATACAAATGTGTAATACCAACTTCTCCTCCTGTATGTAGAAAAGGAGAGAGGACAGCTTAGAGCAATGATGGTGAAACTTTTAGGCACTGAGTGCCCAAAGTGCATGTACATGCCCAAACTGCAAGATGTAGGCGTATGTGCCCATGCCTGCACATGCATGGCAGAGACCTAAAGACAAGTTGGCTGGCAGGAGGCAGGGCATCCCAACACCGGCAGCTCTATAAGAGGTGAAATCTTTTTCTTTTGTGAGCTTCTGTTTCATTATTTGAGGGAAACTTCTGTTTCCCTGCAAACGATGGAAAGAAATACTATGGAGAAATGCGGTGGAGCTGAGCTGGAGCGATGGCATGTGTGCCTACAGAGAGGGTGTGCATGCTACCTCTGGCACATTCGCCATCACTTAGAGCAGGGGTCCCCAACCGCCGGTCCCGCGGACGGTACCGGCCGCGGAACAAGCCTTACCGGGCCGCTGGTTGCTGGGCGCCGCCATCTTTTTGGTAAAAGCGCTTCTGGTGAGCTTTTCCGGGTAGAAAGCTCACCGGAAGCGCTGTTTCGCATAAAAGATGGCGGCGCCAGCTCGGTGAGCTTTTCCGGGTAGAAAGCCATTTCTACCGAAAAGCTCACCAGAGCGCTGGCGCCGCCATCTTTTATGACTAAACAGCGCTTCGTGACGTCACCGAAGCGCCTTTTCGTCATAAAAGATGGCGGCGCCCAGTTGACGCCTGATACCGGGCGCGGCGCCCAGCTGATGTCGGAACCGGGCCGCGGCGTCGAAAAGGTTGGGGATCCCTGACTTAGAGGGTGCCCTTAGACCATTGGCACTTATTTAACGGGAAAATGAATCTGGCAAATCAGACTATTTTGTGTGTACTAAATCTTCCAGGAAAAAAAAATGAGATCAAGAGGAAAAGGACCAGGAAGTTTTACATATTTGATGTATAAATAAAAAGCATATTATTTTTGTTTTCTGAAGAGAAAAATCCTGAATAGAAAGATTAAAAATACATCTGTTGGTAATAATTAGGGTTATTTCGAGATTCTGTCTGACTAACAGAAGCTTACCATTTTTGTCTTCTACTGGGAAATTCTTTGACACCAAAATGATTTAAAATTATTCTTCCACACAGTTTGTATCAGCACTTTAAAGCAAAAGTGCTGTCAGTATACAGATCTGAAATTTCATAGGATTTTGAAGCTCTTGGCAGTTCATTTCAACTGAAAGCAAAATTCTCCTAGAAGTTTTTTGCTCCTTTTTTAAAAAACAAAACAAAACAAAGCTGAAAGAGAGACCTCACCAACTGTATTGCCTTCACTTTAGAATCCAATTTAGCTCCTGGGTTGCTAAGACGAGGCCTTTTCTATCTTTTAACGCATGGCCACTGTTAGAATAAGTTAGAAACATCCATGTAGCCTATGAATGTCTCCCTGAGTCTGAACAAATAATTAATTACAGTGATCTATGCATTGGTGAAAAAAATACTTCTGCTTTTAGAAAATGCACCTTAGCTCTCTTCTCACATTTAAAAAAAAAAATAAAAATGAATCTGAGAAATAGTCTGTAATATGATGACTACAGGTAATCTTAGATCAATGACCATAATTGGGACCAACAACTCAGTTGTTAAGGGAAGTGGTTGCTAAAGAAAACCCATGATTGTGCTAAAGAACTTACTTCAGCCATTCAAAAATTTTAGCAAAGGGTTCTCTGCCTGGTTGCTGGGTGGGCATAGCCATGGTGGGGGTGGCCTATTTAGCCTCCTGCACCATGGCAGGGAGTGTTTTTGCCCTCCACAGACTCCGGAGGCTTTTCTCGAGCCTCTGGGCGGGTGAAAATGACCTCTCCAGGCTCCAAAACCTCTCTGGAAGCTGGAAACAGGCCATTTTCAGCCTTCCTTAACTTCTGGGTGGCTGTTTTTTTGCCCTCCGCATGCACCCTGCACTTACCTGCATCCAAAACGGGCTGTGTAGGGACTCCTGGGAGGGGAGGGGTGGGTGGGGCCAGCCAGGAGTGGGAGTGGGATTTGAGGGTTCTCCAAACTGCACAGAATCTTAGCTAGGGGCTCTCCTGAGCCCCTGCGAACCTCCAGCAGCCCACACCTGTGCAAAGGTCTGTAAATATGAGAAGAATCCATAAAGTTACTTTTTTAACCCTGTTGTAATTATGAATAGTACTAACTGAGATAGTCATTAAATAAGGACTACCTGTACAGAGACACTAGTGAAATTGATTTGCCTCTCTTGCTTAAGCTCAAAAACTACAAAAATTATGATTACGTAGCCTTTAATAGATGCTGCTGCCATGGTCTAGGCCAGGGGTGGGCAAACATTTTGGCTCGGGGCCGCATTGACTTTTAAAATTTGACAGACGGGCCGGGTCAGCACAAGATTTTTGGGAATCGCCCCCACCCTTCCCCCCTTTTCCTCCTTCCCCTCCCCTCGGAGGCCCCCTGAGTCAGGAGTTGCTACCGCTGGCGCGGCTCAGGCGGCTCCAGTCGCGTTGCCTCGGGAAGGGAAAGGCAAAAGGAAGAGCCGCGGCGGTGCTTTGCAACGGCAGCAGCGGCTCCTGGTTTTGCCTTTCCCTTCCCGAGGCAACGCAGGACTGGAGCCACGTGAGCTGTGCCGGCGTGTAGCAACTCCTGACAGCCCCAGCCGGATACCTGAGCGAAGCCCGGGCGGTGCGGCGGAGGCCGCTGAGCGGCAGGAAAGGGAGCTGGGCCAGCCACAGACCAGCCTCCGTGCAACACGCCGCCGCCCGGCCCCGGCGAGGGAAAGCAGCGGGCATTCCCCGGGCGCGCAGCGGGGGGTCTCTTTTGGCCGGCCCGATTTTTTTTCAGAGCGGAATATCATGCCTGGCGCCTGCGAGTTAAAACGAAGCCGAAAGTTGCTGGGAAGTTGCTCGGGTGCTGGGAGCAGGCTTTTAAAGTGCCGCCCGAGCAGGACCGCCGAGCCGGGAAGCGGGGCACCAAGGCAGGGCAAGGCTCCACCAGCAGCGGCCTAGCTTTAGGTGGCTCCAAGCAGCCCGCCCGCCCGCTGGGTGGAACCTTTCCCGCTCCTCGGCGGGAAGCGCTCCAGCCTGCAAGCTTTGCCTTTGCAAATGTTATGCCTGGAAGCCCCGAAAAAAAAGGGGGATCGGCGGGGACTCACCTTCGGAGAGGTCGCACTCAAGGTGATTTCGAACTCCCAGCCGAGGCCTTTGCAAATTTCTTTTCTTTCCTACCCCTAGATTGCTCCGCACTGTTTTGCAGCTTTGGGGGCCACGTGGCACAGGGCAATACGCCACACCCAGCGATTTTTTTTCAGGGCGGGCGGATTGGACAGACCAATGGCAGTGATTTTTTTTCAGGGGGGCCGGATTGGACAGACCAATGGCAGTGATTTTTTTTCAGGGGCGGGCCGGATTGGACAGACCAATGGCAGTGATTTTTTTTCAGGGGCGGGCCGCATTGGACAGACCAACGGGCCGGATGTGGCCCCCGGGCCGTAGTTTGCCCACCCCTGGTCTAGGCCATAGGCATATTTCTGCCTGAAAAGCTCTATCCATTTATTTTTAAAAAATAGGTCTGGTTAACATATGTATCCACTCACTTTGTATCCTTCCTTGTCCTCCAGAGCTGACAAAATGTGATGAGAAAATATATGTTAGCTATTTTTCATGGGGTGGTGTTTCTTTTTTATTGCTAGTAGCATTTTTTTGTGGAAGGGTGGCATTCTGTCCTAAGTATTTTAACTTAGAAGTTTTGGTGATTGTATTTGGTAAAGATTATTGAAGGAGTTAGGGAACTGGAGATGGACAACTCTACATATTTATGCATAAGTAACTGATTTCCAGAAAACAGCTATTTTCTATTTAGTTTAGAAAGAGGTAAATGATCCAATGTGATTTCTATTCACTGAAAATTGTGG
Organism: Notechis scutatus; assembly: GCF_049901735.1. NCBI lineage: Eukaryota > Metazoa > Chordata > Lepidosauria > Squamata > Elapidae > Notechis > Notechis scutatus. Next base: position 34,853,616 of record NC_142012.1, on the reverse strand, counting down.
AAGATATTTTAAAACAGCAAAGTCTAGACAGTTAATTAGCATAGGTGCCCTTAAAAGCTCCTGCTCTTTAAACCTTAAAATAGTCAGTTAACCATTTAAAATACACTGTTAAACTGTTGTTTGCATATGTTGCCATTAATATATTATTAACCTAAGGATGTGGCATATCCTACATAATAATTCAGTCTCTATGTTTAACTGAAACCACAGTGGTGGTAAAGTTCATGTGTAGATAATATGTGTTCAACAGTAACAAAAAAGCAGGCATAAAACATTTAAATAATTTAATGATTTTAGAAATAAGTTTTTAATCTTGTTTGAATTTTCATTGATAACATCCACTGTAAAATTCCAGTTGTTTAGAACAGTCTGGGTAAAAATAGCTGATTCAGATGTTTTTAATGATTTGGGTCCTGAAGCCTGAAATATTAGACTACTACAGGTAGTCCTTGGTTCATTTAGTGACCATTTGAATTTACAACGGCACTGAAAAAGTAAGTTATGACTATTTTTCACACTTATCACCCATGGTTATATGATCAAAAATTGGATGCTTGACAACTGACTCATATTTATGATTGCTACAGTGTTCCCTGGTCATGTAAACAACTTTTGTGACCTTTTTCACAATCTGGGGAAGCCATATTCATTTAACAACCATTTTACTAATTTAACAAGTGCATTCACTTAACTACTGTGACAAGAAAGATTGTAAAATCTTGTTCACTTTCTTTTCTCAGTTGGTGTGCTAGTCATTAGCAGAATTTGCTAATTCAAAATTCTTCACTTTTTCAAAATTCATTTTTATTTCAATTTCTTTCATCATTCACATAGAAAACTGGTATTGTAGAAGTTTAATTTTCTGAGATTTTTGAAGCAATGTTTCATTTAGTCTCCATCGGTAAGTTCTATCTTTCCTATTAAACATTAAAGTCACTGGATTATTATCTCAAAAAGGGTGTTACTGCTTTCTCCACTTTATTAGTTATTTAATGACTTTTTAGGAATCCAATACATATCTATTCTTGAAAAAGATATGTAGCTCTCAGAAAGGTATGCGTATTCCTTGGAATCACCATTTTTATGTCTCCATATAACAAGATCAAAGTTATCCAACATTTTTAAAAAATGTTGGAAATTTACCTTCTGTGATTTAATTCCCCCTTTTTTTTTAATCAGACAAACTATTCCATTCCAATCTCCTCTAAAACACAAATTTCCATAAAACAATTTTATCTGTTTTACATGTGCCTTAAAATATGTCTCTATTGTCATTTGAGACATACGTTCTCAATATTATAATTTTAATTTTGATTCCAGTTCAGCCCCTACACATCCACCATGCTTCATTATCAGTTTTGATTATAATTATTGATTGACATAGAGGGGCATTTCATTTTTATTTTATATTTCATCTTTATTTTACTTTTCTGTAAATTATATTTTAAGAAAATGAACATTTGGATGTTATTTATACATAATTCTTCTATTTAAAATATGTTTTTGCATATAAAATTATATGATATATCCTGTATTTTTTAAAGTGAAAATATACCTTGTTGGCTTGTAAACAACTTAACATATAATTCATAGTAAAGTTTAGTGTAAATATTTTGAATACATATGTTGATAGGCTTGTTACACATTGTGCCCTTGTAGAGTCTTTATTGACGGAATACATTTTAGCAGATTTCCTTATATTCTTATCTGGAAGTGCTTTCCTCATAGAAATGAGAAGACATTCCATACCATAATCAGTGCTCTTCAACCTTCAGTAAACATAGGATCTTTGAAGGATCTGAAGTTGCACTTGATTAATAGAATAGTTATTATTCTATTATGATAATTGGGTCTATATGTCCTAATAGATAAAAATATATGAAGCATACGGTTGAAGTATGGAATCCTTAGCTTGCTTGCTTGCTTGCAGATATTTCATTATCTTTCTAAGTAACATTTATGAGTGCCAGACCCCATTGGGTAATTTTCTGTCTGCAGTTCTCCAACTTGGACATTTAAATTTTCTTCCAGAGATTATCCTGAAGGACGACATAATATTAAGTTGATCATGCTAGATAGTACTGCATAGGAGGGATAGAGTAGGATAAAAATGATATAACTGATTGGAGGAAAGAAAAATCTGATCAAGAAAATACATACCCACACTGTTCCATATACACTCCTTGAAGTCTGCAATATTCTCAGTAAGAAGAAAGTCTATTTTGCTATTTAAATGCAAATGATTACTTTCGTACTTTATGAGATGCAAAGAACTTTATTTTTTTCTAATTTTGTTTTCAACCACTTTGTTACTAAAGAGGCAATCTATTTATGTAATTAATCAGTCAAAGTATCCCCAAGGATTCTTTCTTCTTTTTTCATCCCTAGAAGATACCTTTTGTTGTTCACAATGTAATGAAAATATTTCATCAAGGTTTTTTGCTGTGATTGATAGTCTTTGTTGAATTTAGTTGAAGGTATTTGGTGCCTTGAGCTCTTTATTCACTTTCATGGGGGTATGGAACATCACTTTAATTCTTTACTAGTAACAGGTGTTTCCTCTATAGGAATCCATTAGCTCCATGTTTTTCAACAATACAAATCTGATTTTGATTTTAAGCATGAATAGGAAGCGAAAAAAATCCCCATGACATATTAAATTATTTTCAAGCAAACTTCAAAAAGTATAAAAGACAAAAAGTATTCAAAGACTAAAGACTAAATTCATAGCTATTTTCCCTCTAGCTCTATTAGATTTCTATAGCTATTTTTTTAGATACAAAGTAAGTGTCATTGATATAAATTTTTAATGGTCAATTGATACTTTTTTGTAAAGTCAAAAAAGATACTTTTTTGTAAAAAAAAAAAAAATGCTAGTCATTGATTCCTAATAACATTCAGAATTTTCAAAAAAATTTCTTGTGTAAAAAAAGTAGAGAAACAATGGTGAATAGAGTTTGATCAAGACACAAAATAAATAAATAAAATACATTAAAACCAATTATTTTTCATCTGAAAAATGAGGTGAGCTTTGAATATGTGATACTACTTGACAAATATTTTTTTTTAAATTATTTCCCATAATTGAACTATTTGATTTCAGCTGCTGTGATTATTTCTGTAGGGGTTGGATATTTTTGTAACATTACATTCTGCCATTTAATGCTTTTTTTTAAAAAAAAAAACTATTATGAAACAATAATTTCTTGAAATTCTGTCAACACTATAAACCTAAAAAAATTAAATGGGAGATTCTAAAATGCCATACATTTCACAAATTAATAGAACATTTAATACCATCTCCATTGCATAGTAAAGATCATATAGTGATTTATGTTCCTCTCAGTATCACACATTGATATAAATTCAACTTAAAATTGAATTACAAATTAAACATTCTACATTTTGGAACTATGATTCTTAATTGCAACACACAAAGAACTAAACCTGATATATTTAAGCTGTTCTGCAACTTAAGTCATAAGATATATTCTTTTGGAGGGTGAACTCTATTGATTTCAACTTAGTTCAGATGAATGGTTTAGCCTGTAAAGATTTAAGGGGATATATAAAACTACAGGCTAAAATCTAGGAAGGAAACAGAAACAAATGAAGGTGAACTAGAATTCAATTTGTGAGAGTTAGAATTTGACTTCATATATTTGATTAAAGGCCTGGTCAGTCTTTAGCAATAAAGAATAATATTCAATTTCCAGTTCAGATATGTTCCTCAATGGGATATACTTTCATCCCTTTCATTTAAACAGCTAGAAAGTTAAAATAGAATTTCTCTATAGCTACAGGAACTTAATGTTCAATTAAGAGTTCAATATGAGTTATATCAATGAATCACAATGCATTTAAATCCTTTATAGCGATGAATACCATCTGCCTTTTAACATCAGTGTTACCTTTAGGCAAGCTCATAAAGAATGATGCTTGTGTTTTAGCTTCATTTTCCCAATGATGTTAGTATTTCTATAAAGGTTGACCTTTCAAAAAGAATCTAATGGATACTTCTTGCATTGCATTCTTTGATCTGTTTTCACTTCCTTAATTCAATGTATTAGTACTTATTTATACTTACAGTGAGGAATTTAGAGAAACAAATAGTGTTTGGGTATGGCCCTTTATAAAAATCTAAGCAAGGTGTCTCTTCTTTAGATGACTTGTGGGAGAAAAACAGGACATATATCAATTATAAGTTTCCTAGTATTTTACTGAGATAGATACATTATTAATTTCAATATGTACCTTTGCCCTGTTGCAAAATGAACATACTTAGTGTTACGGTATAATATAAGCTGACATATTTTTTTTCTCCTAAGATATATAACTTCCTTGCTCATGGGATGAAAGGAAAGATACAAACAGAGATAAGAAACATAGGAAGATTTTTTAAAAAAACATATTTGTTTTATGCAATGTGGAATGTTGCCACATTTTGAAGATAAACCTTTCTTGTGATCAATATAAATAATAACAACAATAATAACAATAATAACAACTTGTGAAGCCTATATAAGCCTAGCTATTAAAATCCTTTGCAGAAACTATTAACATATTTTTAAATCTGATCACTCTAAACCTATTATAAGTAGGTTCACAGCCACTGATAAACAAAAATGAAAATTATATAATATTTGAGAGAAATGAGCAAAAAAGTCATGCATACATGCCAAAGGTAGATGTTTCCAATAGTGTTGAGGTCATTCCAGCTGGTCAGTTAAAGCAAACAGGTACTTATATTGGGCAGCAGCAATATAGGAAGATTGTGAAGGTAGATGACCATTTCAATGACAATAGCAAACATTTCAATTCATACTGTGTAGGATAAAACAATGGTAAACTACTCTTTTATTTATATTAAGAAAACCGCATGATTAGAATGTTTAAACTGATTTACAGTCAGGAAAGATACAGCAAGAACAGTACTTTTGTACAATATAATTAATGACCAAATAACATAGATGCGGTGGACACAGTGGCTCAGTGGTTAAGATGCTGAGCTTGTCAATCAGAAAGGTCGGCAGTTCAGCAGTTTGAATCCCTGGCACTGTGTAACAGAGTGAGCTCCCGTTACTTGTCCCAGCTTCTGCCAACTTAGCAGTTTGAAAGCATGTAAAAATGCAAGTAGAAAAATAGGGAACACTTTGGTAGGAAGGTAACGGCATTTAGTCATGCTGGCCACATGACCATGGAGACATCTTCAGACAGCATTGGCTCTTCAGCATTGTAATGGAGATGAGCACCGCCCCCTAGAGCCAGAAACTACTAGCAAGTATGTGCGAGGGGAACCATTACCTTAACATAGAAATATGTATTAAACTTAAGATGTTAATGAATATAAAAACAGAAAAAATTAAGAAATAGAAGAAAACAAAGGAGATCAAATAAAGATGGGAAAAGTATACTGAAATACTGTAGTAGAGATGTCAAAATCCAACATAACATTAAAATATATTTTCTCCTTATAAGAACTCCTAAAGCTAGAGCATGAAATAAAAGCAGCATTCAGATTATTACTGATTTGGAAGGTTATAGGAATACTCATGAAACATAGCAACAGAGGAAGAATCAGTAATGATTCTAACTAAGCTATAAGAACAGAGCTGGAAAAAATGACACAATGGGCAACAGATTTGAATGGCCAACAGACCAATCTAGTTCCAGTATAAGAGAGATAAAGAGACACGCAGTATATTGCCCATTACATTTTGGGTCCTAATTTTACCAACCAATGGAAGACTGAGTCAACCTGAGTTGGGTTCAAACTTTTGGCTGTGGACAGAGTTTATCTGCAATACTGCAATCTAACCACTGTGCCACCAGGGCTCTCTTATATGTGTGGCTGCTAAAAATTAAGAATGAATAGATATATAGCCAATCAGTCATGGTAGGATTCAATGTAAAAACATAATATAAACCCTGCTGGATTAAAGGCTTAACTGCTTCAATGGACTCAATACACCCACTAAGTTCAAAAGCAGGACATGACATGATAGATATTTTACATGGTCAATCTCTAGGACCCAAAATATAGGGTATGATGTTTTTGAATATGGGATAATTTTGTATATTGTTAATAGTCATTTTTAGATTATATCATAGAATGCTCAGCTAAAATAAAATCTTTTATACTTTGGATACTTCAGGGACATATTTGTATTATTTTACTGGCATGATACTTATGAGGCTTTCCACTTTCTTTTTCTGATGCACTTCATTATAAATCAAAATATAAAACTATGAGGAGAAAAAAGATTAGTATTTTGCTTTTCAAAGTAAAATAAAAATACATGGACTTAAAACTGCACATGAAAGGGCATAGTATGTGTTCTGCAGTATTTTACTTTACCAAAATGTGAAAGGGCATTAGTTATGCTATATAATTTCATAAAAATTTAATTTAATTTAATTCAAAAGCCACTTGTTTTAAAATTGCATTTCTTCAAAAAAAATTGCTCACTACTACTCACATATATGTGTGTGCTTGTGTGTGCGTGCGTGTGTGTGTATGTGTGATTTGCTTAATTATGATTTATTAAGCAAACAATGATTTCTTGAATTAGCACATTAAATTATAATTTATTTTTTGGGGAATTCACAAAAATATGGATTCATACAAAGTATACTAAACCAAAACACCAAATTTAGGCTTAGTATGTTATATAAATTTAGCCATTTGTTTATTTAGGACTAATTTATATTACCAACTTCAATTTCAATGCAGCATATGTATGCAGCCCCATACATTTTCATCCTCCTACACCAGGGTCCACAACAAACCCCAATAATATCAACTAGCTTCCATTATGAACAGTGAAATGAATAACATTATGATATATATTTATATTATTATGAACACAAGATTTAGAATTTAACCAATTTCAAATTATTTATTACATGATTGAATTGATGTATTTATTGTTGCCATTGTGTACTGTCATGAGTACTGCAATAAGTTTCTGTGAAAATGTGTGACATTAATAAAATATGGAACTGGTAATTCAGAAAATGTGAATGCTGGTACATTCTAAACATCAGTTAAATGCTAAATATCTTTCTTAAGTTTAAATTGATTTTATCTGTCTACTTTATATAGCTCAATCCAACCTGAAGGTCCATATAATTTACAGCCTTTAACATTCAATTAAAAGCCATTGTAATTATTAAAACAACCAAAACAAGTAGCTATACTGACAAGTCTGAAAAAAATTATGCATGGTTCATTAAGTTTATTTCTAAATAATGTATATATTATTGCAGATAGAAGTAATAAATGTATTTACATGAGTCAGTCTGATGTAATAGTTAAGGTACCAGGCTAGAAATAGAGAGACTGTGACTTCTAGCCCGACTTCAGGCACCAAGCCAGCTGTGTGACCTTTGGCCAGTCATGCCCACTCAGGAAGAACAACTTAATACTAATTTGAAAGATAAATAAATAAATAAATAAATAAATAAATAAATAAATAAATACATACATACATACATACATACATACATACATACATACATACATACATATATATGTACGTACATCCATCCATCCATAAATCTTATTGGTTTTGTAAATATCAAAAGTTGAAAATCAAAAATATATTAAAGTGGTTGGAGAAAAAGACTTTGAGAAAAGTCTTTGACTCTGAGAAAAAATTATATTGAATTCAAGATTCCCCACCCCCACCCGAAACTTGGGATTGGCTTTGAATTCTTTTTCCTCTCTCTAATACATCCTAATATTTTTCGTCTTTCTCTTCTCCTTAGAGCAGGAGCATGAAGTTGAAGACAAACTTCCAAGTTGAAACAAGATCCAAGCCTCTTTAGTGCAGAGATGGTTGGTACATTGCTGCCATCTTCTGAGGCATCTGAGCAAAAGCATAGAAGTAATCCATCTTTCATTTACAAATGAAATCTATCTCCACCTACTCATTGAGTAACAGCAACACTGCAAGAATTGAGTGAGAGGTTGAGTGAGTCACCTTTTTCCTAAGGCAAAATGCATACTTTAGACTAGAACACTTGTTTTTCTCTAGAGAAAAACCTTGGCATTCCTAAGATTGGCACTACTGGATAATTGGATACTGTTTGCCTGTTAATTGGTATCATTAATCACCACCTCTGATAGCAGCACATTCCATAGTTCACTTTGGAAAAAAAACTTTGGTAAAGTAGAAGGGTATAGAAAGCAGCAATAAAGGAATATAAGGATATATTTCTCCTGTATAACCTAAATTAAAATTTTGCTTAGATGCAGAAAAGGTGTATCCAATAATCACCAAGAGACTTCCCCTGCTTAAAGCAACTTCTATACATGGATCAGAAGGTGCATCTTGTCTTTATCCAGTTGTTCCTAAAATTTGTCATATATTCCTAAAATTAGAGTACATGACAAATGTAAGAAATGTAAAACTTTTAAAATAATTCAATTAAGCCCTGATATTAATAAGCCAGTAAACATATTGCTAGTAGAAGATATTTGTATAAATGCCTTTAATAATCCATTAATGTTTAAATTTATTAGAAATTATAACCCCACTTGATTTTACCTCCTTGCTCAGTTCATCTCTAAGATGCATTTATTAAATTACTCAGAGCCTTGCAAACATTATAATTATTTATGAAAGAATACCCATTCTTTGTACAATAGTTAAAATGTTGGATTGCCAGCAAAACCCAAATTACAGTTCATCTTCAATCAAAAAAACTTACTAGATAACATTAACTTGTTAATTTATTCATGCTTAGTCCAATCAATTTTATAGGATTTATTTATTTTTATTTATTTATTTATTTATTTTTGTCAATTGCTTACAAGATAATAGGTATAAGTAAAAACATAATTATGAATACATGGATACATATAAGAAAAATAAAAAAAATAAAAGAAACAAAAGGACAGGGATTGTAGGCATATTGGTGCGCTTATGCACACCCCCTACAGACCTCTTAGGAAATGGGTGAGGTCAATAGTAGACAGTCTAAGGTTAAAGTTTTTGGGGTTTGGGGAAGAAACCACAGAGTCAGGTAGAGTATTCCAGACATTGACCACTCTGTTGCTGAAGTCGTATTTCCTGCAATCAAGCTTGGTGCGATTAATCTTGAGTTTGTATCTATTCTTTGCTCTTGTGTTGTTATGGTTGAAGCTGAAGTATTCATTGACAGGTAGGACATTGCAATGTCTGATTTTATATACTATACTTAGATCAGACTGAAGGCAGCGTAGTTCTAGGTTTTCTAGGTCTATAATTTCAAGTCTGGTGGCATAAGGTATTCTGCAATGAGTAGAGGAGTGGAGAACTCTTCTTGTGAAATATTTCTGGACTTTCTCAACTGTGTTAATATCAGATACGTAATGTGGGTTCCAGACTGATGAGCTGTATTTGAGTATTGGTCTAGCAAATGTTTTGTATACTCTAGTTAGTAGCGTAACATAACCAGAGAAAAAACTACATAAGATTAGGTTAACAACTCTTAATGCCTTTTTGGCTATGTAGTTACAGTGGGCTCTAGCACTTAGATCATTAGAGATAAGTACTCCAAGATCCTTGACAGAGTTTGGATCAGCAACAAGGTCTTGACTATTCAGCCTGTATTTTATTTTATGATTATTATTTTTTTTGCCAATATGTAGGACAGAGCATTTATTTGTTGAGATTTGAAGTTGCCATTTGTTTGACCATTCTGATACATAGTCAAGGTCTTTTTGAAAGGTAGCAGTATTGTTTGTGGTGTTGAATAGCTTTACATCATCAGCGAAGAGAACACAAAGTTGCTCTTGATATGATCACAGAGGTCATTTATGTAGAGTATGAAAAGAGTTGGTCCTAGACTACTGCCTTGGAGGACACCACTGTTGACAGGTACAGAATTTGATAGGACACTCCCAATTTTGACGATTTGTTGTCTGTTTCACAGGAATGCTTCTATCCAGTTATGCAGGTGTCCAGAGATACTGTAAGATTTTAGTTTTAGGAGTAGTTTGTCGTGTACCACTGAATCAAAGGCTTTACAGAAGTCTATGTAGATTGCGTCTATTGCTTTGCCCTGATCGAATTGTGTAGTCCATATGTTTTTGCGGTGTAAGAGTTGCAAATTACAGGATAAACCAAATTGTTTATTAAAGAGTAGGTTGTTTGTCTCTAAGTGGAGGATGATGGATTGGTTAATAATTGATTCCAGGACTTTACAGGTGATGCAGCATAAAGAGATTGGTCTGTAATTTTCAACTAGGCTGGGGTCTCCCTTTTTGAAGATGGGGATGACTGTGGCTTGTGACCATAGTTTTGGCAAGGAGCTGGTCCTGAAAGATTTTTCAAAGATTATGCTTAGAGCTTCGGCTATGGCAGTGGGTAGCTTTTTTAAGAAGTAGGCACATATTCTGTCCACTCCAATAGATAGAGATGGTTTTAGATTGCATAGTGCTTTTTGAGCATTGTCTTCTCTAAAATTGATATGTATTAACCCCTGTATTAGATCATTGTAGTTGCTGTGGCTCGACTAGGAAATACTGGGCATGATCCATTGCTGTTTTTCAAATACTGAGCCAAAGAATGTGTTAAAGAGGTTGGCTTTAATAGTGTCGTCATTGCAGTCTTTACCATTAGGTTCTTTCAGGGGTGGGATGGACCTTGAGTCTTTTAGTTTGTTGTTTACAAAATTGTAGAAAGCACAGGTGGAATTGGTGCGTAGAAGGTTTTCTTCTTGTTTAATATGATAATAGGTGCATTCAGTTTTTAATCTGGTGGTATAAATTTTTGTATCGGCTTTTGAAGTTGGCAATGTGACCAGATTTGTTTTTCCACCAAAGTGATTTCTTTTTGGATTGAAGCTCCCTTATTGTTATGGGTAATTTGTTTTTTTCTGGTTTTGGGAGTTGTTAATGGTACATATAGTTTGACTCTTTTGACTTCAAGTAAAAATATGTTGTAATGGTCTTCTACAGTATTGCATCCAAAGAATAGAAATTGTCAATCAAGGGATGAGAGATCGTTATTTATAAGATCATAGTTGCCTTTTTTGAAGTTGTAATTGGGGATTCTGTTGTTGTGATGATTTTGTGATGATGAAAGAAAAAAGAAAGAAGAAAGAAAGAAAGAAAGAAAGAAAGAAAGAAAGAAAGAAAGAAAGAAAGAAAGAAAGAAAGAAAGAAAGAAAAACATCCCTATTTTAGACACAGTGAGTAGCTGATCCTGAATGGAGAATTGACCTAAACCAGGGGTGTCAAAATCGATTTCATTGATGACTGCATTGAGGTTGTGTTTAACCTTGGGGGGCTGGGGTGGGTGTGGCCAGGGTGGGCATGGCCAACTCTACATTATTCATGTTAGAAGGCACCTGTGATGGCCCAAGTGCTCGCTCAGTGAAAACAGGCTCCCGAGCTCCATTTCCAACTGTGATGGCCTCCTGCAACCATCTGCCAATGAAAAGGAAACTTGGGAGGGCCTCATCAGTCCTCCCAAGCTCCATTTTAGCTGACAGAGGCACCGTAGTCTGGTCCTTTGCTGTTTCCAGGGACCCTGAGGACTAGAGTACTGTGGCCTTTTAATTTCAAAGCCAATGTATTTCTGAGTCTGTTTCACTGTCCTAAACTAGAAGATCAAATGATAATTTTTCAAGTTATTTTACTTTTTAATTGAATTGCAAATCACATTTATTTGTTTAAAAAAGTACTTCTATTATACATTATCAGTATATTTTCAACTCTATCACTCATCATAATGTGTGATAGTTTCTCACCATCAATTCAGAATTTGAAGAAGGTTTGAGGATCAGTTTAGAAATTTCCTTCTCTTTTTAATTGGATAAATTAGTTTCTCCATAAGGTAATCCAAAATAAGAGATTTGAAAAGTTTGAAGCCTAATGGTACTGAGGTAAAAATTAGGGTGGATTGTTTTTTTTTTTTTTTATGTCTACTTTTTTTCTTGAATTCCCCTTCTGATATTTGAAGATTTGTCTAATTTCCTAGACTCTGAAAGCTTGCATTCTTCACTAGTATTTTTCCCCACTGTTATTTCTATTTGCAGCTACAGTCTTTGCTGATGTCAATTTCTTCAGTTAGATAAGAGGGGATTTTGTATTTGTATTAGATTTAAATATATTATTTGAATTCAAAGCTATTATTAAAGCAATAATCATGAAAACTATGCTACGTGACAGTTCTAATGCAACAGCAGTATACAACATCTTAAAGCAGACATGACTTTTCCAAGAGTGAAACTCAGTTGACATTTCAATATTTGTTTATTTAGACAATTAATTATATGCCACCCATTTCCAAAATTCAAGGTGTTTTATAAAACATGTATTGCTACAAAGGCCTGGCTAAACCAACATAAACAATTAAAAGAAAATAAATATAATTGTTCTATTCCATGTCCCATAGAAAATCCATCCTATTTTATCCAGCATTATCCTTATAGGTTACATATAACATTACAAATATAGATTTGTTGTATGATAATGTTGAGTGGTTTGCCTCGAATTTGGATAAATGTTATGTGATCACTATATATTCTGTCATTCTCAACACATTTATCCACTTGTTGCTTATGCTGAATGAAATTCCTTTTTGTCTGATGATATTATTACCATAAAAATAAACCATAAACTCATCTGATTTGAATTTATCACTGCCTGTCCAGCATAACACAATGATGTCCAGAATGTCTATGTTCAAACTAATCATTTCAAGTTTTCCAAGGGACATGCCTCTAACATTCCATGTTCCATTTTTATATAACCTTGTACAGCATAAGCAACCTTTTTCATCATGAGCACTATGAATGGGCTCCATGAAGGCTTTCTTCCAACAATGTCATAAAATTCCTGATTACTACAAGGTTTCTCTTGCTCTTCTCCAGTAGCTTACAGGCTACCATCCAGCCTGTAAGGTCCACTGTTGGTATCCATAAATGAGTCATATTGAGTTATTGCCATAAAGTGTTCTGGTGAGATTTTTATAGGATAGTTCACCACTGCTTTCCTAACCCTCCCCATTTATCTATTCTTGGAACTGGTATATCGTTGATGAATCATAGAAGAAGAGCACATAATGGTCAAAATCCCACCAGGACCATCACTTTTACAAGAACAGGAATGCCAAGCCACATAGAGCTTCTTATACAATACTCACACTTTAAAGTGGCAGAAAAGAATTTGAAACCAATGTACTATCCAAAGTATTATTGTTATAATATTAAACTAGATAATTATAATTTTGACAATTACATATAAAGCAATAAATTGACTTCAGAAGTTGTTCCATGTCAAGTACGTGCAGAACTCTACATGCAGTAACACAACAATTCAGAATCTATATCTCAATTATAAGTTCTAATTTGAAAAAGTAAGAGTATTAGTTATTTCTAGACAATAAGGAGATCAGTGAAGAAAAGATTATATTTTATTTATTTTGTGAGCAACTGAGGACATGCCATTCAAAAGGTGGGGATAAGTTTATTAACATTTATATGGACCTTGGATATGGGTACTTAAGAAGGCTTATGTTTTCTCCTAATTTTATTTGTTAAAAATTGTTTTATGACATTAATACAGCTATAGGCATGGTTTTACTTTTGAAATATAAAAGCAGTCAGTACAGCTATCCTTCTCAGAAATGCAGCTGTAGATGTTGTTTATGCACCCTGTAGTTTCCACAAAGTGATTCTTATTTGAATTCATATTAAATGAAAAACTAATTAGACAGCTCAGTGAATTCTCTCTGCAGCATTAAATGTATTTTCTTGCAAGTGTTTACAAAATGTTTATCTAACTCCATGGAAGCTTTTGACCTGCATATGAAAAAAAATCTTATAGTTCTTTTTTTTAAAGAAAGAAGGAAGGAAGGAAGGAAGGAAGGAAGGAAGGAAGGAAGGAAGGAAGGAAGGAAGGAAGGAAGGAAGGAAGGAAGGAAGGTAAAGGTAATTTTAAAATATCTTGAGTGATCAATTTTATCAAAACTGAAACAGTGAAATATTCCAAGCCCATTTTTCCCTTCCTTATTTCTGCAATGTCTTACAGTACATTGAGCACCGCAATTAATCTGTTTCGATTTATCTGTTTGAAAAAGTCTTTTCCATCTGTTTTTCATGAACCATGCAAACAGTATTTTTATTCTTTCAACATCACATCACCGTTCTGCAGTCTTCTCTTTTAAAAATCCTGATTTTGACATCCCTGATTAGCAAAGAACTGCCAGATGAATAAGTGCCAGTTAAGTTTGCAGCTAATTCTGGATTGGGCAAAAAAACCAGGAATTTATTTTAAGTTGTGAATTAATTACAGGGAATAAAGGGGAATTTTTTTTTTTATTAGTAAAAGAAGTGGATAAGATATCAAATGCCATCATGGGGTATTAGGAGGATGTAAAGCATAACTACTAGTATGTTATAAGTAGAGCAAATTGTAGTACTATAATAATACTATATTTTCATATGCTAATCTTACAGTTTTCTCTTTTTCATGAACACTCAAATGCAGTGTCTTCCAGAACTTTTATCTTAAATTTTATGATGATATTACAAAGTTCAATGCAAATATAGACAAAACAGAATTATTGAACAAGACACAAAACTGTTGGTATGGACTGATCAAGTGTCTTTTTGTCTTTTGTGTCACAGCTCTGTTGAAAGATTTCTTCTTTGAATTGCATGATATCACAAACAAAAGAAAGAAATGAAGCTGTGCACAGAGCCTATCCCCACCTCTCTGCAGCTTTCAGTAGAAAGTCTGAAAGGGAGCTATAATTACATTAGTTTGAATGTGAATACAACTCTGCATGCACCAGGACCTGATTACAGCAAGGGTCCTGGATCATATTGAGGGCTGTACTTAAATTGATGTGAGTACAAAGACAGCTTCTCTTTATACCTTCTATCTGAAAGAAAATTATGAGTTGTGTGAATATTCCTGTTTTCTCACCACATTAAACGTCTACCCTTTTAGATGAGAAACGAAGAAATATGCAAGCAGCTGATGACTAAGGAATATAATGTAATGACTATTTGTACTGAAACAGAGACAGTGACCCAAACACAAATATAGATGTCATGCCAGGGTGTAAAATTTGGATTTTAGAAAAAGAAAGCAAAACTAAAAGTGTAAAAGTTGGCTTCTATTTCTGATTTTTTTAACCTGAAATTGAGTTGTTTTAATTTATGGAATTAAGAAACTGGTTCTTTAAGCTTCCATCGCTATTCATCTTTGATAGATATTAGGAAAAATTAGTTGTTTTTTTCAGCCTTTATTTATAAAGATATAAATCAGCCTTTCTTTATAAATAAAAAAATTGACCTGAATGAACAATATTTATTGCATTTCTGGAAGAATAGTTATTCCTATTTAAAAATATTTTGAAAAAAAATCATCATATGATAAATTCCAATTCGGAGAAAGTTTCAGTTGAAATCTTAACCAGTAGAAACAATTTTATGTATTTTAGCTTTTAATGAAGTATTTATTTATAACATTCTAACTATAATTTTAAGTATAATTTAAGTAGACGGGTACAAACGTAAAAATGCAAATGCAACAAACCCAATTAAAATTATATATGAAAACATCACTCCAACGGGAGAGATTTGAAGCTAATAACAATAAAAATAAGAGTAGCAGATTAGTGCTAATGATCTCCCAAACCATAAATGTAACATGTCACTCAAAGGGGTAGATTATCTGCAAGACTACATTTCTCTCCTACCCATTAAGAGCTATGGTGGTGCAGTGGTTAATGCAGTATTGCAGGCTAACTCTGCCCACAGCCAGGAATTCGAACCTGACTGGCTCATGGATGACTCAGCCTTCTATCCTTCCAAGGTCAGCAAAATTAGGACACAAATTGTTGAGTGGAAATATGCTGACATTGGTAAACCATTCAAAGAGTGTTGGAAACCTCCATGGAATGGTATATAAATCTAAATGCTATAGTTACCCTGTGCACATTTTATTGCCTTCCCTTAAATATTGCCACCTTATGAGAGCTAGGAAACATACTTTCTCCATGGTAGCCCTTGCCCTATGGAACGCTCTTCCCCTGAAGCTTGGCAGGCCTCTGTTGTCTTAGCCTTCCATAAACCTTTGAAGAGCTGGCTTTTTCCTTAGCTCTGACATAAGCTGAGGTAACTACATATTGGAAGGTTAACTTAATACTAGGTTTTGGTTTTAATGTTTATTATTTAAATAGTTTTAGTATTTTATGTCATTTTATTATTGATGTTGTTTAAATTTTTGGCTTCTCAGAGTTTGGTATAAAATATGTCACTAAATAAATGCTTTCAATAAATAAATTTGCATGTGAGCTGTTAAGACTTTTTGTTTGGACCTCCTGTTTTTTTATGTTTTAAAAGAAACTCCCTTTTTTGGCCCCATTTTTATGGAAGTAAATAACTATTTACTGCCATATTAATTTGTAAAAGAGTTTAAAATTATAAGTTTTATTCTAGGCTTATCATAGTTAAAAAGCCCAAACCTTGAAATCATACAAGTCCCCCAAAATGTACAATTAGTCTCAGACATAATGTGATTTCATCCACTTGGCAACATTTCTCCAAAAATGTAAATGCATTTATTAATCAGCAAAAAGTAGCTTATTCTTGCCATATAAACTGCTGTAGGAAAAACAAAGGGAAGGAGATTTTTACATACAATAAGAATTATTTCTGAGGAGAACTGTATTTGAAGGACTAGGTAGTACAAATGGATAAGAATGACTTGGAGGACTGGACTTCTGGTTTGAAGGGCTTCGGCAACAGACAGGAATCTGCAATCGTGCGTGGTTTCTGCCTGGGCTTGCCGCTGGAACGCCCCGAGCCAGCTGGCTTCGGGGCTAAGCCACCCCGTAGAGGTGGTGAAGAAGGGGGAGACTGCCAGCAGGGTCGAGGAGAGCTGCATCTCTCCTCCTCAGCTGGTCAAACTCCCTTTCCCGAAGGCGGTAGGAGCGGCGGTCAGAAATCGCCACCTCAAAGAAGAACTCAACCGGAAAAGAATGTGTAGGAGGAAGATAAGAAATGAAAGTCTTGGTTGACCAGGCGAAGTTGGAAAAGCAATAATTAAGATACCCTGGAATTTAAATTCTCCCAAAGGAGAGTCAGAAGCAGCGAAAGAAAGTGAAAAGGGAAAGGTTTGACTTTTTTTTCTTCTCTCTCCTTCCTTATATTGACAATTAAAAATAAGAAATTGGAAAAATCCGCTTTGGCATCAATAGGCAATTAAGCTGAAAATATTACTAGCCAAAGGGACAATAAAGATTTCTGGATATTAAAAACTTTTTCTTCTATAAGCAGGAAGGGAAAGAAAAAGAAGGATCTGGAAGAGGGGGGATCTGGAAGAGGGAGGAGACTGCCTGGATTTTAAAAGAATCTAAAGTAAAATTTCAATAAGACTTCTAAAATATACATTTTAACTGAAACTTGCAACTAAATAGTAACCCCAGGAAGAGAGAGAGAGAAAAAGAATGACTTGGAGGACTGAAGTGACATGTATGATTAAGATGCCTGGGAAAGGAAATGACATATGCATTCCAATTATCAGGGTTTTTTTCTTCTTTTCCTTTTCCTTTTCCTCCCTTTTCCTTCCTTCCTTCCCTCCTTCCTTCCTTCCTTCCTTCCTTCCTTCCTTCCTTCCTTCCTTCCTCCCTTCCATCAATCCATCTTCCATCTACCAACTATTCTCATATTTGGTACATAGATATTATATTGGAGAAACTCTGCCACATGATTGCAAAATGTGTTTTGCTAGTCACAAACAGGCACATATTAATTAAGAAAAGAAAATATTTGGAAATTGGAGAGAAAGTCATATGCACTGATGTCTAAAGATACCATACTGGAAATTCAAGTATCAAAACAATAAGAAAATTCTGGTACACCTTACACTGAGCATATACTAGTTGCAGGTGATTTTTTTCTTTCTAATACCTATATCTCATTGGTAGGTTAAATTTGTCTCAGTGCCTATATATTTACAAATAAATTTTTTTTATCAGAATATTATCTTGTCTCTATCCAATATATAAAAAAGGGAAACAGCAGCAATATCGATTCTCACATTTCCACTTCAATGTAAATGTAACCTGGTTTCATTTCAAGGATGTTGATTGCTATTCCTTTTTTTCCCTCCTAGGTGTAACACTTGATAATTCTTTCCACTTGTTTGCTGACTGCTTTACTTTTCTCTAATGATCCACTAAGAGTATTTGTCAGTATTTAGCCAAGTGTTTAACCTCTTCTAAGTGAGCTTGGGCAAATAGATACATAGTAAATATTTAAAATCCCATGAATGAGCTTTAGTCTAATCCCTATCAACAGATCCTGGCTATAAAAATGGGAGCATTATACACTGTAGTTTCCTAAGGAGTTTCCCTTTAATCCTAAAAATAAGTACATATCCAACAGTTAATGATTAAAAAGAAAAAGAAAATAGGGAAAGAAAATGTTTTAAGTTGCAGTGATTTACTGTATACAAACATGATATTTATGCTAATGTGGAAAACATAGGATAAGTATTTTAGAGAGACATTATTTCTTATTCTAAATAAACTTATTTAAAGTTTATGTGTCTGTCATTCATGAAATAGGGCATACTCCTGATTCTAAATTTTGCTTGTGTAGAGTTGATTAGTTTAACAGTGAATTAGTTACATTTGGCTCTCTGGTTTGCTTTTAACTAACTTTTAATATGAATATCTACATTGATTGTATACTGGTCTACTTTAGACATCAGATAGTAATTCTTTTGCTTCATCTGCTGCCTGAGTTGTAAAAAATGAGAAATTACTTCTCTAGTTCATATTGATACTTATAAACATCTTTATTTTCAGCTGTAGCCAAAATAGCTCCCAGGTGAAAAAGAACAACATTATACTTCATATGGATGATGTCAAGAATTAAAGTAATTTTCAATTTTCTCAACTTTGAGGCCATCAAGTCTGCAACAGATACTAAATGCCTACCATGAACCTTATTCAGTTATTTCCAGGGCCACAGAAAATTCTGTAGAATGGTGTCAAACTCGTGGTGTCACGTTGTCATCAAGTGATGTATCACAACTTTTTCCCCCATCACTAAATCAGGGATGGGCATGGTCAGCGCGTGATG
This sequence comes from Notechis scutatus, assembly GCF_049901735.1. Lineage (NCBI taxonomy): Eukaryota > Metazoa > Chordata > Lepidosauria > Squamata > Elapidae > Notechis > Notechis scutatus. The sequence continues at coordinate 34,834,518 of NC_142012.1, read as the reverse complement.
CATCCAGCCTTGACACCTTTGCTATAGAAGTAAGATAACTAATTCCGTAAGCTTCTGTTTTATGGAAGGTGGCAAATTAAGTGATCCATTTTCATACCTAATAGTAATATTTCTTGTGTCAATCCAGGAAAAAAAACTTTTCTCTCTCCACTCTGTTCATAATTTTAGAAAGCTAGTATCTCTTCCATAGAGAACATCCTATTCCAAATAATGTTATCTTGTGGTGTCTCAAGGGTACCAAGAAACATAGAATACTACAGAGTCTAACAACATGGAAACAAATTATAATTCTGTATGTTATATTTTATTTTTAAATGAAACATCAGTATGATAATGTATGATATTTCTCTCTTATTGCGTTGACATACTGTCAGCAAGTGGCCTTGTTTACAATGAATTCTTCCCCATCCCCAAATCAGAAAAAATCTGGTAGCATCTTTTCAATCTAACAATGTTATTACAAGATGCATCTGTTGAAGTGAACTGCAGCTCACCAAAGACCATGTGTTTCAATAACAATTATGAATTTTAAAATTTCTATCCAACTCTTCCTTCTGATTTTTGGCTACTGTAAACTAACATGACCCTTCTCCTACAATTTGTTGTTGTTGTTAGTTGCGAAGCTGTGTCTGATCTATTGCGAACCCATGGACAATGTTCCTTCAAGACTTCCTGTCCTTTACCATTTTCTGGAGCCCATTTAAGCTCACGCCTACTGCTTCAATAACTCCATCCAGCCACCTCATTCTCTTTCACCTCCTTCTTCTATTGCCCTCAATCTTTCCCAGCATTATGCTTTTCTCCAATGAGTTCTTCCTTCTCATTAGGTGGCCAAAGTATTTGAGTTTCATCTTCAGGATCCGGTCTTCTAAAGAGCAGTCAGGGTTGATCTCCTCTACGACTGACCAGTTTGATCACCTTGCAGTCCAAGGGACTTGCAGGAGTCTTCTCCAGCACCATAGTTCAAAGGCCTCAATTCTCTGATGCACAGCCTTTCTTATGATCCCACTTTCACAACCATATATTGCAACTGGGAAAACCATAGCCTTGACTATACGCACTTTTGTTGGCAGGGTGATGTCTCTGCTTTTTTAGTATGCTGTCTGGATTTGCCATAGCTTTCCTCCCCAGGAGTAAGGATCTTTTAATTTCTTGGCTGCAGTCCCCATCTACAGTGATCTTGGAGCTCAGGAAAATAAAATCTGTCACTACCTCTATTTCTTCCCCATCTATTTGCCAGGAATTGAGAGGGCTAGATGCCATGATCTTAGTTTTTTTATTGTTGAGTTTCAGGACAACTTCTGCACTCTCCTTCTTCACCTGCATCAAGAGGCTCTTTAATTCTTCTTCACTTTCTGCCATTAGAATGGTATTATCTGCATATCTGAGGTTATTGATATTTTTTCTGGCGATCTTAAATCCAACATTTGATTCATCTAGCCCTGCCTTTCTTATGATGTGCTCTGCATATAAGTTAAATAGACAGGGCAACAGTATACAGCCTTGCCAAACTCCTTTCCCAATTTTGAACCAGTCAGTGGTTCTATGTCCAGTTCTCACTGTTGCTTCTTAACCTGCGTATAGGTTTGTCAAGAGGAAAATAAGATGGTCTAGTACTCCCATATCTTTAAGAACTTTCCACAATTTGTTGTGATTCACACAATCAAAGGTTTTAGTATAGTCAATGAAGCAGAAATAGATATTTTTCTGGAATATCTGCTAGCTTTCTCCATGACCCAGCGTATGTTGGCAATTTGATCTCTAGTTCCTCTGCCTTTTCAAAACCATGCCTGTACTTCTGGTAGTTCTTGATCTACATATTGCTTGAGCCTAGCTTGTAGGATTTTAAGCATAACTTTACTAGCATGTGAGATGAGTGCAATGGTGCGATAGTTTGCACATTCTTTGGCATTGCCCTTCTTTGGGAATTTAAATGTAAACTGACCTTTTCCAATTCTGTGGCCACTGTTGAGTTTTCCAAATTTTGCTAGCAAATTGAGTGCAGCACTTTTACTGCATTGTCTTTTAAGATTTTGAATAGCTCAGCTGGAATACTGTCACCTCCACCAGCTTTGTTGTTACTCAGATTTCTTAAGGTCCATTTCACTTCACATTCACATTCTGCTAAAAAAGTCCCTCTTAAAACTGGGCATAAATTACTGCTGCTTAGTAATTGTGATCATGATGGTCAGTACTTTGCCAAAACATTTATTCAGATTTGCCAACACCTTCTGATGGGGTGACAGAGACAAAGAATAACGCCATGTGGGAATTAACTTGGGAGATTGGGTGAAGAGTCTAGGGCAGCGGTGGGCAAACTTTTTGGCTCGGGGGCCGCATTGACTTTTAAAATTTGACAGACAGGCCGGGTCAGCACAAGATTTTTTGGGAATCGCCCCCCCCCCACCCTTCCCCCACCCTTCTCCTCCTTCCCCTCCCCTCGGAGGCCCCCTGAGTCAGGAGTTGCTACCGCCGGCGCGGCTCCACGCGGCTCCAGTCCCGCTGCCTCGGGAAGGGAAAGGCAAAAGGAAGAGCCGCGGCGGTGCTTTGCAACGGGAGCAGCGGCACCGGAGGCTCAGGCTCAGCAGCTCCTGGTTTTGCCTTTTCCTTCCCAAGGCAACGCGGGACTGGAGCCGCACGGAGCTGCGCCGGCGGTAGCAACTCCTGACAGCCCCAGCCGGACACCTGAGCGGAGCCCAGGCGAAACTGCCTGTTGCTGCTGCCGGAGCACCGCCGGGTCGCCTCCTCCAAGCAGCCTGCCCGCCCACCGGGCTTCCCCTCTGCCGCGTGGCTCGGGGCCAGGCACGAGCACCCACGAGTTAAAAGGAAGCTGAAAGTTGCTGGGAAGTTGCTCGGGTGCTGGGAGCAGACTTTTAAAGTGCCGCCCGAGCAAAATTTAAGCAGCCCGCCCACCCGCCAGGCGGAACCCTTCCTGCTCCTCGGCGGGAAGACGCTCCAGCCTGCAAACTTTGCCTTTGCAAAATTTAAGCCTGGAAGCCCCGGAAACCCAAGCAACTTCCCAGCAACTTTCGGCTTCCTTTTAACTCGCAGGCGCCGTGCCTGGCGGAGGGGAAACCGGAACCTCCTCCAAGCAGTCCGCCTGCCCGCCGGGCTTCCCTCCGCCACGCGGCTTGGGGCCAGGCGCGAGCGCCCACGAGTTAAAAGGAAGCCGAAAGTTGCTGGGAAGTTGCTCGGGTTCCGGGGCTTCCAGGGCTTTGCAAAGGCAAAGTTTGCAGGCGGGAGCATCTTCCCGCCGAGGAGCGGAAGGGTTCCCCGGCGGGCGGGGCAGGCTGCTTGGAGCATGCTGCCATGCGGCTCGGGGCGAGGCGCGAGCGCCCGTGAGTTAAAAGTTGCTGGGAAGTTGCTCGGGTGCTGGGAGCAGGCTTTTAAAGTGCCACCCGAGCAAAGTTTAAGCAGCCCGCCCGCCCACCGGGCGGAACCCTTCCCGCTCCTCAGCGGGAAGACGCTCCAGCCTGCAAACTTTGCCTTTGCAAAGCCCTGGAAGCCCCGGAAACCCGAGCAACTTCCCAGCAACTTTCGGCTTCGTTTTAACTTGCGTTTTAATTTGCTTGGAAGATGACTGTAGTTTTAAAACTAAAGGAAGAAACTTGGGGGTCTTGAGTATACCATGGCCAACCAATAAAATAAACCAATCATTCAGCAAATCAAGCCAGAGTTGTCATTTGAAGCACAAATAAACAAGCTCAAATTATTTTACTTTGGATGTTTGTGATGACTTAACTCTCTAAAGAAGACTTTAATGCTGGGAAAGTAGAAAGAAAGAGAAGTGTGAATGTACTCCATTATACTAGTGATAACTGCACCATTTGAAGATCTGAAATATCAAGTCAGAGAAGATTGTCATGGAAAAAAAATATTTGTGGTCATTCTGAGCTGAAAATGATTTTATGGCAAATAATCAAAAGAAATTATAGAAGCAGAATAAAAACGTACAAATATATTGCACTTATATTCTTTCTTCATCTCCAGAACAGAAAGTGGTGGTTACATGTGCATCCTTCTAGTTTCACGGATGAATAAAATCTAGATTTTAAAAAAAAATCCTAATCCAACGTTCTAACCATACTACATCACACCCAGGAAGAACTACATGCAGGGAGTCTTTTTTGTTAGCATCTTTGGTTTCTTTGCAAAAATTGGGCTTTGATGTGTATTTTATATGTAGGGGGATAAGGTGGCTCAGTGGCTAAGATGCTAACCTTGTCGATCAGAAAGATCAGCAGTTCGGTGGCTCGAATCCCTAGCACCACGTAATGGAGTGAGGTCCCATTACTTGTCTCAGCTTCTGCCAACCTAGCAGTTTGAAAGCATGTAAAAATTCAAGTCGAAAAATAAGGACCACTTTGGTGGGAAGGTAACAACGTTCCGTGCACCTTCGGTGTTTAGTCATGCCAGCCACATGACCACGGAGATGTCTTCAGACAGTGCTAGTTCTTTGGCTTTGTAAGAGAGATGAGCATTGCTCCCTAGAGCCAGAAACAATTAGCACGTATATACAAGGGGAACCTTTTACCTTTATATATTATGCATAACTAGATTGTAGATCATTTTTATTCTGTCAGACACACATTCATTTTCAAAATTACTTCAAAATTACTAGGGATCATAAACTGATTGGCAGAAAATTCAAAACTTGCAAGAACAGACCCAAAGTCAGTGTGGTCACACCATATCTGTTCTCTTCTTCCACTTCAACAAAGTGTCATTTACTGAAGTGGCAATATGGCATCTGTTTCATCATTAAAATTTTATGTGGTGCCTTGATTCTAATGCTAAGGCTAATGCTTGAAACAACAGCAGTAAAAAAAATAGACTATGTTAATTAGTGCAAGGAAATATAAATGATTGAACAAACTGAACCTAGATCTTTATTGGTATGAATTATGCCTTTGTTGATCTATTAATTTCTTTTGTTCATCTTTTTACTATCCAGCATTTAAAATGAGGCTTTATATTTTATTTTTATTTTGTTGTCTTTTGAAATAATTTTGTTCAGTTGTTTTCCTCAAGAGTTCACATGTGAAAGAGAAAATATTGAAGCAAAATAATGATTGTGAATATAAATTAGACATAACTATAGGTTTCTAATTGTTTTAGTACTTATTTGAACTAATTTATATGAACTAATAATTTCAAGGCAAATTATTGTTAAATGGTGTTATTTCAAAGCAATCATCTTCTGCAATACTTCTATAAGTTTTTTCTGGGCCACAAGAGACTGTCTTCCTCTTTTGACCCACAAGTGACTAGGTCTTCCTTGTTTACCATAGCTCTCAGCTGTTAGCAGGTTTGTTAAATGGTTTTCTTTATGGGATCTTATTGCAGTCCCTTGGCTGTCAGAGTTATTTGTTCCTCTCTTCTGAAATGGTCCAGCCATGTCAAACTTAGTTACTTTCCACATGCTGGAGCACACACATGATCTTTATAGCTTCTTCTCCTATGACAGTTAAAGATAAACTTACTGATATGTCAAACCATTTTATTATTTCATTGTATTTTGTGACTATGACTCCAAAATGTGTGCTACTATTGTATATCTTGTTATGGTGATCAGTCTTTAGGAACAGTTTTCAATGCTTTTTATTATGAGGAATACAATTTTGAAATATTCTTTATTTAAATTAAAAGTCTGTTATTCCCCACTCCTACCTTCAACCCCACTCATCTATTTGACATTCTATTTCAATATGCTTTAATCTACAGTCTGAAATAGTTTTCAGTGAATTTTTAATGTTGCAGGGTGGGGGTTCCTGCATTTCCTTGCTTTAAGGTAGCTGAAGGATATGTATAGGTGCTATGTCTTTGTGAAACAGTTTCTTAAGAGTCACATAAATCTTCAATGAAGATATTGCAAGGAGCATGTTCTTCCCCCGTCAGAAAATGTAGGTTTCAAGAAAAAGTAATGAGAAGTGTAAGCAAAATAATAACAAAGATATAATTTTCTGCTATCTTAAAAGAATAAAATATATGAAATATATTTTAAAGCATTCCATGACTAAGATTAGTCTACTATAAGCACAATAGTAACATCAATATTGCTAATAATAGCAATAATAACATGTGGGCATAGCATGCTACAAGTATACCTGACAACTGAAAAAAAGGGGTGCACATTTTAAGAATATCCAAAAGACAGTGAACAAGATTAAATGAAAGTAGTACACCATGAAGGCTTACTGGATACTAAACAGATCAAACTGGCCCATATGAAAGACAAAATAATGAATAGAAAAGATACACAGAAAAATATTACATAACCAGTGCATAAAACAAATCTAGCAGTAGCTACATAACAAGAAGACCTGGCAATGGCCAAGAATAGAGAATCAAAGAGCTAATTTTTGCTGTATAAGACCAAGTCATAAGAACAAACATTTACAAAGCCAGAATTAAGAAGACAACAATAGACAGAAAATGCCATCTCTACAAGGAAGCTGAAGAAACAATGGACTATCTAGTTAGCTGGTGTAGGAAGATCACATACTGACTACAAACAGTCGACTATAACAAAGTAGCAGCGATGGCATATTGAAATAACTGCCAATAGTAGAGAGGGAAAGTAGTTAATATCCCCTTGACACAGATCTACAGTAAAGTCATTGAGATGTCATTCAGATTGGAGAGGTGTGGCCCGATTTTGTGTGGATAAAAATAATCATATAATGTTTCAGTGCACATATTTGTTTGTCTTATTTCAATTTTATTCACAACATAAATCTATAAAACTGACCAACTTCTTTCTACTAGGTTTGGGTTATGTTTACAGTATGCTCATTCTGCAATCCTACAGTTATCCTGTCAGAAATTCTGTTAAGCTCAATGGGAATTTCTCCCTGGAAGTAGAAAATAGAAATAGATTAGGGTTACAGTCTTGCATGTTTGAGAAAGATTGAAAGATATTTTTAATTTCATTTTAATTAACTTATGAAATAACTTATAATTTCTTTGAAATAAGAAAATGGTTTCATGCTAATTGCTCCTGAATGATTTATTGTGAAACAGCAAGCAATCACATCATTGAGTTTGCAAGATATTTTATATTCCATTATGCTTAGAAGCCAATACAAATTCAGTCAGGGATTATTCCAGTGCTTTAATTTTCTGTGTCCTAAATAAAATTCACTATCCCACTACGTGTGTAGTTTTCATTAATATCAACAATATCTTGGCATTCATGATACATATCATTAACAAATATGTCACTAAGATAGGAGGCAAGATAGGATAATAAGTGATTTTTTAAAATTTATCAGTATTTTTGTATGAATGAAGAATCATAGAAAGACCACAGATTTTGAATATAATATCAGACAAGGGCTACCTTGAAACTGAAAAATGTACTGAACTCATATTCTTTCCTCACAAGAATTCATTCTAATATATATTAGCATCAATCACTTTAACAACAAAATGTAAAAAAACCAAAGCTGTGTTTACCCAGCTACTGTTAAATATATCGAAATTAGATTCATTAAATTTATGTTGAAAATCACTCAAATTCATACTGCACTAGTAGATTTGATCAAGATCTACTTTTGTCCTATCTTTGCCTTAAGATACTCATAACCTTTGCTTGGATTCTCAGAGAAAAACACTGACACATATAGAAGAATGTCTGGCCAGGATTTCTAAAGAAAATATTAGGAAAAGTTGGCATTAGAATAATCCTAGCCAATATAGGCAAGAAAGACATTGTGAAAATCAACATTTAAGTATCTGGAAGGTACTAGGTTGTCTAGTGTAATGAGAATAATTGCTGGAAATTGATTTATATTTTATTCTCTAGATTTTCTTGAAATTTTATAACTTTTCTGCAACTGAAATCAGGCCAGTTTCATTAGATGCTAGGAACAGATTACCTATAGTAATATTTTATATTTTATTTATTTTAAATTTGTCACAATTCTGAGATTTTGAGGTTTAAACTATTATCTAGTCCTTTAAAGTTGATGTTTGATTCAATGCTGAATTCAAATACAAAAGGAGCTGATTTCATTTCTGTTTTAATGAAAACCTAAGCGGAGTACTGATTCCAGTTCTGTTTAACTGTGTTTGACAGCTAGCGAACCCATGGATGAATCAAAGTTGACATTTTAGAGCAAAATAGTAGAGCTCTTGACTAAGCCAATAAATAGCTGCAGCTGGTACACATCATGGGGTTGTAGTGAAAAGATATATCTGTGTGGTTCTTTCATCAAACTTTAGATAGTTAAGTTTGTTTGTTTGCTCACTTGCTTTTAATTGAAGACAGGTGATATGGCATAAACCATTTTTTAAAGTTACTTTTGTCAAAGAAAGGTTCAGAGTAATTGTTTCAAAATAGGTTTTATGCTGGGCACTCTGCAGATTCAGCTCTATGGATCCTGTCCAGATCCTGTATGTTAGACTTTTGTTTCTCTTGTGTATCATTTTTCCTGATAAGCATTTGAAAGTTACTTTGCATGAATAGTACATTACTTATAGAATGATTTGTATGCCTTAGATTTGTTAATAATAATATAGGATAAACCTGAATTTTTTAAATATGTTAAATTTAAAGAAAAAAGGAACCATGGAGAGAGACAGAGAGGAAAAAAAAACCTTTTTGAAGTTTTGGAAAGTTGCCAAGCATACATTGGGACAGATTACCTCGGAATCATCCAAGAAAGAATAAAAAGAAATGTCTAGAATTTTATGCATCTTGTGAGTTGATGATACTTCATTCCTGATTCATCAATCTATTCCTGAAAGCTATGTATTTCTGGTGGAAATAGTAACAACAACAAATTGTCCAACTGTTCTAATATCCCACCAGTATATAATATCAATTTTGTTCCTGATAATACTACCCAGTAAATTGTTAGAAGTTTTTTAGTTAGCAATGTTGTATAGGTAACTTTCAACAAATGGTAGTATTATTATATTTTACAATCTCATATAAAACAAGAAACAAGTATCCACCAAAGCCCTTGGAAATTGAATATACTAATTTAAAACCCATGTGCTGCTGGAAGAGTACCTGCCTAAGGGTCCTTAAAGCATTTTAAAAGTATTTATTTAAAATAAGTATCCATATTTAAATTTTACAACCTAAAAAGAAAATAATTGCATACTGTAATTTTGGTGCGAACACATATTTGCATATGTCAATGCATTATATAGCATATGAAATTCTTGTGTTTTTTTTTTCCAAACAGTGTTTGCTACTGAGAAAAATAATTGTATTTGAAAAAGCAGAGGAAACCTGTTAATAATGCCTATATGTTCTATAAAATGTTTTTATTTCCTTCATGGTATATTATGCTTCATCAGTTCTCTTAATCCTAACTTCACTTCACGTAGCCATCCTGAAACAGTTCACTGAACAGTAATTTATCTCTTGGCTGGGCATAACAATCACAACTACAGGTTATTTTGGGAGCAGGGATTTGCATTGCATAAAGTGTATTTTGAAAATCATTTTGAAATGAGATTAATTTGTGATAGGGAAAGTATTTCTCTATTTTTAGAAGCAGTCTCTAAGCTACTTGAGGTTGATTCTTGAATCCTTTTTTTGTTATCAGACATATTCCTTATTTGCAGATTAGTGGAAAGATGCCACATGAAAAAGAAGCCTTTCTGTTTTGATAGCTATTTTAAACTGTCCATAGAAATATAATGATAGATTTCCTTCCAAACAAACCTTTCAGTTATGCTTCAGATGACCTCCAGTTGCTTTCAATGAGGCTGACTGCTTTAGCACAAGACCTTATATTTCCTGCATGTTGAAAATATGGTAACAATTAAACCAAAAGGAAATAGGATATTATGTCATGTGCCAGACAACTATTGTTGCTTTCTCTGCCAAATTATTACAAATTCTTTATTATTCCAATATGATTCTATTACAATCTATTGCCATTGCAGAGATTTGTTAGGCATTAGCAGATAAACTAAATGTTTGAATTCGGATTTGTAAAGATAAAGTTTCCCCTGTCCAGTCATTTCCAACTCTCCATTTCTTAGTCCAGGAAACCAGCTGTTAGGCATCCAGAAATTATCCGTAGTAATCAATCACTCCGAGACAAGCATAATCTCCAATTGATTTATTGGGAACAGCTCTGCTACGTCTATGGAAATTTCCAAAACTGAAACTCATTTCCAGTGCATCTCAGAAATTACACCCTATCTCCTCCCACTTACTACACTTCATAAATCACGAGAACCAATTAATTGCAGTTGGAATTTTTTAATGCGACATATTAAATAACCTTGAACTGTTCAACTCCCTCACCCCCCTTCACTGTTCACATATTTTCTTGTGGCAGCTGATCTCAGAGCTGACACCAGCATTGCCTAAAAACCATTCCCATAGTCATGTGGCCAGCATGACTACACACCGAAGTGCACAGAATGCTGTTACCTTCCCATCAAAGTGGTACCTATTTATTTACTCATATTTGCACGCTTTCAAGTTGTTAGGTGGGCAGGAGCTGGGACAAATAATAGGAGCTCACCCCATCTCATGGCATGGGTCTCAAACTCAGCCTGTCAGCTTTCTAGTTGACAAGCTCAGCATCTTTAATAGCTGAGCCACCGCACTTCCATAGAACTTGTATGTACAATAAATTATGTGTTGCCCTGCTCACACACACACATAACTGTGCTTTAGTGAGTTTATTAATATTCCCCAGCAATTTCCTTCCTTCACCAAAACTCAGAACTGTCCAAATTAAGCCCAGCCACAAGCAGGCTGACATTAGTCCAGATAGCAATTGCCCAATAAAGTTGCTCAAACAAAATAATTTCATCAAACAAACTTAAATCCACACACAAGAGAGATCACGAGGCAGAAAAAGTCCAGAGTTTCCAAGCTACAAATCAATTCCAAATACTGTGTTAATCCAGAGTGAAAAACACAACAACCAAAAACAAACAGCTAGAAAACATACACATTGTTCCAGTGGTGGGGTTCAAAATTTTTTACTATTGTTTCTGTGGGCATGGCTTTGTGGGTGTGGCATGGCTTGGTGGGCATGGCAAGGGAAGGATACCGTAAAATCTCCATTCCCACCCCACTCCTGGGAGAAAGTTACTGCAAAATCCCCATTCCCTCCCCACCCCACTAACCTGCTTCCTGGCTCCATTCTCCTATGCAGGGCAATGAAAGAAGATCCAGCCAATCAGCTGGGAATCAGGAGGCAAAGAATAGGTGGGGGCAGGGCCAGTCAGAGGTGGGAGTTGCCGGTTCTTCAAACTACTCAAAATTTCCGCTACTGGTTTTCCAGAACCGGTCAGAACCTGCTGAATACCACCTCTACATTGTTCCCATTGTTCCCAGCAATGCCTCCTCTTCTATAATAAATATCCAGCTTTCTGGTGCAGTCCATCAAGATGGGCTGGGCTTTCTCCTCTCAACTACTCTGGATGACCTGTTGCTCCTGTCTTTTCTCTGCCCTATATGTTTTCAGATCAGGTGCAGAAGGCAGTTCCTCCTCTTCACTGACCATCTGCCACTGCAAACTTTCCCTCACTGAAGCTTTCTCCAAATCTCTTCCAGACAGCCTTTCAGAGCCATCAATCAATTTAGTTCCTGATATGCCAGGAATGGACTCATCTTCTCCTAAGCTGGCATCTTAGGAGGCATCTGGGGAGTCATCCAAGGAAGACATCACAATTATTCAGAATAAATATTTGGGGCTGCGTATACAGTAAGTGAGAATAAACAGCCTCTCTACTCTTTCTTAAAGCATAACCTTGTAACTCTGAAACAAATAAAAAACCATAAACAACCTAAATCAGATAAAAGGACAACAAAATTCTTAAAATTAGTGGGGAACATTTTTGAACATTAGTCTTTTTTCTTTTATTATTATGTAATTATTATTTATGTCATCCTGCATAACTACTGTCTAAACTGTCAAAGTCAATAGATAGGATGACCTCATATCAGTCTGCAATCAGTTTGAATTCATATCATAGTGACCTTATTCAGGGTATTTAGATCCTGTTAAGGATTTTAAATACCATATTTAAATGGTTTGTACCAAAAATCTCTTCCAGAATGGACCACAAAGAGGTGAATGTATATACTTATTTTCATACTTCAGATAGTCCTTGGCTTATCAAATGGCAAATGGAACTGACATTTCCTTAGCAAATGGAACTGACATGTCCATTGCTAAGTATGGTGGTTAACCAAACTGAGTCTCTACAGAATAGACAGTAATAAATAAGTATACTGTGTATGGGAGTAAAAGGTATTCCAATCTGTACTTTTGAACATGTTAGAGCTTAAAAAACATTTATTGGTACAGTATTTTATTCCAAAATTATATTAATTTCAAGAAGATACCAGTTATTACATGTCCTCAGGCAATAGCCTAAGAAAACTTTGTGAAAACACAGCTATCTTGTCACAAACATTCACTGTTGTCCTCTTCTTCATATCATAGTCTATGATAAGTAGTATGTCAAAAATCTCTTCATGGTTAGCTCCTGCTGAATAATTCAAACAAAGAAACTTAAGTTGAGCCTTGAAGTATTGGTCGTTTTATTTACATTTATTAGCATGGCTCTAAATCTCAGGGGTACCACACTGCTTTAAACCTGTTGGAATTCAAACAGTTGAGTGTCATTAGCCTCTACAATTTCTAACAAATTTTCTGCTTCAGGGAAACAACACTGTTTCATATTTAATTTTCCTCTAGGAAGAAAACTCAAACATTGAGATGAAGAGAACTTGGATTGAAAAGTAAAAGATCTGAAGAGCAAAATGTATTAGCAACTCAACATATTTTCAGTTAAATAAGGAAACTCCAGGACGCTGTGTTATTATCTAAGTTGTGATGGGGAATCAATAGATATTGCCTTACTCTATTTTATGTAGAATCTGGCATTAGACCTTCTGAAACTAATGGGCATAAGAGTAAAGTTGTATCTGTAATGCTATAGTTAGCAATTTTTCTTCCTTTCCTTTCTTCTTTTCCCTTGTCCCTGTTCTCTTTTTTCTTCTGTCTTCTGTCTTCTCTTTTCCCCTTCTCCTCCTTTCCTTTCCTCTTTTCCTTTCCTTCCCTTCCCTTTTCCCTTTCCTTTCCTTCCCTTCCCTTCCCTTCCTCTCCCTTTCCTTTCTGCTTTCTTTTCCTCTTTTCTTCCTTCCAAACACTTTAAAAGAAAGTCCCCTTTTTTGCAATATACGTAATTAATCTTGGTGACTCCAAAATCAATAGGCACAGTGTCCAATAAAGTGAAACACAATGGAATAGATTCACCAGATATGAAAAATACAACATCACAACCCTGCAAAAAAGTAAGAGATTCATGGTTATCTTGTTACATTTGTTTTTTTACTTTTAATTTATACTAAATTGTTCATATCACAGCCAGTTTGATTTGCAAAACATTCCCAACACAATATAAGTATGACACACTTATCTTTTCCTCTGCCATCAATACTTAGAAATTAGAAAAGGTTTCAGGAGCAAACTATCACTTATTCAATAAGACTGAAATGTAAACTAGAAGACAAAATCAGTCCCTTTGTTAAGGAAAATAATGCAAAGAAAGAACATTCAGAAATCCACACTCAGTGATGATAATGATGTGATGATGATGTAGAAGATGATAGTCCCAGTTCCACTAAATATGTATTTCTATGTATTTCTTCTGATTTTCTTAAACCTTCATTAATCAGTTTGGTGGCTACAATGCCTCAAAGAGAAAGTCCAGTCTGAGAGTGGTAAGAACAGCCGAGAAGATTATAGGAAGTTTGCTTCCTGTCATTCAAGATACTGCTTACAAGTGCTATGTGCTTTGACCTCAAAGCATTGTTAGAGACCCCACACACCCACTTCTGTTGCTCCCTCTGGGAGAAGGTTTCAAAGCAGGACTACCAGATTCTATAACAGCTTTGTTCTCTATGCCATCCATCTGGTAAATTCACATGAGTTATTTTTCTCGTCATGTACAGGTATACATCCAAACTAGACTGTTGTTTCTCCATGTCATATAATATATCTGGGTATATGCATAATTTTGTATTTATTTATTTAGTCATGTTTCTGTAGTGTAATATTGGAGTGGAGATCCTTTGAGAGTTGTATGCAATGAAATGTCATTTAATGTATGCCAATTAGTGTACATTCAAAGTGACAATAAAGTTAGTCTAAGTCTTAGTCTATTCAAATCCTGCTATGGATTTAAAAAATAGCATATAATTATGGATAACTGTTGTTTATAAATTGGGTTGTTTAAATTGTTCTAAACTTAGGCTATGATTGAATGCTTATGGTCTTATTGACTATTACATGAAAATTGGTTATTTTATGAGATTGGGCTGCATCCATTTATATGGTCAGCTGTTTGATCTTTATTTCAGAAAATAATATTTACTGTTTTTGACATTTTCTTGGGTTTTTTTGAATAATGAAAATCATCAATGTCTGCTTTAAATTTACTTTTCTTAAGTTCTTATATTGTGAAATTTTATTGATTTATTAAATTTGTTTGCTGTCCATGTAATCACAAGAATTTTGTTTCAATAATTTGCCATACATTGATTTGGTTTTCCTATTTCTATCTTCATTTCAGGCTACATTTTCTACAATCATGCTTAGATTCTAATTCTTGAAATTACACTTCTTTTAGTGATTCTCTCAATAAATTTATTTCCTTAACTGGATGCAATCATTAATTCAGTAATAATCATTTCAAAAAGATACTATGGCCAATGGTTTCTAAAGCCACTGAGAGGTCAAAGAGACTAAGGATAGATGCACTACTGGCATTTCATTTTGATAATACTTTCAACAGTTCTTTGTCTATTTTTTAAATAATATTGCACTGCCAGCCCATCACTACATTTAAACCTGGCATCTTTTCAATTTTTTTAATGTTTCTTTAATCTCTTGAATTGAATTTTGATAATGCAATTAAGCAAGAAAAATCTTGCTGCATCAACTCAGGAACAAAAAGAAAGAAGGATGATGAAAAACAAATAAGTAAACTGAGATAAGAAATCACAGAATAACCCTCATAAATTTTAATGAAGTATTTCCCAGACTTAACATTATATGGTTTTAAAAATAATTTTCCTTTTTTTTACAGTAAAAAAAAAAAAATCAAAAGTACTCTAAATCTTTCCATGAAGTTCTGGTAATTATCCAGAAATAGTTCATGACCCATATTCAGGGGCATACAGCATTTGGCTGCTCTTTCTTTCAGCAGACTCATTACAAGACCACCCTGGAGCAATCAGTAGGAAACTTTGCTGACCGACCACCCATCATCAATTGACATTGAGTCTTGAAAAAATTGATTTTAAGTTCTTTCAAAGCTCTCTGTCAAACTTGCATAATAACAAAAATGATATTGGTTGGGCTATAAGCATCTGAGCTACACCTGGATGAAAGTCTTTTTGAATTAATTTGTACTATGGAATTGTCCTAATGTATCATTTGCATACCAGGCTCTTGACATTGTAACAATGATTTAGTTGTTCTACACCAGTGATGGCTAAGCTTTTCCACATCGAGTGCCAAAAGTGTGTGTGTGCACACGTGCGCTTGCGTGCCTGCACCCATGATGCAATGTGCATGTGACTTCCCTTGCACATATGCACATGGACCCCCCCATGCTGCACACCTCTGCGCATTCATGCACAACACCCTCATATGCTCCACCCCCTGTGCATGCACACACATCTCCTACGTGTGCGTCTCCCCCTGTGCATGCATGGAAAATATCCGACAATCAGCTGGCTGTTGGGGGATGCATGTGCATGTGCAGTGGGGCTGTTCCATGCAACCTCTCGTGTGCCAGCAGAAATGGCTCTGCGTGCCACAGGTTTGCCATCACGGTTCTATACACTGAAGGATACCTTAAGGACTTGACACCATCTTCATAATCTAAAACAATTTTAATGCTTCTCTGATTAGAGATTAGTGGTGCTGATGTCATCCCTTCAAAGTAGACCAGAAAACAGATATGGATTATTGGAATTCTAATAATAAGAGACTGTCTTAAAGGACTTCCAATTTCACCTTGTTCCTCTTCTATAAAAAGATTTATTCTGTAATGATATTTGACTCTAAGGTATTTTATTCCAAAAATAATATATCAGTTTTTGGAATCCCTTTGGTAAGTGATTGGATTCAGAATAACATTTCATAATTAACTTGTTTTCAGCAATAGATCAGGATTTCAGTTTTGGATTTTCCTGTGGTTGCTTCATGGAAGATGAATGCTCCACATTCATGGATGACTTAAAGACTAACATCACATACAAAGAAGCTGAAGTACTTTCCCAACACCAAAACTGCAGGAGATACCTTGCTGCCTAATGTGCTACATAGCATGTGAGGATTTAATGCTAAAAAATATAGTTGCTTTATAATTCTATATCCTAGCAGAAGGAACAATCTCAGTAGTCTATTTGTCATTTAATCTCCTTCATACATATCACATGATTTTTTTTCAGTCTGGATAATGTCCAATTTATAAATTTCTTTTTTAATATTCACTGTTGAAGCAAATTGTGAAACACACTTAGTTCAGGCACTCAGTTGAGACTTTTCTGCTTTAGGTGATCAATATGAAACATAGTTATTGTTAATGAAGCTTTGAATGTCAGCTCCACTTAGTAGATTAGCAAATTATCTTTTCAGGAAAACTAGAACAATACTTATTGAGAATGGATATATTTACAGAATCTTTCAAGTATGATGTGCTGTCTTTTTGCTGTTTTGTAAATAATACTGCTTTATGCTTAACTTTTTAAAAAGTTCATTGTGCGTTAGCTAAACATAAAATATAAAAATTACAAAAACGGATTTGATGTCCTGCAAAATAATGACAGAGGAAAAAAACAGTCTTTTGAAAGGGCTGTACTCTTTGCTTGATTGCCTTTCCTCCCTAGCATCTAAGAAATAAATGCTAGCAGAAATGTGTGTACAGTGTATTAGAAAACAAAAGTAAACTAAATTAAATGAACTTGGATAAGGTAGCTTCAATCAGAATGCAGTTGGAATACAATTAAACAGAAAGAAGTAGAAGATTTTTTTTAAATAAAAATATTTGTAAGGAAAATTAACATACTGGCTCTAATGGAACAATTTAAGTTTTTACAATATGTAATAGAAGTGGTCTTTAGCAAGAACAGATAAATTACACAAATATCAACAAGTTATTCCACGAGGAAGTAGGATGGTGTGTTTACTATAAGCCTTTTTTATTTGCTAATGAATCATATGTGCGATTCTAAAGGTACTTGTTGGTCTCTTAGAGAAGTTCTAGGAAAAAATAACATTCAACCATGAATCATAGAATCCCCATGCTAGATAATAACATGTTTTGTTCACTTGTCACCATGCAAAGATAATTAATGTATTAAGCACAAGTGGAGCATTGGCACATTAAAATAGGGACAAAGTGTGCTGTTTCTTTTATCCTTCAAATGTCTACTGCCTTGGCATCTATACATTGAGTATGGAAGTATGAAAAGGAACATATGTTTATAACACCTGGCAGGGAAATGATGGCTAATTCATTCCAGGGGTTAAAAACTACAAGTTTCATCCAGAAACATAATCCAGTCTCTTGGTGGGGGCTTTGGGAATGATCCAACCTTTATAATCAACATACAGCATTTCTACAAATGAGCTTCAAGGATATAAAACTTGATTGCACGAAATACAACTTCAGCAACAGAGTGGTCAATACTCTTCCTGGCTCTGTGGTTTTTTCCCCAAACCCCAAAAACTTTAACCTTAGACTGTCTACTATTGATCTCACCCCTTTCCTAAGAGGTCTGTAGGGAGCATGCATAAGCGCACCAATGTGCCTACCGTCCCTGTCCTATTGTTGTTTTTTTTCTTATATGTATCCATGTATTCATAGCTATGTTTTTACTTATACCTATTATCTTGTAAGCAATTGACAAAAATAAATAAATAAAATAAAAATAAATAATCTTTCAGCTTCAGACAAGCCGCCATATTACATATATTTCTGGTGTTTGCAAGAATATTGCCCATTAAAGTGAGTTTAAGAGAGCTATGATTCTCATCCCATAAGTAAAAGCAGCCATGAAGAGACCAAATCAATCAGTACAATAATTTCTTTTACTTTCTCCCCATATATATTCTTGATCTGAATCTGTCAAATTATCTTTTAGGGAAAACATTCAAGTGCAGTACTGTATCTCTATGCTTTGTTCTGGTGGTAAAATAAGTGTTCTGGTAGACAGGAGGGAATAGAATAATTTGTATCAGAAAAATAACATGCAGAAAAGACTTTTATAAAATCCCACAACTCTGTCACAGAGAGACAGTTATTCTTTTATGTAACTTTTGTAACAGCAGCAGTAACAAAAGGCAATTATGGAAACTGGAAAATTAAAACAATCCTCTAGGAACAAAATGTATACTTCTATGAAAATATATTTGCCCCAGTTCAGATTTTCTGAATTTTTATATCCTTTGCACTAAATATTATCATAGTTTCATGTGGATCCTAATACTGTTTTAAAAAAATCTAACAGGAGAACAAAAATAAACACTAAAATTTGTATTTGTTTCATTATTCCATAAACAAAGTAATGCACCATGTCAATGTGAAAAAATCATCACACCCTTACATTTAGTAAAGAGTGGCACCATCTTTAGCTTCTGTAAGTACAACCAGACATTTCCTGCACTGGGTCATCAATCTTTCCTATTATTGTGTATAAATTTGGGACCATTTCCCATATCAAACTTTGTGAGTTCTAATATGAACTGCATATGTCATGTTTTGAATGGTCTGCCACAACACTTCTATGAATATTAGATCCGGCCTTTGACTTAGTTATTTCAAAGCACTAACTTACTTTCACTTTGTCCATTTGTTTCTGCTCCTTCTGTGTGCTTGGGAACATCATCTTGTTGTATGGCCCACTTGGGTTTCACTTTCAGCTGCAAAACAGATGGTCTGATATTTTCTACAAACTTCTCTGACACAGAACAAAATTCATGTCGCTTCACTGACAGCAAATCTTTCAGATCTTGAGACATCAGCACATTACTGCATTATGAACTACCCCTCCATGCTTGAACATAGAGATTCTAGATTGTGGAATGCAACATTTGGTTTCCACCAGGCATTGTGAAATCCATGCAGCATCAAAAGTTCAAGTTTTAATGTATCTGTCTATAAGGTATTATCCCAGAAATATGGAATAGTTTCCCAGGTAATTTTTGGCAA
Source organism: Notechis scutatus (assembly GCF_049901735.1). Classification (NCBI taxonomy): domain Eukaryota; kingdom Metazoa; phylum Chordata; class Lepidosauria; order Squamata; family Elapidae; genus Notechis; species Notechis scutatus. The sequence goes on along the minus strand of NC_142012.1, from coordinate 34,815,300 downwards.
AGTTCAGGTGAACCTCAGTATTAGTGACAATAGTTTTTCCTTGCTGTTATTCTGTGCCTTTTTGATGGTGGAGTCCTAAACATTTACCTATTAGAAGATGGGAATGGGTTGCAGGTCTTTAACTACCTGTCTTTGCAGGTCTTTAACTACCTGGCAAATTTTATGTTGTGCTCTGAAGTGATTTTGACAGGAGAGCCTGCCTTGCAATATTTGCTATTGTCTCAACACTTTCCCATTTGAAAAATATGCTTGTTTGGAACCTTTTCCAAATTGATAGAGTACAATGACTTTAAGAAGAAGATCTTCAGAACTATCTCTTGCGTGAGGAATGAGATGATTGAATATTCTATATAGTGAGAAGTTAATTGGGATAAACCAAGATTAGCACTCCTGCTAGGAGAAGCCTGGCACAACTTCAGTTGATAGGCTTATTGCAGCATTTCCTAGATTAGGAGTCCCTGCACTCAGTCATTCAAGCCCTGGTCATCTCATGTCTGGGATTATTGCAATGCACTCTACATGGGGCTATCCTTGAAGAACATTTGTATGCTTCAACTGGTTCAGAATAAGACAGCACGGGTGTTCTTGGAGTCCCTAGGACGATCCATATTACATCACAGCTCTGCAAGCTTCATTGACTGCTGGTCTGCTTCTGGGGGCGGTGGGCACGCCCCCTGGGGCGCCCGCACAGAGGGGCAGGCCCTGAGGGTAGGGGAGCCAGAAGAGTCTTCTGCCATGATTCGCCTTGAACATCCCTCCCAGGGGTTTTGTCCACCTGTCCTTGCAGACCTGAAGGCCACCCGCAGAAGGCCTGGTCCCTGGAGGAACTCATGTGAGGGGGAACAAGAGGCAACCACCACCCGTGACAGATCCGTTTCCCTCCTGTTTTTTTTTCTTGGTTTTTTATCCTTTTAAAGTATTAAGGTTTTTTTTTGCTGGAAGCGCCCAGAGTTTTTGTAGGAGATGGGTGGAAATGAAGGAAGTGGAGAAGGAAGAGAAAAGAAAGAAGAAGAAGAAGGAAGGAAGAGATTATAGGAAAGGTGGCCCAAACAGTAGCTATCCAAAATCACACAACCAGACTTATGTTTCTTCGCATTTAGAAATGGGTTTCAAACAGGTTTAAACACTGGCAAAAAAAAATATGAAGCCCTTGTACAATGAGATATAAAAAAAACCTAAAGCCTCATTCCCAGAGGAACAAACCTTTCAGGAAATTGCACAATAGTTTTTAGCATGGTATTAATTTTAACTTCACAAACTCAGGATCAGTTATTACAGGTAAAAAATAGATAGGATACTGATTTATATATTATGTATGCTGAAAGAATATAAAATAAGATCTAACAAATATTTTTTTAAATCAACATTTTTTGAAGAGATTTTGAATGTAATACCATGATTGTCTTTTCCCATTGAACCAAATTTCTAAAATCTTAAAATTATTGTATCAAGTAATTGCACAAGTTACAGTTCACAGAGATCCACTTATATTCAGGTGTAGTATTTATGATGGGGCTTTGCTGTCAATACAACAGTGTGATGTTAAACAAATAAAGAAATCCCCATGAGGCATTAACTGCCAGCAGAGAGGCTTTTATAAGCAAACAATTGCTGAAAAACAGAAATGTTACAGCTGCTGTCTCAAGTGCTTTACCTAGGGCTGTTCTTGTAAGTCTTTATTTTTGACATTTCCAGGTTCCTGCTTCCAAAGTAACTAACATACTGATTCTAAGAGATCCTTCACAGTAGAAGGCGCTACAATGGGATGTATCATCAGCTGATCCTGTAGAATGCAATTTGCAGCAACAATGACAATCGATATACTCACGTGAATAATTCGTGGTGAGTTATAAAACATTGTGGAAGGCATATCTTTCTGCCAGGAAAGCTGTTGCTTAGAAAAACAGCTTGGAGCAAATGGTAGACTCCGGAACCCACTGTTACTATTCACACTCATATCAGCAAAGCCTTTGTCAGGCAACTTTAACTGAAAGAGTGAAAAAAATATGAGGACAGAGGAAAAGTAGAAAGAAAAGCTTTACAAACAGCCTGAACCTACGAAATAATATCAATCGTATAAATTTATTTTTCACTTTACTACCTTAGGATATGAACAAGCTCATGAACTACTGGCAAAGAATCAAGTGTACCCTGATTACATAAAGCATGAATATTACTGCAGAAAACCTTTCTATTAGAATCTAGACATGTGGGGGGAGATGTCAGGGGAAAAATCTGATAATGAGCATAGCTGCGTTTAATAGCAACTGAACAGACGGCACACCAAAAACGTCCCACTTGAATCCATCTCAGCTCCCCCCAAATTTTACTGTGCTACAAGAAGATCCCCATTATTTCCCCCTCACAGGGAGAAATTCATTGAAACTGAAATTGCCAAAGTTGTAAAGAAATGTGGAATGTACTGGATATGTACTAAGTTCTAATAAATCTTAACAATAGTTCATAGCTCAAAAAAGAAGAGTTAAATGTATTAATAATGGAATAATAGAAAAATGTACTGTAATTTCTCCAACAGTCATCAGAATCTATTTGTCTTAGGCTTATCAGTATAGTCTCTACATCCCTAAAGACATAATTAAAAGGATTATTTTCTCAATGATCAAATTAGCCATAAAGTTTAGGCCAACAATAGGATTTCATTGAACTCAAGGTGCTCTGAGTATTTACTTTGATTCCTAAAAGTGACCAAAGTAACAATACTTCCAAGATTTTCTAAATACATGACAACCTGTAACAGAAATACATCAATTGGAAATAATATCTTTATGAAGCTGGAAAAATGAGACTATGGTTTGGGTTGAATTGAATTAACAACTTGAGTTGATTTTAGATTGAAAATATCTCTAAGAAGAAAAATAAAAGAGCCTCTAAGTGAAAATCTAAGAAAAAATGGATTCGTGCATTATATTTCATGCAAATATGATTTTCTTTTTTCTTTTTGTCATAAAAAAGAAGAGCAACTGCTATTGAACTCACAGCCAGATGGCATTGGTTTGATTATCTTGCTGATTTGTGAAATAAATGCATGAATAATGGAAAGAAGCACCACCACTGTGCAGAAACCAATATACTAGAAAGTCTGGCATTTAGTGAATGAATCAAATGTTTATTCAGAAACATTACTAAATCCAATAGAAATGAATTCTGTATATGCACTATAGCTCAGGGTTGAACTGTCAAGTCCTTGGTTTTCTCTGAGATTGGTTGTTTACTTGTAAATATTTTATTACCTGTTGAGGTAACGATCAATGTCCGAGACAGCATACCATTCAAAGTTGCCACAATGCACCAGTTGGATGTCGGGTGAGGGGACCCATGCCAGTAGAGGTCTGAAAGAGCAAGGAGCCATGAAGGCAAGCCAGTTGTGGCCAGTTCAGAAGCCATCCAGGCCCAAAGAGTACTTGCTGGAGCCAACCAGGAGCACCTGGGAACAAGAGGGTAGGACATGCCGGGCTGTGCTTAGTCCTTATAGCCAGCTGGCTAGAAAACCCTTTACTTGTATTGTTCACAGCATGCCGAGCCGAGACTCCAGTAAAAAGACCCGTTCTGTTCACAGTGTGACCTCTTCTTTTGCTGGCTTGGCTGGGAACCATAACAATAACATTATTAATGCTAGTAAATTTCTATAAACAAACAACCAAACTCATAGACCACCAAGGAGCCCACATTACTAAGTGTAAAATATAATACAATATTTATTAATATGACATGTAGGAAGTAATAGGGTTAATTAGATTTCTACTGCATATACTCATTAAGGAGGCTTTTCATATTTGCAATATGTTTCTATATGTGTGTGTGTGTGTGTGTATGTACATATCACAAGGGCACACCTTGTAAAACAATGATGTTTATGCTCCATGCTACATATAGAACAATTTTTACTTCTGAAAGACCTTTTTAAATTTTGACATATTCGTGAACACTATTATGCATACTTAACTCCCATGATAATCAATGGAACATAAATACATAAAACTATATTTGCACATTTTAAAAATCAGCATACAGAACTTGTGCATAAACAACCATTATACTTGAGGGGATATGTTTGAAATGTGCATTTATTATGCAGTTTGTATTTGAAATATTGGCTTGGGTCACTAAGCAAGATATTCAAATACCATGAAGTGTAAAAAATTATTTAGAAAGTGCTGGCTTTGCTTGCACAGATTTTAGCACAAATGCCAATGAGATTTATTTCTATCTACAAGTCTTATCAGTCTATTCTGAGTAAGCAGGGAATATTTCTGCTTCTAATATCCTGCAGATTAGTAAATAAAAGGGAAACACAAACATGAAAACAGTTTTAAAAATACACTGGAATCTAAAATTTACCTTGTACACTATGAAAAAAGAAAAAATATATATACTTGTAGATGTGGTTGAAGTACATATTCGATTTTATATAATATGCTCATATAAATGAATGAATATGAACAATTTAAGGGCCGTGCATAAGTGTACCATCGTGCCTCCTGTCTCTGTTCTATTGCCCCCCATTTATTTGTACCTATTTCCTGTATTCATGTTTATCCTTATACCTATTATCTTGTAAGCGATTGACAAATAAAATAAATAAAAAAAATAAATTACAAGTACAAGAAGGACTTGCATTCAGGTATATATGAAAAGTGATAATAAGGTTACATTCAGATAAGACCTGGATAAATCAAGGTCTATGTTCATATGGAGCATTGTGCTTAAATTTAATTCCTTTTTAACTTACATTTGTTAAAAAATGGAAAGGAGGGACAAAGAAAAGTTAGAAGGGGCAACTTCCTTTAAGCTAAAGATTATATTGCCAACCAATGTCTTTTTTTGAGGTTCCCAGAGGCTTTTCTAATAAAACTGGTGATGTAATTTCTCACTCTCATTCAACTTTGTAGTAGGAAATACGGAAAGTATTTTTGATATATTTGTTCCTAAATTAACATATTTCCCTCAAATCTGGATGGCCCTGACTTTGTTGATTTCTATAAGGCCTGAAAAACTTGGCTGGTTCCCCACGCTGTGAACCAGGGTAACAATCTAGTTTACATGATTTGTTTTTTTCCTCCCCTCATACCTCATTGGCATTGCATTGTATTGATTATTGTTTTCACTGTTTTATTTTTTTTGTTACTATTAACACGTTAACTGTTGCATTCAGCCACATACGAGATGGTCAGCCACATAAATCTTATCATAAATAAGTGGTAGACTTGTGCCACTCAAGGTAGTGGGTGGGGCCAGTATTAAAATATAGTACTTTTACCTAGTTTTACTTAGTTTAAATCCCACACATGAAGCACATGAACATAAGACTTCCAAAAAATTTATGCTAGAACTGCAAGTAGATAACAGTTGTTTCATTCTCCTCCTTCTCTGAAATGATTGTTCATGTCCTTGCTGTCCTCAGGTATTTTCACATAAGGTGATTGAACAAACTGAACTGATCCTAATGAATCCTATCTTATTTTAGCCTTCCTATCTGTGACTGTAGCATTATTTAAAAATAAATAAATAAGGAATTTTAGCTGAAAGACCAAACATATTTGTGGAAAACAATCAAAGAGTAAATGATGTACTAAATTGTATTTTAAAAGCTATAAAGCATTCTGTTAATACTATGTGACAGATTTTTACCAAATTATTCAATACACTAAATAAGATGAGACACAGATAGACAGATAAATGTTATAAAGATAATATTATGTTAACAACTGTAAAACTCTGCTTTACCTGCTGAAGTTGATCAATTAAGGCAAAACTTTAATTTGTGATATCCATCCATCTATCTATTATCTATCTAGAATAGAATAGAACAGAACAAAACAGAACAGAACAGAATAGAATTATTTATTGGCCAAGTGTGATTGGACACACAAGGAATTTGTTTTGGTGCAACTGCTCTCAGTGTTCATAAAAAGAAAAAAAAATACATTCGTCAAGAATCATAGGTATAACACTTAGTAGTCAAAGGGTACATAGTTATAACACTTAATAGTAGTCAAAGGGTACAACTAAGCAATCAAATCATACTAAGAAACATAATAATAAGCGATCAAATCAAATTATACTAGAAAAAAGTCAATTAAAAATCATAAGAATACAAGGAACAAAGTTACATTTATCCAGTCATATGTGGGAGGAGATGGGTGAAAGGAAAAATCAGAAGATGAATAGTAATAGTAATGCAGACTTAATAAATAATTTGACAGTGTTAATTATTTGTTTAGCAGATGGTGTTCGGGGGAAAACTATTCTTGTGTCTAGTTGTTCTGATATGCAGTGCTCTATAGTGTCGTTTTGAGGGAAGGAGTTGAAACAGTTTATGTCCAGGATGTGAGGTGTCCGTAAATATTTTCACAGCCCTCTTTTTGACTCAAGGATTATACAGGTCCTCAATTGAAGGCAGATTGGTAGCAATTCTTTTTTCTGCCGTTCTAATTATCTGTTGAAGTCTGTGTTTGTCTTGTTGAGCTGCAGAACCAAACCAGACAGGTATAGAGGTGCAGATGACACACTCAATAATTTCTCTATAGAACTGTATCAGCAGCTCCTTGGGCTGTTTGAACTTTTTGAGTTGGTGCAGAAAGAACATTCTTTGTTGTGCTTTTTTGATGATGTTTTTGATGTTAGGTGTCCATTTTAGGTCTTGTGATATGATAGAACCTGGAAATTTGAAGGTCTCTACTGTTGATACTGTGTTGCCTAGTATTGTAAGAGGTGGTAGTATGGGGTGGGGTGGGGTTTTCTCCTAAAGTCTACCACCATTTCTATGGCTTTGAGTGAGTTCAGTTCCAGATTGTTCCAGTCACACCAAGAGGCAAGTTGTACAACCTCCCATCTGTGTGCGGATTCGGATTCATCATTGTCTGTCTGTCTGTCTGTCTGTCTGTCTGTCTGTCTGTCTGTCTGTCTAACTATCTAACTAACTATCTAACTATCTAACTATCATCTATATCAGGGGTGTCAAACTGTTTTTGAATTGCCACTTGCGTTGTCACTGTAGCATCACATGATTTATCGTAACTTTTTTCTCCTTTGCTAAACCGGGCAGCATGTCGTGCATCCAGTCCATGGGCTGGGAGTTTGACAGCCCTGATCTATATCATAATGGTAGCCTTCTACTGAGTCTTTCTGTTTGACTTCATTATTAAAATTGGTTACAATTTCCAGAAATATCAGCGCTGGAAGGAATCATGTTATACAATGACATGGTATACCTTTAGCAGGTATAATATAGTAGGAATAAAAATAAAAAAGGCACTTCTACTTGTAACAGATGTGAAATGGTATGAACACAAGAATGTTAATTTGATTATTTGAATAAAGTGAGAAGATTTTTCCAAACTGGTACCATCTGTTTAATTATGGGACTAAAGGTCTCAATATTACTCAGTAGGGCAGTACTCTGAGAACTGTAGTCCAAAGATATAGCAGACATCAGACATCAATTATACTCCTATTATATTCAAAGCCTTGTAAGTGGTATTTTTTTCTTTTAAAAAGATGTGACTGCTTTAAGGTTTGACATTATTCTTTCTTTACTTATTTATTGTCAGTCTGTTTTGCAAAAGGGTATTGCAAACCTGATTTACAGACAACTTGTTTTCACAGACATCTTGTTTCCACACAGCATGTAGTTGTTGTGTTTAATTACTTTATTCAATTGACCTACATTATAACCTTTTTGTCTGTATGAATGAATATTATCCTCAAGTTACCTGTAGCCTGGAAAACTACATAATAGAAGGAAAGTAAATAACTTTAAAAAATAAAATGTATCAATAGATATCTAAGTAGCAGGTTTATAAAATCATATATTGCATTTATCTTAGTTGTTCCATGTATTGCACAACTAGTCCAACCTATATAGAAACTAACCAAAGAAAAACTGAAAGGATTTTTTCCCTCTACACCTGTGACAGAATTTGTGGCATTTAATAACACTAAGTTTTATAAATATTTCTTTTTTATTTTATAAGAATGCATTTTTGCTATTTAATATAAATATGAAATTATATCAATACTTAACAAAATAAATAATAAATTAAACAAGTTCTGAAATACAATTTTGAAATTAATCACAATCAAATGAAGGATACTATATGAAATGAATCATTGTGTATTGATTTTACAGTATTATGTTTGGAAAGTAAAAATGAAATAAAGCATTAAAGTATACTGAAATAAATGAAGCATGGTAATGAACAAATTAATATAAGGGACTAAAATTCATGCTGATCATTTTTGCAGCTGATGGCCAGGTATAAAAAAAAGTGATTCGTATTATTTGACCATTACATATTTGGACCAATTTCAAATCTCAGTTGAAAGGACATATGTAAAACAGAAAATGTATGTTTTGAGCTTGAAACAAAATTTACCATTTGGACAATATCATTAAAATGTTCTCATGTTGCCTTCATCTCAGCAGAGCAAAATAAAAAGCAGTGATAGTTTCATTAAAAAAATGTTTCACGTTTCTGCTATAGGGTACAGTAGAAACACAGACAAAATCCTGTTACCTTCCTCTTTTCTATCCAGCATCATGAGAATATATAGGAAAGCAGTTGATAGTAAATGTTACAGGTGGACGAGCCAAGCAGGTTTTTTTTTAAAAAAATGGAAACAATACAAGTATGAATATGTAAGACTTCATTTTAAGGTAGTAACATAACATAGCAATCAAAAGATATTTGAGGGAGGAAGAGGAAGAGAGGTGGAAGAATTTTGGTTACAAAATTTTACAGAGATGTTAATTTGGAACTCTCCAAAATCAACGAATACGTATACAGCACTACTCTTGTTAAGTCTGCAGGTGAAGTTCTATCTCTGAAATTCAAAACAATAGAAGTCTTTGACCAATTTATATGGATTCCAACCCATAACTAGTCACATTTGTTTTCAATAGCATCACCTTACTTTATGTTGTCAAAGATATGGAAGATTATTTTATCTTAACTTGTGTTTGAAATTCTTTGCCTGTTTCTGTCAAGACTATTTTATTTAAACCAATTGGTGATTAGACTTTTTTCTGAAGGTCATGTACACATATAAACCGAAAAACGTTAATTCCAACTTTCCTGTAATTATTCTCACCAAAAAAGCAGCAGTCATTTACTTTGCAGAGAGTTAGGCAATAGGATGATAGTGGGAGAGTAATCACATCCTGATTGGTTCCTCACTGTGTCACCTTTTCCTTCCAAATGGATGCCCGCTGCTTTGTTCCAAAACTTCAAAATGTCACTCCATGATCATTCTAATCAGCCAATGTCAATAGCATCAGAAGCAAAGTATAGAATTCCTGTTGTACTGGCCCAGAAATGAAAATTAAATAGCTAACATTTCAATTGCACATAAATACAGATTCAAAATATCAAAACAGGGAATACAGCAGGTGAAATTGTTTGAAGTGCATTCAATCAGTACTTCATAACATCTTGTCTGATAAAAAATAAGTTTTCAGACATTTGCTGTAGTAAGCTAAAAATCTTACTATCTTTGTTTTGAACATTTCTATTTTTCTACATAGAACTAATCTGGCTGAAAAATATTCTTAGAATTTTTCTTGATAAATATTTCCTGGATGATGTTTAAATCATTGTCTTATGAAATAGCCAAAATCTTTTTTAGCATCCCTTGCCTACAAGAAATATTTGGAAGCTTTATATTAACAAAACAGATGTTGCAAAATACTGAATAAAAAGAGTGGCCATTTTTTTTCATCTGCCAAATAAATCTTTTCAAATTTTAAACATTTATGAAGTGGTTAAGGGAAGAATAGAACTGGGAGACTGTGAGTTATAGTTCCATCTTAGTGATGAAATCAGCTAGGTGACTTTGGGCTAATCACTTTGTTTAATCAAAGGAAAAAAGCAATAGCAAACTACTACCCAAAAAACTTGTTAAAGAAAATTGCAGGTATTTGTTGAAGTTTTGCCAGTAGTCAATACTGAGTTGAAGACAGGAAAATACTTGAACATAAATAATAAGTACGTATTCAAGTTTGCACAAAATTATCATGTTTAACATTATACAAAACATAGGTTCTGCCAGCTTCTGTTCGCTTAAAAAATCATTGAAACATGAGAAATGTCTAACTTTTGCATACAACTGTAATTGGAGAATGGCTAAAATCTCTACTTTACATAATTATATATTTCTATTCTAAAAAAAAAGAAGTCTAATTTATTCAAAGTATTTTAGAAATATGGAAGTACGAGTCCAGGCAATAAAGTTAGCGAAGAACTCTCTCAGCTGATACCTCAGAGTACATGGTAAACTACAATGAAGATACTGAGTTCAAGTCAGAAGCACTTTAATAGAATAGAATTTTATTTGCGATCTCTCTCTCTCTCTCTCTCTCTCTCTCTCTCTCTCTCTCTCCCTCCCTCCCTCCCTCCCACCCTTCCCCCTTCGGTCTTTCCTTCTCTCTCTCTCTTTCTTTCTCATGACTAATTGTTTATTGACAAGTTTGGATGAAATATTCTTCAAATTTTCAACATAAACAAAAAAAAAATTAACAATACTATCAGAAAAATTCCATGATCTTTTTTATCTGGATAAAATTTATCAAAATGTATGTGTTATGGATGATCCCCATATGTTACACACACACACACACGGGGGGGGGGAGAGAGAGGGAGAGAGAGAGAAGGAGAGAGGGAGGGAGACGGAGAGGGAGAGGGGGAGAGGGAGAGGGAGGGAGGGAGAGGGGGACATATAGCACTTACAGTCCTCGAGAAATGACAGGCCACTAAATGACTGTTCAAAATTACGACCAACTTCCCCAAAGTACATATGAACCTGTTTCAAAATTACAACAGATAACATATGCAGTACAGGATGAGCTTCCAAAAATATTTCCCTCACATCTACCCACTTACCCCGCAAAGCCACATTTGTTCAATAAAAAAACAAACAGAAAAAGGTTGGAGGGACAAACTTGTTGATCTTTCTTTTCCTGATCCAGTTAGGTGCTAAAATAAGTTCTCCTTCTGCTCTCCACTCTTTATCCCTTTAAAAAACTTTATCTTGATTCCATGCTAAAACATAGGAAGACCAAGCAAGCAAGCAAAGAGAATCTGTAGTTTTTTTCCTAGAATGGGAAGGAAGGGAAACTTAAATCTCCAAAACTCAAGTTAATTAGAGACTTGTGCTAGAAAATGAACAATGCTGGGTCTTTGTAAGCTTTAGCTATTTTCTTCTGACTTCTTGCAGAAGGCTGCTACGGTCTAGCCTTTAAGTCCTAGTTGGGCTGTACAAGCAGTCAGACAGACAGCTAAAGCTTGCAAAGACCTATCTTATCCTGAATCTGCTCACAAGATAATTCAACTCATCCTCAAGCTGCCTTTTATGCAAGGAATAGCTTCCTATAGCCTAGAGGCAAGAAAACTTTGCAGCCCCACTGGCTAGTTCAGGAGGGGCAGCTGTTTGATGCAAAAAGTTCCAAAAAGCTAGAGAACTGATTCTTTATTTGCCCCAGAAAAGCAGGACACATGGGCAGGAGAAAGGGAAGAAGCAGAATTAGGAAAGGCTGGTCACCCAGAATTTTCATTCCCCATTGTTTCTTGCTGGCACGACAATCAGCTATGCTGCAGCCTGACATACAAGGCACCCCAGGATGGGAAACAGAGCATGGGATATGTAGTGAGGGAGGCTAGTCCGTACATTAGGTCTCCCATGATCTCCTTCTCCCCCATTTAATGATCCTTGCATTCGTTTAAAGAATACATTGAGGAGAGAGCAGGGATGACTGGTCATTACTTGAGACAATTCATTTAACATTGTCCTGATGTCAGATCCTAATGGGCAGGCAGGCTCCACTAGGGTCATAACTAGAGGAGTATCTATAAGGAATAAATTTATCTATTTGGGGGATGTGGTCTGGAAAATGTGTGCAGGTGTGGAAGTGATTAACAGAAATGGAAACAAATATTTCCAAGAGCAACTTGTTCTGGAAGCTATTAGTTAATGGTCGTACATTCTTTCAATATAGATACAATTTCCAATCAGGTATCCATAGAAATTTACAATCTGTAGACAATACCAATCATATTCTCTTTTGTCAACATTTACATTTATATTGTCTCTTAACAGTGAAGCAGATGATCAAGTATTGTAGTCTTTATAAACAGATAAATTTTATCTAATTTACAGATGGCTACACCCTACATTTAGGCATTTAAAGTAATTTACAACTTACTTTATAAGCTACTTCGGTTTACTCATCTGCAGAAAGCAGAGTTTCACATTTCAGAACTTACATAATCTCCTGTCCTGAATTAATAACAATATCCAACAGTCAAAAAAAGCTGCAGAACCCAGCAAATAGCTGATGACAAGTTGTGGATCTTGTAAGCTTCTCCAATAAATTTTGCTATGTGCTTATCCATGTCTATAACCCAATCTGCATATGTAAATAACAAATTGCTGTACTTGATGAAGATACAATTTTCCCCCTCTTGTTATGTAAAAACTTAGAACAGAATTGCTGTTGTGAGTGTCGTCTGGTAAGAGTAGTACTGCACTAGCCACTGAATTTTAGTGAATGACTCATACAATAATCTAATAACAACATAATTCTTGTTGTTGAAACATCAAGTGACAATGTAATTCCCACATCACTGACAGTGTGCAGTTAAAAAGACTTTCCCTTAGTCTATTTAATTTATTATTGCTAAAGAGAATTGCTTCTGTGTTTGGGCTTGTAAATTCCTTGGCTAGAAATCAATATTTCTTGTGTATAACTACTATTATTCTGTATAACTATAGTATAACTCCTTTTAGAAAGTGCTGTGTGTATTCAGCCTCAGGGATTTCTTTGGTTAGTTCCTTTCAGTTGGGAAAAACAATATATTTGTATATGGCTTCCATCCCCCCCTCCTTTTTTTAGATAGTTAGAAGAGAGACACAAACAGTTAAACATCCTATTCCTGTGATATTGAGGAACAAGATCAAAAAATTGAATAAAATTCTATTTAAATTCAAAAAAGGAACACCCTTTCATTTTAGTTATTTATATGTTGATAAAATTGCAAAATGACATTGTGCAGTTTTTTCCTTTCTGTGATACTGGTGTGAAATAGATGCTCAAGTAAGTAATTACTAAAATGGAAAGAGGAAAAATAAATTTCTCTCTGTGATGAATGTAAATTCTAGTGGTTTATATTTATTTTAGTCACATTGTCCTACTCCCACAATATAATACTTTACATAACTAATTGAGGAAAGAAATCCTAGAATATATAAAACAAAATTAATTCATTTTTTAAAAAGATCATAATAGAAAAGATACATTCCTTTTATTAACTCATCATCACTACATTGATTTTTTTAAAGTCCATTAATTCTGTAGGGTTCAAAGTATTAATCATGTGGCCTGCCCTTGAAAACAATGAAGGGCAAACCACATGATTAATTAAAATGAAGTTATCCTAATAAAGCCTCTTCAACTTTATTTTTAGAAATAATTTGTCTTTATGATTCATCAAATATATAGAGAAACAAACAAATTAGAAACAGTATATTGTCATTTGAAATACCGTGTTTCTCCAACAATACGGCCTCCACCAATAGGAAGCCCCACCATGTTTTATTGGCATAAAATCAAATTAAGCCCCTCCCCCAAATTAAGCCCCATATTAAACATGCGAAATGGGGGAGAGCGGGGCTTGCCGTTAGTAAGTACTTTTGTTGCATGCCCGGATATGGTGCTGCCTGCGTTGGTGGGGCACTTCATATCGGGAGACCTTCCACCGTTGCTTATCCCTTCTCCCTTGCTGCCGCGGCGTTTGGCGCAGCCACGTGCGCCAGTCAGCTCCTCCCTGCAACCGGAGCCCTGAAGAGACACTTGGCTTCAGGTGCTCCCGTCTTCCCTTTGCTTTGAAGGTAAAGCAAATTATTTTACAAAGCCTCCCCTGCCCGAGAGGGCAGCCCCAGCCACGTGGGGAGGCTAATCTCCGGGGCCTCTTCCGTTCCTCCTGACCTCCCTACGCTGCGCTGCGCGCCTCTGGACGCGCCACTCCCTTCAGCCCAGCGAGCTCTTCCACCTCAAAGAAAGGCCAGGCGGGCGGCTGCGTGGCAACAGCAGCGAGTCTGAGCCGCTCGCAGCGGAAACAGCCACCACCCATAGCCTGACACGGGGAGAACGAGCGAGGTTAGCGCCCGCCAGCCCGGCCGAGATTTGGGAACGAGGGGCAGGAGGAGGCACGCGCACACCAGCGGCTCACTTTCCCAGCTTTGCCCAGCCCTTACGGCTCTGGCACGGCCCTGGCAGGATGAGCGGAGGGTCCGGCGGGAGGCGCTCGCTGCCCGCCAGGGCCACGCCAGAGCCGTAAGGGCTGGGCAAAGCTGGGAAAGTGAGCCGCGGGTGTGTGCGTGCCTCCTCCTGCCCCTCGTTCCCAAATCTCGGCCGGGCTGGCGGGCGCTAACCTCGCTCGTTCTCCCGTGTCAGGCTACGGGTGGTGGCTGTTTCCGCTGCGAGCGGCTCAGACCCGCTGCTGCTGCTCTGCAGCCGCCCGCCTGGCCTTTCTTTGAGGTGGAAGAGCTCGCTGGGCTGAAGGGAGCGGCGCGTCAGAGGCGCGCAGCATAGGGAGGTCGGGGAGGAACGGAAGAGGCCCCGGGAGATTAGCCTCCCCACGTGGGCTGGGCTGCCCTCTCGGGCAGGGGAGGCTTTGTAAAATAATTTGCTTTACCTTCAAAGCAAAGGGAAGACGGGAGCGCTGAAGAATAAGTGTCTCCTCAGGGCCCGGTTGCAGGGAGGAGCCCTGACTAGCCGCACGTGGCTGCGCCAAATGCCGCGGCAGCAAGGGAGAAGGGAAAGCAACGGTGGTCCGAACTCAAGGTCTCCCGAATATCCAAGCTGTCGCCGCCCGCCCACCCACCCGAGGATGCAAGGGGGAGAATTAGTCACCCCGAAAAGACGTCCTAGCCGTTTTTCGGGGTCAAAAATAAGGCCCGGCCTTATTATGGAGAAACACGGTATAAAGACCAGTAGAGAATATAGTTTATTTTAATTTTAAAAATTAGGTCAATCCAAGCTGGAAAACTAGCTTGGTGGAAAAGTAAGGCACCAGGCTTGAAGCCAGAAGACTTTGAGTTTGAGTTCCATCTTAGGCATGAAAGTCAGCTGACCTTGGGCCCAACCCACCTTTTGCAGGGTTGCTGTTCTAGGGAAAATAAGAGGAAGAAGGAATATTAGCAGTGGTGGGATTCAATTTTTTTTTACTACCAGTTCTGTGGGCATGGTTTGGTGGGCATGGCAGGGGAAGGACACTGTAAAATCTCCAATCAGAGGTGGTATTTGCTGGTTCTCCAAACTATTCAAAATTTTTGCTACCAATTCTCCAGAACTGGTCAGAACCTGCTGAATACCACCTCTGAATATTAGGCATTGTCATGCCCCTTTTGAAATCTGATTCCGAGGGGGAGGCTGAAAAGCCGACAGGGAGTGGAACGGGGAATCCTTTGTGGAAGAAACTGGGGAAGGGCAAAGTCCGGCTGGGCAGAGTAGGGGAGAGGTAGAGCAAGACAGAGGAAATATTTCTCTCTCTGGCCACAATGAGTAAATATCAGCTGTGAGCTCTGCATTGGTGACAGGAAGGCCAGTAAAACACTAAACTCCATTCAGTTGCTCCATCCCACAAGGGATTATGGGATCATTAAAATGTAAAAATAAATAAATAATAAATGTTCAAATCAATCAAACAAACAAACATAAATCTTTCCCATGGTGATGGCCTTTTTACTCTACATATAAAGTGAATACTACAAACCCAATAGTCGATACCCTTGGATTTTATCATTTTCCTTTTATGGGCAGGTCTTTAAAGGCTTACTCCTCATGACCTTCCTGCGTCTGCTCCTCTTGCTTAACATCTTCCCACGTGGCACAAGCAAACTTTTGTTCTTGTACTTTTTACTGATTTCACCTAACTGTAAGACAATATTACAGGTTCAATGAACTTAAAAAAAAAAGTGGAAAGCAATACTAGTTCTCATGCTACATCATGCTCTTAAGAGATTTAACTGTGATGTGTTCATTTTATATTTGTCCTCTACAAGGATGCTTAAAATTTTATCAATATTTTTGAATTTTCTGCATCAATACGACTGAAAATCTGTTCTCCACACAAGTCCTAAAAGTAGATAAAAATGGCCCAGTTAAACAAATGAGTCAAATTCTAGATCTTCCTATAAACTCTGATTGTGTTTCTTAGGACTGAACATTAAAAAAAAACCCTTACCTGATTGAAAATGAAAAGCTTGCATATGCCTTTTCCACATAGAAATATGTAGCTTTGGATGATTTTCTTCAATAAATGAATGATCATATTATGGTTATTGTAGTAGGGCATAAAATCCTTCCAAATGTGATAGAATTATGGTCCAAGGATATTCATTTTACCACTGGAATTCACCTAAATTCTAAATTATTGAAATGTTTTGAAGGTCAATTTAGATTTCTCTGTTCTGAATTTCTTTCATGTTGGTATATAAATAGTAGTAAAATGCTTGAATATTTGAAGTTTTATATGCTATTTTAAACTATAAAAAGGAAAGGATCTCATTCATATTTTTTTAAATGAATTTTATGAATGAATACACTTCCAAAGTGTCTCAGCAACACTATTTCTTGAGTTTTACACACACACACACACACACTCCAATTTATTCATTAAAAATGTGGTTGGGTTTTTTTTGTCTGGCCACCATACCCTATTCTCACTGTAACAATGTTATTGAAATTCCATACATACAAAAAATATTGAGCACAATATTTAGGCCTAAGCATATAAACTGTGGAACAAAAGAGCTGTTCTAACCATTTTACTGGGTGTCACTTCAGTGTGCTTCTCACCAAAGATCTTCACATCAAATGTTCCATTGCAAATAAATGCCTTGTTCTCTGTTGAGATGGGGAATGATATTCATAGTGGACAAGCATGGCTATGAAATCAATTGTTGGTGGATAAGCTCACTTATCAGTGATCCTATTTCATTCTGCCTATCAAACCTCTAGCTTTATCCTCTGTCTCAGTTTTCATGCATTTTGGTATAGCTATTATAGAGGAATGAACTAGTTATAGCTTATGGTAATATGGCTGTCTTAGTTCAAGCAAGTGAAAAAGATACTTTATCGTTCTCAATGGAAAACAGAAGGAAATCTTTATTCTCCTACACCATGAACAGATGTGGCAGGCACTGTTATAGAATAAATTTCTTTTTTCTTTTGTATTGTCTTATCAACACTGAATTGGTTTCTAGCAGATGATCTGACTGTCATTCTGGAGCACATCTTTTTATTGATGAAAAGAAGAGAAAATCATTAGTATTAATGCTGGAGAAGGTGCATGTAATAAAAGAAGCAGAATGAAAAACACAAATAGAATATTAAATTCAGCAACTGGTAAGAATGCAAGTATAGTTGAAAGTCAGGTTTCAGAGAGAATTCAAGATGCCGGTTTAAAACTATGGTTTTAGAAGTGGCTGTGATTGAATCAGTCAGGTGAAACACGTATCCAGGGTTTTTTGTCTTTGATTCTCCAATGTTTTGATTATGTTTTCTCAAAAAGTTTATTTTTAAAAAGAAGTGCATTTTTATAGGCACAATGACCAATCCTACTTTTTCTGATCTCATGGTCAATCTAAAGATATTATTGCAAACCACTGGAGTATGTAACATGGGAACATAAAATTTCTGTTCCCATCTCTGAAAGTGAGACTAATACTATTTTTGGGGAAATGAAAAGGACATACTAAGAAAATGTCCTGTCCCAGTTCATGCAAGTAGTACTCAAGAAGGAATTAATATGTTTATTTCACAACTAACACCCATAAAGCATTCAACAAAACTCTAAGTCAATCTCCCACTTTGTAGGAGGTCAAGAATAGCGACCTTGGTGACTGGACATCTTCCAACAAGAGCACCAGAAGTTCATCAACAGAGCATAACTAGCAACAATGAGGCAGCCAGCTGGCTACAAAGTAGTGAGGCTCGAGTGCAAAATGGAGAAAGGCTACTGACAGCGACCAAACCAGAAGGGATTCCAGCAGTTTTGGCTTCAGTGGTTCCAAGGGACAATGAAGCAAAGAGCAGGTTTCCACAAGATAGTCCAAGTCCAAACACAAATCCCAGGAACAAGGTAAAGGCAACAAAATCATCCTTGAACAAAATCCAATGCATGTCTATGACAGCCACTTGATTCCGTTTGCCTGCTTAAATCAATGCCAACTGATGCTTTTTATTAGGAGGTGAAAGCAGAGGCAGGATCTACCAGTTTGGACTGGTTCATGCAAACTGGTAGTTCTGGTGATTATTTGGCCCTGTCCACCCACCCCTGCCTTTTCCTGTGCTTTATTTCCTTGTTTTTGAGTACATCTGAATTGTGCAGCAGAGTAGTTTGCCACGCATCAGCTGTTTTACTCACCGGGGCTGCAGCAGAAGATAAGTATTATAGCTAAAAATTATCTTTTATAAATGCTGGGCGCGTGTGCAAAGCGCGCCCTCACCAAACCGGTTGTTACACCGGTTGAATTGTACCACTCGATGAAAGGCTACTGCCTCATGAATAGCCTCACCAACCTGTGCTGTGCCTTTTGGCATTCAGCTCTGCAGATTGGGCAGGGAAGCAACTGTTTCTCTTCAGAGTCAACACATTACCACTATGCCTCTTCAGCCAGCCTCATCATGGATTGCTCTTCTGAGCTGGCTAGCAGCAGCCATGCATCTCCATTTCCTATTTGTTTCAGTGGCTGCCCAATATGATATTAATATTAATATAATATTAATATGATCTGTGAGGCCATTAATAGAAAAATTCTCTGCAAATGTGCCCCGTTCGCCAGTAAGAGAGCTGTTGGAAATGGAGCCAGAGACAGCCAAACTGCGTTCTGTTCACTGATGATGTAAAGCTATTCAACACCACAGATAATACTGCTACCCTTCAAAAAGACCTCGACTATGTATCAGAATGATCAAACAAATGGCAACTTCAAATTTCAACAAATAAATGCTCTGTCTTACATATTGGCAAAAAAAATATATCAGAAAATAAAATACAAGCTGAATAGTCAAGACCTTGTTGATGATCCAAACTCTGTTAAGGATCTTGGAGTACTCATCTCTAATGATCTAAGTGCTAGAGCCCACTGTAACTACATAGCCAAAAAGGCATTAAGAGTTGTTAACCTAATCCTACGTAGCTTTTTCTCTGGTAATATCACACTACTTACTAGAGCATACAAAACATTTGCTAGACCAATACTTGAATACAGCTCATCAGTTTGAAACCCGCGTTACATATCTGATATTAATACAATGGAGAAAGTCCAGAAATATTTCACAAGAAGAGTTCTCCACTCCTCTACTTGTTGCAGAATAACTTATGTCACCAGACTTGAAATTTTAGACCTAGAAAACCTAGAACTATGCCACCTTCAGTCTGAAGTATAGTATATAAAATTATACATTGCAATGTCCCACCTGTCAATGAATACTTCAGCTTCAACCATAACAATACAAGAGCACACTTTGATACAAACTCAAGATAAACCGCACCAAACTTGATTGCAGGAAATACGACTTCAGCAACAGAGTGGTCAATGTCTGGAATACTCTACCTGACTCTGTAAAACTTTAACCTTAGACTGTCTACTATTGACCTCACCCCTTTCCTAAGAGGTCTGTAGGGGGCGTGCACAAGTGCACCAACGTGCTTACTGTCCCTGTCCTATTGTTTCTTTTTATTTTTCTTATATGCATTAATTTCATGTATACATAACTATGTTTATACTTATACCTGTTATCTTATAATTGCTTGACAAAATAAATAAATAAATAAAAATTGATCACTCACCCCTCTTCCCAACATTCCCAGGAGTACATCCCATTCAGCCTTCTGAAACTTCTGATGTCTCACGTTACCCTTTGAGATAGTTCTGGAAATGCTTCACCTTCCTCCTAGGAGCTAGCCTCTGGTGGGGCCATCAAGAAAATAGGTAGAAGGTCAAAACCATGTTTTTTTCCATTATACTTTAATAAATATAAATACATTGATTTATATACTTGTCTGCTAATATATTTATATATTGATTTTAAAAAGGCTAATGTAAAAGTTGGACATGCAAATACATACAGAAATCCATTTATTAATACATGAACTTTAAAAAAAATCTAATTGAATATTGTTAATTTGAAACAAATAGAATAGATATATGAGAGTATACATAATTCAGTAATAATGCATTTACCTTAGAATTATAAGTGTTATTAAATTATTATAGATAGTCACTTGCACCAAACAGTTTTGCTATTTCTAATGGTGATGTACCCATTTTTTTCTTACATCAAATTGAGCTAGTTGTATTAGAATTTTTGTAACATAAGGTAAGTAATTTCATCTATATATTTCTTCAGTTTTTATTGTATTTTTATCAAAAGTTTCTCAAGATAAAATGAAATACACAGCCATAACAAATTTAATGGCTTTCTCCTCATGAAGCATCTTACACTTTTCTTGCTTTTCTACTTACACTGTGAATAAACAGTATCCTTTTAACCGTTTATCTCTAGCATAACAAAAAAATTTAAAAATATGTATTAATACATTGTACAACATTTATTATTTGGTGCAATTGTTTGTACAGGAGATAAAAAGGACACACAAGCAAAAATCTAATTAATACATTTAGATACACCACCTAAACTACATCTAGTATACAAAACATTATTTTCCTTTGTTTTACCACTCAAGTTTCCATGTCATCCAAAAAAAGTATCCTTAATATGTATGACAGGATAATTATAGTTGCTGAGAAACCATCTTCAAAACTGGTGCACAAGGCTAAGTTACTTATTGCACAATCTACTTCCACTGGTTTCTGCCTGGCCAGGATATTGTTCTGTGTGCTGTGTCTTTATGCAATTGTAGATTTATGTAAATAATCTTCATTATATTTAATTTGATGTTATCATGCAGATTTTATATTATTATGTTTTTATTTATGTATTTTCTAAGTCACCTAGGAGAGACAGTTTGATATAATAATTAAGGCAGCAGGCCAGGGGAGGATTCTACCAGTTTGGACCAGTTCAGCTGAGCCCCTAGCTCTGATGGTCATCTGGCAGTGAACTTGTGATGATCACTGTGAAGATCATGTGGGCCTGCCTGCCCCTCCTGTACTTACCTATATCCTCTCAGCTTATTCATGTGGCAGAGCGGATTGCGGCTCCTCAGCTGTGTTACTCCCTAACAGTAACATAGCAGGTAAGTTTTTTCTTGAAGATATTCACACATGTGCAGCACATGTTTCAAACATGTGCAAAGCACACATGTATGTATGAAGCACACGATCACTGAACTGGTTGTTACATTGGCAGCATCCCACCACTGCAATGGGCTAAAAACTGGGTTACTATGAGTTCTAGGCTCCCATGGATGTGAAATTTGGCTGAGTGACTTTGAGCTGGTTGTTCTTCTAGCTTATCTTATCAGGTTTTGATGACACTTGTCCAGGCTGTCTAAGAATTGGACAGGATTGAACAGAAGGGAAAAAATAAGGAATAATTACAGTACTTGCTAAAAATGGCAAACAAATAAATGTTTATTTACATTTTTGTGACGAATTAATGAATTGCAGAGTCTTTGATTGCAGGAAATACGACTTCAGCAACAGAGTGGTCAATGTCTGGAATACTCTACCTGACTTGGTAAAGTTCAAGAAAGTTGAAAGGATTCTTTGCAAAATTTGGACTTGACTCTCATATCTCCTTCTCAGCCAGAAAGCTATGAATTGCTTATTTCAATATTTCTTTGTGGGAACTACTACTTCTACTTAACCTCTCTTACAGAAGCCTTCAATGGATCCAACTGTATTTGATAACATTCATCCAATCTCAAACTTCTCTTTTAATGGAAATTATCACTCCTCTTACTGACTTGGGGGAAGAGATTTTTGAGAAGATAGTGACAATGCTCAAAAAGATATTGTAGATGATTGTCTGGATAATCTCCAGTATGGATTTAAGCCTGGTCCTAAAATATGAAAAGCAGTGATCACCGTATTGATCACTTTTGTTAATATTTACATGAGGGAATGCACTTTTTTGGTTGTTTTAAATGTTTTGAGAATTTCATTGGTATTTGTTGCTCTCCCATATTGTTTAATATAATTACATAAAGCTGGTGGAGAGGCTATCTATTAGTTCAGGGTGAAGTATAAGCAGGTGATGACACTAATTATGTATTGCCACCCCAGGTGATACATAATGAGCCAGAAATACTATAAGAGTCATGAACCAGTTTCTAGAGGTTGTGATGATATGAGTGTGGCAAAAGAAGCTTAGATTAATTCCAAACATAGCTAGATGCAGCTGCTTATTATCAGCAGACATCTGCATAATCTGGGCAATCCTGATAGTTACTTTGGATGGATTAGGTTACAGCCAAAGTATTTAATATCTGAACTCTTAGTTCCTGCTTAAGTAGCAGTTCCAATTTAGAATTGACAGCATGCAGCTTTAGCTAGTATTCTTGTTATGACTCTGTCTCAAGCAAAATATCCTTCCATCTGTAATTTACATCCTGATCACAACTCATGTGAACAAGTGTAGTTTATTTTATATGGGACTCCCTTACAGGCAAAGAATATTGGGAAGTCAGGAGGGGAAGAAGGGAGATTTCTGATATCTCCTGTCAGCTTTACACAAAGAAACTCAGTGGGGAAGCTGTCAGGAAGTCAGAAGTCATTCCTGCTGCCATTGCTTTTTTGCCCACCATGGACTTTCTGTTTTTCTGTTTAGGTAACAAAATATCTTTGAAATGATCCAATGTGGCAACATTTGTCTAGCGAAAACTAAACATAGCTTAATGTAGTACACAAATGAACTTTCTGTATTGCATGTGTAAAACACACTATGCATCATATCTCTCCCATATATTTTATGAGCAATATAAACTAATGTGATGACATCACAACTGTCCGAAACATCATCAGTGATTATCAAGCATCAACCATCTCCGCTGATGAAATACTTGACATTTCCCGCATTGACCGAGAGCTCAAAAACAGAGACAGCTCTGTGGCCCCACGCTTGTGCAGGGTCATCTGCAAAAATGAATCAAGCAAACGTAAATTCATTTACACTATAAATTCACTCACCAAAACCAACACCAACCATAAGAACCTCCGTTGTCACCCTGACCTAACCATACAGCAACGTGCCCGCTCCCGTGTACTCCGCACTGAACTCAAAAAACGTCTAGACAATGGAGAGAAGGACCTGTACATTGACTACCATGCTGACTGTATCAAAAGTAAGCCACACAACCCACAACTCAGCTTTAACCCTCAACCACAACCCTACCTCAACCGATCCACCATCACCCAAGACTAGGCATGCACGCCCCTAACTACCTCAATTCCAACTACTACTGGCCTTAAATGCAAACTACTCAATGCAAGAAGCCTTGTGAATAAAATACCTGAATTTTTCCTCCTACTAAATATGGCTAAATTCGACATTATATTTGTCTGTGAAACATGGCTCAATGCATCTCTCCCTGACTCCATTACCACAGTAAGGGACTATCATGTTTACCGATCAGATCATGAAATTTGTAGAGGAGGTGGTGTTGCTATCTTCTATAAAAAGTCCTTACATCTAAAAAATATCCAAGTTACCCAGGAGCTTGCTCTTCCTGAGACCATCATCTGTGAACTATCCTTAAATATCACAATTCGATTCTTACTATGTTACAGAGCACCTGATTATGACATCGAACATGTAAACAAGCTAAATACATTACTAACATGGGCTGCATCCTGCCCATACCCTTTTATCTTTCTTGGTGATTTCAATCTACCTCATATTGACTGGACCCTAAATGAATGTACAACTGAAATCATACACACAACCTTCTACAATGCTATTACAAATCTGGGACTGGAACAACTAGTAACCAACAACACTAGACTAAACAACTGCCTCGATCTCATCTTCTGCAATAGTTTGAATTTAATTTATGGAATACAAACTAAAGAACCCTTTTCCAGCAGTGACCACAATATGATTGACTTTTGTCTCAACATACGCCCACACAAAAATCACCACAATGATGTAATCCCCAATTGTAACTTCAAAAAAGGCAACTATGATCTTATAGACAACGATCTCTCATCCCTTGATTGGCAATCTCTATTCACTGGATGCAATACTGTTGAAGACCATTACAACATATTTTTACTTGAAGTCAAAAGAGTCATCAAACTACATGTACCAACAACAACTCCCAAAACAAAACAAAAAAGCAGATTACCCATAACAATAAGGAAACTTCAATCCAAAAAGAGATCACTCTGGCGGAAAAAGAAATCTGGTCACGTTGCCAATTTCAAAAGCCGATACAAAAATTTATGCCACCAGATAAAGACCGAATGCACCAATTATCACATTAAACAAGAGGAAAACCTTCTAAGCACCAATTCCACCCGTGCTTTTTACAATTTTGTAAACAACAAACTAAAAGACTCAAGGTCCATCCCACCCTTGATAGGACCTGATGGTAAAGACTGCAATGACGACACCATTAAAGCCAACCTCTTTAACACATTCTTCGGCTCAGTATTTGTAAACAGCAACGGATCATGCCCAGTATTTCCTAGCCGTACCACAGATAACAACAATGATCTAATACATATCGATTTTACAGAAGACTATGTTGAAAAAGCACTACGCAATCTAAAACCATCTCTATCTATTGGACCGGATGGAATATGTGCCTACTTCTTAAAAAAGCTATCCACTGCCATAGCCAAACCTCTAAGCATAATCTTTGAAAAATCTTTCAGGACCAGCTCCTTGCCTAACCTATGGTCACAAGCCACAGTCATCCCCATCTTCAAAAAGGGAGACCCAAGCCTAGTTGAAAATTACAGACCAATCTCCTTATGCTGCATCACCTGTAAAGTCATGGAATCAATTATTAACCAATCCATCATCCTCCACTTAGAGACAAACAACCTACTCTCCAATAAACAATTTGGTTTCAGAAAAAAAACTATCCTGTAATCTGCAACTCTTACACTGCAAAAACATATGGACGACACAACTCGACCAGGGCAAAGCAATAGACGTAATCTACATAGACTTCTGTAAAGCCTTTGATTCAGTGGTACACGACAAACTACTCCTAAAAATAAAATCCTATGGTATCTCTGGACAACTGAATAACTGGATAGAAGCATTCCTGGCAAACAGACAACAAATGGTCAAAATTGGGAGCGTCCTATCAAATTCTGTATCTGTCAATAGTGGTGTCCCCCAAGGCAGTGTTCTAGGACCAACTCTCTTCATACTCTACATAAATGACCTCTGTGATCATATTAAGAGCAATTGCGTTCTTTTCGCTGATGATGTAAAGCTATTCAACACCACAGACAATACCTCTACCCTTCAAAAAGACCTCGACTATGTATCAGAATGGTCAAACAAATGGCAACTTCAAATCTCAACAAATAAATGCTCTGTCTTACATATTGGCAAAAAAAAATCAGAAAATAAAATACAAGCTGAATAGTCAAGATCTTGTTGATGACCCAAGCTCTGTAAAGGACCTTGGAATACTCACCTCTAATGATCTAAGTGCTAGAGCCCACTGCAACTACATAGCCAAAAAGGCATTAAGAGTTGTTAACCTAATCCTACGTAGCTTTTTCTCTGGTAATATCACACTACTAACCAGAGCATACAAAACATTTGCTAGACCAATACTCGAATACAGTTCATCAGTCTGGAACCCACATTACATATCTGATATTAGCACAATTGAGAAAGTCGAGAAATATTTCACAAGAAGAGTTCTCCACTCCTCTACTCATTGTAGAATACCTTATGCCACCAGACTTGAAATTCTAGAACTAGAAAACCTTGAATTACGCCGTCTTCGGTCTGATTTAAGCATGGTATATAAAATCATACATTGCAATGTCCTACCTGTCAATGAATACTTCAGCTTCAACCATAACAACACAAGAGCACACAATAGATACAAACTCAAAGTTAACCGCACCAAACTTGATTGCAGGAAATACGACTTCAGCAATAGAGTGGTCAATGTCTGGAATACTCTACCCGACTCTGTAGTTTCTTCCCCAAACCCCAAAAACTTTAACCTTAGACTGTCTACTATTGACCTCACCCCTTTCCTAAGAGGTCTGTAAGGGGCGTGCATAAGCGCACCAACGTGCCTACCGTCCCTGTCCTATTGTTTCTTATTCTTCTTTTATTTTTCTTATATGTACCCATTTCATGTATTCACAACTATGTATACACTTATACTTATTATCTTGTAAACAATTGGCAAATCAAATAAATAAATTAAAAAAATAAAAATAAAAAAATGTAAAACCATAATTTTTCATGTGACCAGATTTTGAATTGTTGGATACTTCTACTCATATAGCTGAGCTTTCAAAACAACTCTGAACTGCCTGTGATCATATCTCTGAAAATGATGTGTAATTTACACTTTATTGAGGATATTTTAGATTATGATGCTGTTCCTATAATGAATTCACTAAGTATAATGTCTTATATACAGTATAAGTCTTAGTCAATCATAAAGTATACCTAATAACTCTAGATACAGCCACAGAAATCAAAGTTAAACTTGAAATTCTGTACTTTTTTAAAACAAGAATATAAAGACAGGAAATCTTGAGATGAGACATAATGAACTTCTGTGTTTTTAGTTTAAATACACAGGTGTAACATCTTAGACCATAATTATTCATTTCATGCCAAACAAATAATAAAATCCCATTGCTGTTAGGTTTAGTAGTAATGCCTTGCAATTTTTTTTGTTAATCTTCTTTTGTTTACAGACTTCCCAGAATGCCACCCCATGTATAGATTTGTTATTGAATGACATAGCTGAAGAATTTTTTGATTGCATACAAGGACAGTGTAAAAACTAGTAATAGCACTGCAGCATTCTAAAGTGCCATTCTGTTCCCAATCTTTAAAACAAACAGGAAAAATATTTCATGGAAAGAAGAAGGGATAGAGTATCATCATATGACTCTGGCTTATTAGCATTGTGTGATTGCTACCCCATCAGAACATCCCACACAGCTGGAAAACTGATTAATAAATAAGAGGCATAGAGAGGAATATATTACAATCACTCTACAGAGTAAGTACGATGAGATGAAATTGATGGAATAACTTTAAACAAGAGGGAAATTTGAAGGAAATTACAATTTGCTTATGGATATCCCACTAGCACAAAAAGAGGCACAACTTGTTTGATAAATAATTCATAGCAGAATATTTGTTCAGCCCTGATTTTTTTTATTTCTGTCAGTAAAATAGAAGCACTTGCTATTAGCATAGAACTGAAAATGTGTTTTGATTAAATTACCTCTCATTATGCATTCTACAGTTGACTGTGTCCCGAAAATGGAAATGACACTGTTTTCCCTGTTCTGCAGCTGTCTTTCTATTGCTGTGTTGTTTCTACCAAAATGTACTTCTGTTTCTTGTCTTTATTCAGCTACAAATCAATCAAAAACTTTCTTTGTGGTGAATGTCCTATCTATTAGATGGGAATATATCATATCATTTCTTTTGGAAGCACTGAACAACTCTGTTCTGGTTTACATTGGTAAATCTTAGAAAAAAAGTATCAGTCACATAACATAGTTTCCCATTATATTATATGAACATAGTATATAATATATGGGCAGTTTTGTGCTTAAGATAATGTGGGCAGAACAAAACTAAAAGTATGTGCAAAATTTTATTGACTGGGAAAAGGACTTCTATCCATTAGCAAAAGGAATGAATGGATTGTTTGATCAATGAACTATTTGATTTCAAAATTTGATTTGCATGTGAACATATACACAAATGAAATTTCCAGACACAATCAGCAGCATTACAACAAATGTATTCAATTTAGTATCTCCAGATATATTTAGAAGGCTGCTCTGCGTGTTTAGAAATTATTTTTATAATTTTAGTATTAAATCAGAAACTTGAACTGGATGGCAAATCCAATTCAAATGGATATTTATGATAAATTTTGCTTGATGTAGATACCCTTATTTAAAAAAATATGAGTAAGCCTGTCTTATTTTTAGATATTAATAGCATTAAAAGTTTTACTCAGGGCTTTAAAGGTTTTACTCAGAAGCAAACTGGCAGCCCCTGCAGATCATAGAATAGTAATGCAATGGAACTGTTCTACACCAGCTGAAGCTTCCAGATACATTTTAATAGTAGCCCCACATACAGCACACTGCAGTAGCCCAAGCATGAGTGACTGAATGCAGGAACTCCTGATTCAGGAAAGAGCATAACTGAAACACAACACAAAGCTTTGCAAAAGGCTTTCCTAGCCATGACTGCCACCTGCTTATTGAGCAGAAGGTGCAAGTCTGGGAGAATGGCCATATTGTGCACAGATAAGTCTGGAGTAGTGCAACCCCATCCAGAATTAAAGATGTTACATTTCTGGAGCCAGAAGCTCCACATGATCTAACCAGGGCTCAGCCAAAATCTGTTGTCCCCCATCCAAACCTTCACAACCTCCAGGCACCATGAAAAGGCAGTCACACCATCACTTGGGTTGCCAGGATGGAGATGTAAAGTTGAGTATCATCAGCACATTGATGGTACCTCATTCTATGGTAGCAAATGATCTCACCCACTGATGTCATTACTACACCCTCCTTTTAAAACCCAGAGTTTTGAAAAGAGGCCATACATTCTTCTTTAAACACAATGTGTAAAATAAATTATACTGGCTTGGTTCACATATAATGCTTGACTATGAACCGTGATTATAAATCAAACCATAGTAAGGCACCTGACCCACATTAATACTTAGTTTAGCCAAGAGAACCTATGGCTGAAATTCACCCCTTGCATTC
The DNA here is from genome assembly GCF_049901735.1 of Notechis scutatus. Lineage (NCBI taxonomy): Eukaryota > Metazoa > Chordata > Lepidosauria > Squamata > Elapidae > Notechis > Notechis scutatus. The sequence continues at coordinate 34,786,350 of NC_142012.1, read as the reverse complement.
ATCCTTTTCAAGATATTTTCATCCTTTTCCACTAAAGAACCAGTTTGGTCTAGTGGTTAAGGCACCAGGCTAGAAATCATGAAATTGTAAGTTCTAACCCCACCTGATACAAGACAGCCAGCTGGATGACTTTGAGACAGTCACTCTTTCTCAGCCCAACTCATCTCACAGGGCTGTTGCTGTTATGGAGAAAATAGGAGGAATAGGTTGTGTTGGATATGTTTGTTGACTTGAGTTATTTGTAAAAAATAATAACAGAAGGATATAAATAAAATATTTTCCTGATTAATTAAATCCAATGATTGATTAGGTTTTAATGAATCTTCAAGTACTCAGAATCTATTTAATGTCTGATGTTCAACCATAGAAGGAAGCTATGTATGGGATTACACTCCATAATGCTGAATACAAATAGTGAACAAATATTCTTAGTGTCTTCTTTTACATGATGTATGTTGTCTTACCAATATTATAAATCCGAATTGGTCAGACTATTGTGATGTATTGTACAAGTACTCTTATGGTTTTCATGGTGATTACTATGTCACAATACTGAAAATAATTACTCATCAATAGTTTAAGATACATATGAGATGTATTTATATTACTGGCAAACAAGTATCTACATTATTTTAGGGAGAACTGGGAGAAAATAGCATTGAATATTGCTCAATAGATTTTGGGTGAAAAATACATAAGCAAATGATGGGACTGTTGCTTGTGTTATCAGAAGATTTAAGTACACCTATTCTCTTCATAATATTTTTATCCTATATTTTCACTGTTTAAAAAAATCCTTTGGCATGATACCATTATTTAAAGGTGCTTAATAATAAAATTTTATTTTATAATACCAACTAATTAGAACCATGAAATTTAAAGTACAGATCCAGTCGACTTTATGGATATGTCCATGTAGCTTTTTTGGTAACAATATGGAAGTCATCTCCATTGCTTCCTTTCAGTTTGTTTGTTGACTTCCCAATTTAAATACAGCTCTGCTAGGCTCCTGTCCAAATATTATCCTCATGAGTTAGATGCTGCAGAACAGCTGAAAATCTTTGTAACATTAAAACAAAAACAAAAGAAAAAGAATGCACCAAACAGACGGCACAGCAGCACAAATGTAATCAAATTCCTGGATGAACAAATACATTTTAAGTTGGCACACTGACTCAATGGAGGACAGAATAATGAAAGCAGCATAGTGTACAAATATTATTAGGGTGAAAACAGCAGACTCTTGTGGATGCCCACCTTAGCCTGGGTAACTTGCAAAATGTTACAAGCATCAGAGCTATTTGAAACTGAATAAGGAAAACATTCTATGGTGATAAAACTAAGGGAACCCTGCAAGAATTTTAAGAGGGCATTCTATATTAGGACAAGTAGATATCTAGTTAACCTAAGAGGCTTAGTGTGTTATTTTATATATATCTATATATATCTATATATCTATATATGTTTTCTATATCTCTATCTCTATCTATATCTATATCTATATCTATATCTATATCTATCTATCTATCTATCTATCTATCTATCTATCATATAAAAATCTAACAACTATTGCAGCAACTATTAATACACAATTTCTCTTAGTTCAAGACAGCATACATAACCCCCTTCCTCCATTTTTTTCTTGTGAGTACCTAAATCTAGTATCTTTTGTAGAATAAGCTCTGAGTAATATATAATATGTAGATATGGATTGCTTTTGAAAGCCTATGAGGAAAGAAAGATCTGAGAACACTTGTACTGCAAATTTGGAATCTATTCTCAACTAGGAAGAAACTTTTAACAGAGTAAAATGCTCTTCAGTGCACATATCATTCTTACATGCTAGTTTCTTTTTCAGCTGTCTATACACATTTCAATTTATATTAGGCAGATATAGTATACAGTAGATAAACTATTATAGGCTGCCCAGGAAACAGTAAGAGATTTCAATTAAAACTCTATTTCTTTTGTATGTCTGAGTACATCACTCATACATAAAAAATGGGCAGGGCTTTGATCATGAAGTCACTTCTACTATCTTGCCAGTTTTTACCCCCTACCTCCATCCTACATATGCTCATGGCAAGGCTTCATTAATTACATTAACTACATTATAATACATTATATATTGCATGACCACCATGTAATATGTAAAACTGTGATCTATGGTTGTCTTCACACTATTCAAGCTCTTGAACAGATTGAAAGCTGATCATACAAGATGAAGAAACCTGCAGATACTGTAGCATTAGGCATTGCGTAAATGAAGCCAACAGTTTAAGTCATAATGTACTATTTGTTAACTGTTGTGCTTAAGGAGCCTGTTTCTAGTTTTATAATTAAAAGGTGTTGATAGTCTTTGGCAGAAAAGGAAACTCATTAAGACACAGTTCACTGAGGTACTTAAAGCAAAGTGAGAAGATAAACACCTCCAGAAATTTAAGTCTTTCCATATCTATCTTTTTTTTCAACATTAGATGCTTGACTGCAGTCTAGTGATGACTAACTTATATACAGGAATTTAAATGAAATTATTTAAGCAAAACATTAAAAAAGCATGAAGAAATTTAGCACATTAAATAATTTAATCAGATGTTGTTACTGGTGAAAACAAATAGTTCAATAGGAAATTCAAATAAAAATAATAAAATTGTGTTGAAAAGGGTAGATTGTGGGAAATCTAGTGATCAATATTAATACCCAAGTGTTAAAATTATGTATTGTTGCTAACTAACAAGAATGGAGTTCCATATTAGTAGGCTTTAGAAAAGTTGTTTAGATTCATCTGTATTTTTGAATGAAGACAGATTTGCAGGAGTGTGTCTTTTGTATTTTTATATTTTTATTTGCTCTATATATTAAGGGTTCTTTTCTCTCTCACTCTTTTCATGGGTTTTTTATATTATGATGAGATTGTTGGTCATCTAGATAGCTAGAGGGATTTAAATTGTTTAAAAGAAAGAGACTTAATAAAAGAGGAGATAGAGTTGTGCTATATATAAGAAGTACATTTCTACACAAATACAGCAGAACAATAATGAAAACTGTCTTGAATGCATTTGGGTCAATATAAAAGGAAAAAGAGTGACATTGCTGTAGGTGTTATACTACAGGCTACTGAACCAAACAGATGAAATAGATGATTCTTTTTCCTAATCAGTTAACTAAGATATGTACACCAAATAGTAACAGGTGAGTTTAAACTATATACACAAGAGAATATTGATGAGGAAAGAGTTAAACAGTATTTACAGAATGCTAATTTACCCCAGATACCTAAAGAGATTGAAACAATGTTAGAAAGCAATATAACGATGATGGAGTTAACTGAAGCACTTAAGAAACAAAATAATGGAAAGGCACCAGGCCCAGATGGACTTCTGGCAGAATTTTACAAAACATTACAAGAATCATTGAATTTTCCACTGCTAGAAGTTATGAATGAAGTTATGTTAAAGAAGAGGATACCTAAATCATGGTCAGAAGCTTATATCACACTTGTTCCAAAAGAGGAGACTGATCCATTACAAATCAAGAATTATAGACCTATCTCCCTACTAAACGCAGATTATAAAATCTTTTCTTCAATATTGGCAGAAAGACTTAAAAATATTTAAATAATTTTATCCATCCTGACCAAAATGGATTTCTGCCAAAGAGACAAATCAAAGACAATATGAGAGTAATCTTGGTCACTTTGGAATACTACGAGGCACATACCGAAAAACAAATGGCTTTGATATTTCTAGATGCACAGAAGGCATTTGATAATGTGAATTGGTGATTCATGTTATTACTACTGGAACAGATGGGCTTTGGTAAAAAAATTATTCAAGCAATAGAAGCTATACATCATAAGAAGACGGCAAAGGTAATGATAGAGGGAGAACTGACAGAATCTATTGATATAAGAAAAGGAACAAGACAAGGGTGTCCACTATCACCTTTATTTATTTATTTATTTATTTATTTGATTTGCCAATTGTTTACAAGATAATAAGTATACATAGTTGTGAATACATGAAATGGGTATATATAAGAAAAATAAAAGAAGAATAAGAGAAACAATAGGACAGGGACGGTAGGCACGTTGGTGCGCTTATGCACGCCCCCTACAGACCTCTTAGGAAAGGGGTGAGGTCAATAGTAGACAATCTAAGGTTAAAGTTTTTGGGGTTTGGGGAAGAAACTACAGAGTCGGGTAGAGTATTCCAGACATTGACCACTCTATTGCTGAAGTCATATTTCCTGCAATCAAGTTTGGTGCGGTTAACATTGAGTTTGTATCTATTGTGTGCTCTTGTGTTGTTATGGTTGAAGCTGAAGTATTCATTGACAGGTAGGACATTGCAATGTATGATTTTATATACCATGCTTAAATCAGACCGAAGACGGCGTTATTCAAGGTTTTCTAGTTCTAGAATTTCAAGTCTGGTGGCATAAGGTATTCTACAACGAGTAGAGGAGTGGAGAACTCTTCTTGTGAAATATTTCTGGACTTTCTCAATTGTGCTATTATCAGATATGTAATGTGGGTTCCAGACTGATGAACTGTATTCGAGTATTGGTCTAGCAAATGTTTTGTATGCTCTGGTTAGTAGTGTGATATTACCAGAGAAAAAGCTACATAGGATTAGGTTAACAACTCTTAATGCCTTTTTGGCTATGTAGTTGCAGTGGGCTCTAGCAAGTTGCAGTGGGCTCTACCTTTGTTGTTTGTGTTAACTTTGGAAGTGCTAAACAGAAATATTAGAGATGAAAAGAATATGAAAGGGATGAAAATTAAAAAGGAAGAATTTAAGTTGCAAGCATTTGCAGATGATCGGGTTTTTATCTTAGAAGACCCACTAGAAACAGCATCAAAATTGATAGAAAAGGTAGAGATATATGGAAAGGTGGCTGGTTTGAAAATAAATAAAGATAAGACAAAGATCTTGACAAAGAATGCACTATCAAGACAAAAGGAAGAATTGGCAGATCTATTGAAAATTCAGGTCACGAATAAGAGTACTTGGGGATATACTTGACAGCAAGATGCAGTATACTAAAAGAGAATAATTATATCAAACTTAAACAGCAGATAGCGCTAGATTTGGCGAAATGGGAAAATTTACAACTGTCATTAATAGGGAGAATATCAACAATCAAGATGAATATATTACCCAGAATTTTATATTTGTTTCAAACAATTCCAATTAGGTTTGGAAAAGACTACTTTGAAGATTTAAAGAAAATTGTGTTGAAATATATATGGCAAGGTAAGAAAGCAAGAATAAAGTTAAAACTTTTGCAAGATGCTAGAATAAGAGGAGGATTTGGTTTGCCTAATTGGGAGTTGTATTACCAAGCTACAAATTTGATGTGGGTTAAGGCAGGGGTCCCCAACCACCGGGCCGCGGACCGGTACCGGGCCGTGGAGCACTCTCTACCGGGCCGCAAAGAATTTTTTTTTTAAAAAAATGGCGGCTTTCTTCACCTTCGGTGAATGCTGCTGGGATCGGGGATCAAGGACACAAATGAAAGAAGGGGAGGGAGGAAGCAACCGAAGCCTGTCCTTCTCTCTGGGTCAGCTCTCTCAGTCGCTCTCTCGCTCCTCCACCAGCCCAGGAAGAAACTGCTTCAAAGAAGCGGGGGGGGGGGCTTTTCCTGTCGCCGCAGCGCCTCCGAAGCGCCCGTTTCTCCCCCACCCCCCACCCCGTCCTCCCGCGCGCGCACGCGTGCGCAGGGTTCCACCCAGTGCTCCGTTCTGCCTGCCTGCCTGCCTTCATTAATGGTTGAATCGGAACAGCTTCGGCTGAGTAAAAGAGGCGAATATTTATTATTCTCAGCCGAAGCTGCTCCCAAACAACCAGAAACTAAGGCAGGCAGGCAGAACGGGACACTGTGGATTGAAGCACGCGCGGGCGGGTGGGGTGGGGGTGAAACGGGCGCTTTGGAATAGCTGCGGCGATAGGAAAGCCCCCCGCTTCTTTGAAGCAGTTTTTTCCTGGGCTGGTGGAGCAGCGAGAGAGCGAAGCCTCCTTCTCTTCTCCCCCCCCCGGTCCTTGCAAAAATTTTCTGCTTGAAACCGGTCCCTGGTACAAAAAAGGTTGGGGACCACTGGGTTAAGGAATGGATAACATTAAGAAATACTAGATTGTAGACATTAGAAGGACATGACCTGTTGTTGGGGTGGCATGCTTTTTTATGTATAAAGGAACTAAAACACAGGGGTACTTTAGAAGACATTATATACGGGAGTCTCTGTGGTTAAATTGGGAGAAGATTAAAAGACAATGTTTTTTTGAAATTCCAGTCTGGCTATCGACTATTGAAGCATTTTCTTATCCTATAATATACAAAAAGGAACAACCAGTTAGATATGGTGAAATATTGAATGAAACCTATGCAAAAACTAGAGGAACAAGGTATAAAGATGAATTGGTTTTCATATGCGCAAATACATTCAAGGTATGATAAAGATTCTAAAACAGAAGGTTTCTATGATAAATTGACTGACAGATAAGATTTTGACAGGTACTGATGAAAAGGTGATTAAAAAATTGTATGGATATTTATTAGAAATTAAACTAGAAGAAGAACAAGTTAAAGAAACTATGATTGCTTGGGGGAAGAATTTGGATATGGGATTGATCTAGAGAAATGGCAAAAATTGTGGTCTCAAAATTATAAAATGACAATATCAACAGCATATAAAGAAAATTTGTATAAGATGTTTTACAGGTGGCACTTTCCCCCGACAAGAATAGCAAGAATGTTCAAGAATAAATCTGAAAAATGTTGGAAAGGTCATCAGATACCTGGCTCATATTACCATATGTGGCGGACTTGTGCGGATGCTAAAAAATAGTGGACTAAAATCCACACGTGGTTGGAAAAAATGACAAAAAAAAACATATAGATTTGAAACCAGAAATATTTTTATTGGGAACTTTACCTGAAATATATAGTAAAGACTTGAAATACCTGATTGTAAATGTATTAACAGCGGCTAGGATTGTATTTGCTAAAAACTGGAAAAATGAGAAAATACCATCACAGGAGAAAATCATTAAGAAAATATTGGAATGTGCTGAAATGAGTAGATTGACATTTGAAATTAGAGAACAAGATGATAAACAATTTTATAAAATTTGGGATCTATTCTATCAATGGTTAGACAATAAAATATAGTAATGAAATATGTAGACTTTTAGAAAATAATAAATATATAAAGATGTATTCTTTTCTTATTATATCTACAAAATGATTCTAGGATAGATCTGGGATGATAATCTGAATTGTCATAAAACAAATTAAGTAAAATATGATCATTTTGGAAAACATCAATGAATAAAAGTATAGTCAAATGGTTGATTAATAATGATATTAATGTATTTAATATATTGATTGAAAATATGAGATTATATACAATGTAATTATAATTGAAGACTATGAAATGGAAACACAAAACAATTTGTAAACTAACCGGCACACTGTATGTACATATATGGAAGATGATTTGATGTTTTTATGTTTTGTTTGTTTATGTTTGTTTTAAAGACCAATAAAATAATTATTATTATTATTATTATTATTATTATTATTATTATTATTATTATTATTATTATTATTATTATTATTATTAATAAAAAGAAAAAACAAATAAATACCCACAAAAACTTAAGAATACATATATACATACATACATACATACATACATACATACATACATATATATATATATATGGTATTCAACTTTGTTCGGGTATTTTCCCACATCGTTATAGTTGTGCTTTTAAAGTTGTAGCAACGTTTCGGCAGAATCTCATCTGCCATCATCAGGCTTCTCTATTGTGTTCATCTGTAAGTCAGACTTTCACAGCCGTTTCTGTTTCAAATTTGGGGCTAGCCTACTGCTGTGCCAGAATTATTTTTTCTTCATCCTGTTTGGTTGGGAGTCTTGGTCTGCGTTTATTGGTCTTGGAGTTTGCTGTGTTCTGCAAGAGACTCTACACCATTTCTGACAAATGGAAGCTCCCACAACTTCCGAAGGCAAGTTTTTCCATTGGTTGATTGTTCTCACTGTCAGAAAATTTCTCCTTATTTCTGGATTAAATCTGTCATTGTTCAATTTCCATCCATTATTCCTTGTCTGGCCTACAGGTGCTTTGGAAAATAGCTTAACCCCTTCCTCTCTGTGGCAGCCAAATATTGGAATACTGCTATCATGTTGCCCCTGGTCCTTCTCTTCACTAGACTAGCCAACAACTTGGCTATCTGTTCGTTAGATACCTGTTTAGATGGCTGCCTGGGGAGTGATATGTAGGTTGGTTCTAATGGGGATGAATGATCTTTGAGTGATATGGTTCTCCCTTGGCCATTTGAGGAGGGATTTTTGTTCCCTCTTCTCAAGAAGACATTGTTGGATACTGCCAAATTAGACAACTTCTGACCAATCCTCATCCTTCCTTTTTAGGAACAGTTTTGGAAAAGCAGCTTCAATGAACTCTCAATGAAGCAATTTATTCAGACCACTTTCAGTCTGGATTCAAGACTGAATCCCTAGACATGGGACAAAAATGTCATTGGTCAAACTTTTGTCCCTAGACATGGGGCAAAGATGTCATTGGTCAAACTTTTGAATTTCTGGCAGAAGCACACTGGGGATAGTGCATCCATCCTGACTATCCTTACTTCTTGTCTACTTTCAGTACCATCAACCATGATATCCTTCTGGAACAGCTTTGGGGCTGAAAGTGGAGCACATTGTACTGTGCTTAGGGGCTTCAGGGTCAACAGAATGCTGTAGATTCTGTTTGCTAAAGTGTTCCCTCTGACAGGACCCATGAGACATATTATTATGCCTGCCCTCTGGAACATCATTTTCCTGAGATAAAAATAGCTCCAACCTTATGGCCTTTTCAAAATCTCTCAAAACATGACTTTTTTCATCTGGCCTGGGGACCTTCTGACAGCAGAGATTCCCCAAGTCAGCTGCACCTCATATGATGTCTTAAATAACCCTTTCACAATATTGATTTTAATTATATTATTTGTTTTAACTGATTTATATATTCAATTTTAATGGTTGTTTTTGTTGTACATCACCCAGAGTCACTTTGTATGAGATGGCTGGCCATATACATTTGACTAAATAAACAGAATGAAATTGCGAAGAAGAAATTGTGTACATAATATTTCCAAGTAAAGGTATCTGGAGTTTAAACTTAAACCAAATGTAGATTTAAACATATTCAGAATTGTGAAAGAATGCTGCCTCTGTCAAATACATACTTAACCTATACAAAATATTATTTCTGCTACACAAAATAGACATGACTTAAAAGAATGTATATTTAGTATCAAGAAAATATTTTTTCTGCTTGAAAAAAAACCTACAAAAAAAGTAATGCCAACATTGGTCTGCCCCTTTTAAGACTGCTGCTAGTATATTACCTGCACAACATTAAATCATTTTTTTAAAGTCTTTGAATAACAATCTGACAGAATATTGTATGGGGGTTATTAAAGATAAAACCTTTGAAAGAAGACTTTAGAAATATTTATTATTACTTTGAAAATACACATTCATAGAGGCAAAGTGCAAAAATATAATTAAAGTGTGCAGACTTATCTGTATGACCTGGACACGCTTATTTTCTTGTCTCATTTTAGTATCACAAAGCCACAGGAACTGATCCTCTGCTCTTTCTTGTTCTCAGGCAGAATTTTTGTGGTTGACAACAATTTGAAAATGATTCATGATCCCAATACAAAATTGTAAGACAAGGAAATGAAAAAAGTAAAACAAAGCTTGAAATACCGCAGACTCACAGGATTATTTATATCTATGTAAGTATGGGTGCAAATGCAAATGAAAAAATATATATTTATTTATTAGAACTTATATTTTTAGATGTTTCATTTATTTAATATTTTAAAAATCCCACTTTTAAAATCTGCATATGTATTTATTTACTATGATGGAATCTGTGCAGGATGAAGAGAATATTCTTCAATGGCCTAAGAGACAAATCACCCTTGAATCCTTGGTGAAAAGACAGAGGGCCAAAAAAGATTCTTTCCTAAATCTTTAAAGGGTTTATCTGATAGTTATGCTGAGTGTATTTTAGCCTGGTATGATTCCTGCCTGTAGGTGAACAGCAATAAAGAAACAACTTGAGCAATTTATCATGTTGTTTCTGGTTCCTTGTGCCTGATATTTAGCATACTTTTACTATTTTTGTTCCTCATCAATGTGACCTGATCAATGATGTAATAGGACTGGGTAGTGAAGAGAGAACCATTCTGCCACTATGGTTAACTAGTGCAACATTTTGATTAAAAACATGAAAAATAAAATAAAACAGAAGTCCTTGACCATTTCTCGGATATAGCAAAAGTAGGCAACATCTTCTTTCACAATCCCAATTCTAAGAATTTGAAAGGTGTTTTACTTTCAAAAGAAGCAGAAAAGCCCATTGTGCTGATTTCTTAGAATGTACAAAACTTTCCTGAATATGGACAAAATTCAAATGGATTATTATGAATGAAGAGGACTATCCCTAACTTCAGATGGTAGGACAGATTTTAAGAAGGCAAATCCTTAAATAAAGCCCCAAAGACTAGAGCAGTATGTTACACCCTTAGTTTCATGAGCTGCATCGGATTGCCAGTGTTTTGGGGTCCAATTCAAGTCTTTGAACTTTAAAACCTTTCATGGCATAAAGCTGGGTTATCTGAGAGACGATCTATACCTGATTATAACTGCCTGCCCATCAGCTCTGGATCCCATCTACGAGAAATTTCATTAGTGAGTCCCAAGAAGCAGGCATTCTTTGCCATACATGCCAAAGCACTCACATTGTGGGATTCCTCCCGAGATTAGCTCCATCACTGTCAACAAGCTTGCATGTCCCTCAAGACCTGGCTGTGTTATATGGTCTGGGAGCCCCAGGGGACTGAGGAGATTTTGCAATGGTTTTTTTTGCTGTGGGTAATATTATCCTCTCCTGGGTTTTTTTTTTTTTAATTTGGTGTCCTTTTAAGATGATTTTATTGTGGCAGTTTTAATATATTTGAGAAATACAAAATCAGTCAATCTTAAAAGAAATCAACCCTGACTGTTCTTTGGACGGGCAGAAACTGAAGATGAAACTCAAATACTTTGACCACCAAATGAGAAGAGAGGATTCATTGGAAGATCCTAATGTTGGGAAAGATTGAAGGCAAAAGGAAATGGGGATGACTGAGGATGTGATGGTTAGAGAGTGTCACTGATGCAACAAATCTGATTTTGGGCAAACTCCAAGAAACAGTGGAGGGGAGGAGGGCATGGCTTGCCATGGTCCATGGAGTCATGAAGAGTTGGACAGTGGCTGAACAACAACTACTATGTAAATTTATTTTCCTTATTGTATACCATTAGAAACATTTTCTCAAATTCATTATTTCCTTTGTTATCTACCTTGTATACTCAGTGAAGGACACACAAGGAGAGAGAGTGAATGTATATCCCCTTCCCTCTTTCTTGCCTGATATCCAACAGAATAATGATATATCAGAGTACAAAATATAGGGGACCCAGGATCTAGATATTTTAGACTGATATTTTAGACTGAACAACTTACAACAGCAAGGAGGTTATTAATTAGTGCAGTGTTTGTCCCTATTCCAATGCCATAAATACCTTGTTTACTGCTTACATCATATAGGGAAAAAAATACAGCCATCACAGCAATGCCAACAATTGCTGGATTGTTATCATTTTGAGCTGCAATTTAGAATTTGCCTTCTCTGCAGAAAAAAAAAATCTGGTGCAGCCATTACCAGAAAATAGTAACTTAATGTCTTGGTCTTGAAGAATATTGTAAGACCTCTATCATATTTACTTCTTGATTTTCCTATGTTCTCAGAAACCTTAATTCTTGCATTCTGCCTTGAAAAGAAATGACATTGTCTGCCAAAGTAAGCCCAATTTTATCATTGCATAAATAGAATAGACAGAATATAATCTGTAGAAATGATTTGTTTTCTTCTGGGCTTGTGGAAAGAAAAATATGTTAGAGTAGATTATTGAACCTATTCCTTCCAATCACCAGATTTTATTCCTCCAGTTTTCCGAGACTCCTCTATTCATGATTCCCCCATTTTCAATTTCAAGACTATTTTGGAGCATAAGACAAGGTTTTCAGTTTCAGTTTGGGATGCTATTTGGCATTCAGATTCCAGAACTGCTTGTTGGGTGCAAGATTTAAACTCTCTTAATAGTCCATTTTAATTTTGTGTTATTTGTCCTTTGCAGTTCTACGGTTATAATATATACTTGTGTCATAATATTCTCCAAATTATATTTAATGAGCCACACAATTAGACTGAAAAAAGTTAATATATTTCATGGAGACTCATTTTTAGCACTACTTTTGTCATTACATTGCTTCCTCTGAACAAGTCAGCCATGGCTATCAAGCATCAAAAATATCTGCCAGACAATCCCATCTCCTTTACAAAGAAATCTGAAGCTATATGGAAAAAATAGAATCACTGCTCAACAGTGTCCTATTGTACATCCAAGATATTTTAATGGAGTTTGGACTGGACAAATGGGCTACCCTTACCATTATCAGGGGGAAATGGTCAAAACTGAAGGAATAAAGTGCTCTCTGGAAATAACATCAATGGTATGACAAAATAGCAACAATACTGCTTTGGAATATCTGCAAGAAATATTATTTACCTGTGATCAAAAAGTGATAGGATCATAAAATAGACAAAGTAGCAGAACATAAAGAAGCTAAAGTGCTCGGGGACAAACAACTTCCACACAATAATTGCACTGTAATTACCATGTACAAAAATAAACTTCCATGACTTTTTTTCAACTGTTTGTTGATCAACCGCAAAAGAAAAACCTTTGGTATCAATTGTGTATTGTTGAAAATCTTCTGAATCAGTGTGTATTGTTGAATCCAGATTTTTACTCATCCACCAAATATGATAAAAAAATTCCTTCACACTTGCAATATAAATCTGAAATGTACAGTATTTATAAATTCTGGACAGTTCTCTGACTAATGGTACCGCATTTTATAAAAACAAACACCTCTACTTAAGATTATAATTTAATGTAAATTGCAATCCTTTCAAAAATTATGGAATAATATTGATACTATTTGTGAAATCACTTGTTTTTAATTCAAGGCAACACAAAATTCATAAATAACTGATAAACTTTAGACTTGTATATCTGGCATTTTAATTTTTGTTAATGATATAGCCATTTTGTATCTTATATATTAAAGGATTACATTTAGAATGAATGATTTTGCTTATGGGTGTCTTGTGAACTTTGTACAAATGGAATATTCAAGTTAGATTTATGAGTGCAATTTTCTTATGTAGAAATCTTTGTTCCTTTTATTATTTTCAGTACAATTTTCTTCATGATTACTTTGTAGCAGAATCTTTGTGGCTGTCATCAATAGACATTTATGCTACAGTCTCTGGCTTCAATTGTCCCAGAGATTTTATAGCTGAAAAAAGGAAGGGACTGAAAAATGGGTTGCTAAGATGATGTAAATTAAACTGGAAATAGATGTGTGATAAAAATAATGCCCAGGATATAAAAGAATGCTCATCACAGTCTGAGATAGCATTCATCCTTCACTTATGAATTGGGATATTCTTGGCTTTAAATCTACTTCAGCAATAAAATCATTAAGTGATCTACAGAATGGACAGATTTTCCCATGTTAAAAAAGGCATATAAATTATTTAGACAATATTAATATGTAGTATTATATTTCTTGTTATTAGATGAATCATAATAATTAGCATTTTTATTTTGCTGTTTTGACAAATGACTTTCAGAACTGTTAACACTACTGTAATAGAAAACTGAAAAGCTTAACAACTACACACACACACATGTGCACACATACACAAACAATCAGAGAAAACAAGAAAATAAGCTAACCCATTGTTTTGTACATCTTATAATTTACAATTTGAATTGGGAACTTTTAGAAAAGTAGTTAAGTAGAGTTGATCTCCCACCACAGGCAATATTTAGGCTCTCCATTCCATTTTTACCCATCTGAGGAAATCAAAGTGAGAAACTCTGCTGGCCTTCCAGATGAGCCAACCCCCTCCTCCTCGTCCACTCCAGATTTATTACCTCTTTCCCTTTTTATTCAAATCCCAGCTTCTTATCTTTTCTAGGAATCCTTAATCCTTTAATCCTTTCTTGCTTAAATGGATATTGAGTTTATGCAACCACATTTGTGAAATGTATTCCTGGATCAAGTTACCTCCTCTATTTTGCTTTTTTGCTATTTATTGTATTTGACTTTCCTTCCATCTCTCTGTAATGTCTTTCATGTTTCCTATTTATTTTTTTGTTTAAATTACTGTACAGTACAATCTATTCCTCCACAGATGATTTCTTGCTCTCTGTCTAATAAAGGGGATTAGGTCTGTATAAATATGTCACATATTACATGTGTACATACCAATCAAAGTATTTGCTTTTGATATAAGCAACATTATGCAACCCACAGAAAAGGAGTAAAAAATAAGTCAAAGAAATTAAAGAAGTGAGAAAAAAAAGCAGGAATAAGAAAACAAAAAGGAAATCTAGCTAAATTTAGTTAATATCAGATTAACTAGATGTGGTATTCATCAGGTTCTGACCAGTTCTGGAGAACTGGTAGCGGAAATTTTGAGTAGTTTAGAGAACCAGCAAATACTACCTATGATTGGAGATTTTACAGTATCCTTCCCCTGCCACGCCCACCAAGCCATGCCCACAGAACTGGTAGTAAAATTTTTGAATCCCACTACTGATTCAAACCAGGGGTGGGATTCAAATTTTGGTGGGTGTGGCTTGGTGGTCATGTGACTGGGTGGGCATGGCCAACTTGATGTTACTCATGTCAAGAGGCGCTTCTCCTTGCCTGGCCTCTCATGACAGTGGGGATGTTGCAATGGTCATAAGTGTGAAAAATGGTCATAAGTCATTTTCTTCAGTGCCACTGTAACTTTGAATGGTCACTAAATGAACTATTGTAAGTCAAGGATTACCTATACAAAAATACAAAAAGCTTCTTTGCTTGCAAAAAGCTGCCCTAAATACCAATCATTAGATTACAAATACCTGCAAGCTGGAGTTACAAATCAGGCAGGGTGCCAGAGCACCTTGAGGAATTAAAATAGTTAAAATGCAATGATAACTATCAGCAGTCAACTCTTGATCATAAAGTTAAACCATTTAGCAGAGAGGTCATTTAAGCTCTCCAGAAAGAGCAGACCCAGGAAAAGCAAACCTTGGATCCATTTGCACCACTTAAAGATGCCAGCTGGTTTCACTGATCTCACAAGATATCCTAAGGAAATCATCCAGATTTAAGGAAAGGTCACATGTGCCCCAGAAAGGCAGTAAGAAAATCAGTGCCAATCTTTGCATCCTGCCTCTTGGAAGTACACCCCAAAAGGAAAGTGCTGATACCACTAAAGCAGTGAAGGAAGACCCCCTTCCCAGATAGAAAAAGAAACCAGGAGGCAGGAAAAAAATAAAACACAATACAAATAATTAAATCACAACAGTAGCTGTTGCTTGTTAAACCAATTTCGAGAACAAATAGACACAGGAACTAGCCAGATTTCTCAAACCAGTTTCTTTTCAGGAACAGAGATTAATCTTTTTCCTTCCAAACAAAGCTGAATAGGGAAAATTATCCCATCAATAAACACAGGATTAAACATCATCAAGCAGAGAATTAAACTTCATCAAAAACCAGTTTTAGACCAAAACTCAGAAATGGTATATAAACTCACATTTGAATGTCAATCTTTCTAGCTAGCCAAGAAGCATTTCCAGGGGAGTATTTCCTCCCAACAGCAGTATAAAAAAATATCAAGGAAAAAAAAACCCTTCTTCTGAGACAGTAAGTCTAGGCATACTGCCAAGAATGTAATAAGGGTGGAAAAAAACAAAAGGAGATTTCTTCTAACTATGGGGTTCTCCAAACTGCTTAGAAAGTTAACAACGGGTTCTATAGAACCAGTCAGAACTGATAGAATCCCACTCTGATTCAAATTATCTTTATTTCTGCCAGGTCTATTCACCATTTTATGCATTATCATTTCCTCTCTCTCTCTCTGTCTCTCTCTCTGTCTCTGTCTCTGTCTCTGTCTCTGTCTCTCTGAGGATTGCATTCATTCCACCTCTTCTCAACCCATTCACTTTTCTTTCTATATTTCTTCTGCAGTTAGATCCTCCTTATATGCTCAAATTATTTTCTTTGAAACTGGTCATTCACTTTTATATTCAGTCAATATTCATTCAACACTAATTCATACTTTACCATATTTCTACATCTTTTACACACACCTCTTAAGTAACTCTTTCCTACCACACTCAATTTTAAGTTTCAACTTAAATATGTAATTGCCATGTCTATATAAAAAAGTGCGGACATTATATTATCCATTTTTCCCACTGGCATTTGTACTATCCATCTTTCAGAAATAACCTACTAACGTACATACATTAATTTGTTTGCTTCTAGTTTCTCACTATTTTGTATAATGTGACTTCCGTTTCCTTGTCCACCACAACTTCCTATGATGCATTCATTTTCAAATTTACATTTCTTATTGTGTTATGAAATCTATGTAACATTTATTGCAAATCAGTTGGGGTTTTAGCAGCATATTTGGAAGTGGAGCACGTTCCTATCTCCAACTAATCAACACATTTAACATCACCATGAGCATTCCAGTTAAATTTATTTGTAAGTACACAGAAGAACCAAAGGCATATCACATTATTCTCCTCCCCACTTAGTGTTGAATTATTTTATTTTCACATATGCTTTAGTTTTATTAAAGAGTATTTTACTGCATTTGTCATTCAAACTCCAACCCCATATACACAAAAAACATTTCATAATGGAGGCTTATATTTACTTTACTAAACAATTTCATTAAGTCAACAAACTTGTAATAATTTCTTACATTCAGATTTCTTCGGAGAACTGCTGAAAAGCAAAAACCTGTCTGCTCAAACCCAGCTCACATTGCACTTCCCAAAGTTTTGCTTATTTTTATTACTTTCCTTCACAATTTTGCTAAACATCTTTCCAGAAACTTCAAGAAACTTACCTGCCTCTAGATGTTGTATAATACACATTTTTTTTCTTTGTGTAGTACATCTAGTTTGGAGTTCTTCCGATTTTCATGTACAAATGTACACACTCACACTCACAAATGGTGAGAGAAGACAGAGAGAGAGAGACATGGAGTAAAACAGACACTCCAAATGTCTATGGAGATTTTCAATCATTGAGGTCATCATTGTCCTAATGGTGCTGTTCAAAAGGCAACTGGCTTTTCTTTTCTTTTTTTCCCCTTGAAAACATTTTGCTTCTCATCCAAGAAGCTTCTTCAGTTCAGCTTCATTTTTTTTTCTTCAAGGAGGTAAAAAAAATACCCAAGAAAGTCCAGTTGCTCTTTGGGACAGCCAATCCAAGTGTCTTTCTTCAGTTATACCATTTATAATTGCACTGTTTTTTCTTTCTTTCTTTCTTTTTTCTGATGTGCTTAGGTGGGTTGGTCATAAAATTTATAACAACCATTTCAACTCTACTTTTCAACATACTATTATCATCCTAATTCAGAACTAAGGTTCTCTTTTTAGCGCATGCTCACTTCAGTCCCATCATAAATCTTTTTATCACTTTTTTTTCCATGCAGTCTGCCAGAAGGTCTCTCTTTAATTCTCTTCAACTACTTTGAAAACATGTTTTTGGATTATTTTTTAATTCATCTAAACAGTTTTGGGTTTTTTGACTCTTTTAATTTTAATCTCCTTTATCTCTTTGATTTCAAATCAAAGAATCCAATCTTTTTATATCTTTACATATAAAAAATACTGGATATTTGTCCCATTTTTATTTTTGCTATTAACCTTTCTCTTACATTCATTTTTTTCTCATGGATCACCTGATTACATCACATATCTTTTTTCATACTCCTGTTTAGCATAACTCTAGATGTATTATTCTAAGAATTTTCCACATCCTTTTTTCTTATGGACAGTTTCAACTCATTCTGTTCAGATATTTATATTTTTTTCCAGATAAGACATGTGGATCAACTCCTGCTTTAAATCTATTTTCATTCCTGGAATCCTTCACTAAATGTCACACTTTTTTTCATTATAAACAATTAAAACAGTTACCTTTGATTTTCTTTTTTCTTTTTCACAAATAAAATTCTGTTTAAACCACAAATCAGAAATAAACTGTTGGAGAGACACCTTTTTCAAAAATTCATCAATTTTTGGATAGCCTAATCACCTTTTTTGATTTGTCATGTTTTATTCCCCACATCCATTCATGTCACCTAACAAAATATTTTCTTTGTATATGCTTAGATTATTGCATTTCCTTTTCTGAAATTCATCTCTGTTCAATTTTCATCATTCTTTGGAGCACATAGATAAACTTCACTTAATTATTACAGTTAGGGTTGGCAATTTGATCACTAAGTAACACGGCCAGCAAGACATCACATGGTCATAACTTGTGATTTTATGCTAGCATCTCCATTGATTCTTCTTGTCAGAAGCCAGCTATGAAGTACATAAATGGTGATTACATGATAGCAGGATATTGGGATGGTTATAATCACTGACAGTTGGGAAATGTCTGAATCTCAATCACATGACTGAAATAACACTGTAAAAATCATAAATGTTAAATGCAGTCATAAAACTTTTTAGCACTATTGTAGCTTTGTATCTTCTTTATTAATTTCCACCTTCATATAATAACTTAGATGACATCCATTATCTTTTTTGACATACAAGTTAGATATTTCATTCAATACTTATAAGATAGTCATGATCTCTTTATTCCATTTCTACATCCTTCCTATATGGTACCATATTAGACCACATTAGAATCAAATTAATGATCAAGGATAATTGATATTATACTTTATCAATATACTCCAGTTCCAACTCACATGTTGAATTTGTAAAGCTAAGCAAGTCTGATCCCATAAATAGACCATGTCGAAAGTTGACATTGTGTCTTGATACCACTCATCAAAACATCAAGTAGACTGCATTCCTTCTTGGCTGCTTCACTTAAATATAAATGTCTTCTGTATGTGCTTAGAAGGTCAGCAAAATAATGGCTATAAGGCGGTGCAGTTTCAGTGCTAGAGGCAGAGCTATCCTTTACAGGTACTTTCTTGAAGGCTATATCAAAGTGACATATATCTTGAGAGTTTTTCGTAATTCTATAAATTAGATCATGAGGCCAGTCTTGAACTAATGTAGCACTTATTACATGTCATTCCAACTCATAGTTTCTGAGCTACAGGACTCATTTAAATACAAGAGATCCAAATTCATTTGCATTTCATTTTGTAATCAATTACAGCCTTGGAGACAGGAGGGAAGGAAAGATACTTTTTTTTTTCCTGAACAAATGTCTATTTTTCCACCAATGATTTAAATTGCTAAGTGGTCTGAAAGGCAAAGAGCATATCTGTTTTTTTTTTCAGAAAGGTCTTTTTAACTTCCCAATTGCTTAGCAAATTACTAATGACAATTTCCAGAAAATGTATCCCAGAGTCTATAACCTATTGCTACTTGTGTCTTGATCTTATGCCTTTTGCCAGACAGAATTCATCAATATAAAACAAATTCTTAAGAGGGTAATTATAATGGATGAATATTGCAGCTGTTTAGAATTGGTTCAGATTTATTTCATTTCAGAAGAAAACCCTCTCTATACCCTCATATAAGACTCATATTCTGCCAACAATCCAATATACTTTATGACTGTAAATCTAGCAAAGAATGAATTCATATGAATATGCTGATATATGTAAAACTATGTTGCACATAAATTGGACAAAGTAATGCAATGCAGATAATATTTTGTTTTGTGAAACAGAAGAACCATACCACTGCCTAAGGAGAAATGGTCCTTTGATAGAAGATTAACTAAATTTACATTGGATCTTTGTTTAAAATAGCTTATCAAATAAAGAATACTTGTGCAGTTTACAAATGTTGTAAGTTATAAGCTACTGTTTAAAATAATCATTGGGTTCACACATATTATGCCAAACCAAAACCAAACCAATCAAATATGAGCTTAAACCATCTGTGAAGTGAAAGGAACTTACCCTCAAATAAATGGGATTAAAACTGTATTTGTAGGTCCCTTCCTCAATTTCAAATTAACATTATATTATTGGAGAAAACAACCTTTTCTAACCCACTGGGTAAATGGCAAATTCAAGTTTGGAAAATAGTCACATTGGTTGCCCTAAATACCTTTTGACTTTATTACCCCTAGTTTAGTATATAAATCATTATTATACAAATTTATTTAAGGAATGGCTTTCTACTTTGGTGTACATGTTTTGTAATTCTCCTAGAGTGGGGATAAGAGAGTATTTTGTCTCTTCATTATTTTCCTCTTATATATTTCCTTGATCTTCAAAGAAGAATGGAAGAAATTGTAATGTTTTTGGTGTGAAGCCTATCCCTAATACCATCCTTTAAAGCTGCTTCAGGGCTGCTAATTATCAAAGCAAAAACTGATCATAGATCCTAATTGCAGCTTCCCTGTGTTTTCTTATTTTTCTTTTCTATGGCTACCTGGAAGACTTATGCTATGAAAAGCAGAATTATTTTTTTTAAGAAACCTGCCAAATGTATTAAAATAAAAAGTGAATAGCCAGAATTGAGTGCAAAATAATTTTATGCCATATATACCAACTGTCTATTTATTCATTTCTATTTTAACATAATATTTAAATTTGGATGACATTTTAACAAGAGACCTTATCTGCTGTTCTTTCATGTGGCAAATATACAAAAATCATATATAAACTACTTTATTGTATGAGCTAACATGTTTAGTGTTTAACATATGCAGAAGTATAGCAAATTTTAACTTAATCAACATCAATTAACACTTCATTTCTATGAGTGCCAAGTAAATGTGATAATGATTTGACTTATAGCCAAGATTAATCAAGAATTATGCACTATTATGTATTCCTCTATTCTTTGAATAGTGAAAAATCCAGGAACAGTGGTGACACGTTTTATTTAATTTGAATAAAAAAGTGAAAGAATTGTGGCTTTCTAAACACATATATACTCTGACATATAGTACATATAGTGGGAATGGATGGACTCCCCATTGTTCTACAGAATTACTGTTTCAGTCAAGTATTAATTTTAGTAGAATCACAGAGTTGGAAGGGGCCTATAATTTTCTCTTCATAATTTTCCATCTTACCTTTCCTTTATATAGGCAATCATTTTTATGTGGTGCAAATTACATATAACATTACTTTTTTCAGCCTACTTGTAAGTTCCCTCCACGCTGTGTCTATTCATGAATGTCATCAAATAGGAACTAGGAAGCAAGCATTTTCAAAATTGGTGTCCATGCTTTGGAACTCCCTGCCTATGGAAATCTAGCCTACTTATCTGGCTTTGCCATCTAGCCCAAGGGGAAGCATCTGTCATAAATGCTTTAGTTCTATTGCCAGAAACATGACTTTATAACCCTTACGGTGTTGCTTGGGATATTATTGTGACTGATTACACAGCCTGCCAAATGTTTAGCTTGGATTTGGTAATGTTGTCTACCTATTTGAAGGATTGGAACAGATAAGTGTTGCTGCTAAATAATATTAAAGGTATTTAGGGCCTAGAAGTAAAACTGCCTTTAAAAATTGATTGGTCATTTTCTCAATCCTGATGGTGCTCAAATAGTATTCCAGATATTTTGAGATTGTAACCAAGGTGCATATTACTATTGGTGATATCTTTATTTTCTTTTATCACAATTGAAACCCTCCCCTTATGTTGCTGCAGGTGTACATTCCACTACAATTATACAGTTATTCAGATGTCTAGACTGTATTTGGCATTTATGTCCACCTATTTAATCCTTCCAAAGGACCTGGGATAGGCAGATATCATTGTTTCATAATTTTAATGATATTGCTGTTCCAAGTAAACCTATCTGTTGCAATTAACTGATGATAATTCTGTGAATGTATATGGTGTTTAAGTGGTGCTCCGGATGTTTTGTAATTGCACCCAAGTACTAACAGTACTTTGCTTTATTATTATTATCATCATCATACACACTACAGTGTGAAATCATAGCTGCCAGTTTTTAACTGGGGTTGGCATTCATAAGTAGTGAGTTCTTCCCAAGAGCCTAGGATGTCACAATTATCTATGTAGTAGGTTTGTATATCCAAGCAGTGTAGCCTTTTGTAATTGACAGATGGAAATTTTTGCCAGTGTATATATTTTATAAGTGCCTTCCAAGACTTTTTAATATGGCACTGAATGGGCTTCTAATCATATAGGCCATTACCACCAGTTTATGCTATAATCTTTCAACTTCAATTTTCAGACCTTGATACTTTGTAATATTCTCAAATTCTTTCAATTTCAATTCTTTCAATTATTTCCAATTTAATAGAAGATTCTACTATCCCCTGGAGTTGTCACATCAATTATCCACACTTTTTTTTTCTTTATTGCCATAGTTAAATATGGTGCATTATGTGCCAAGACTTCTTCAGTTTATATTTGGAAATCAAACAATGTTTTAACCTGCTCAATTAAATTTCAATTACTTTTTCAACTATTATGTCCTACAAACCGTTCATTTCTGGCACATCATAATTTTGACAGATATTCCAGTGACTCATTTTGATGTGTGTGCTATGCTATTGCTTATAATCAATTTGCAGGATCTTTATAATATTATTTAGAATTATTATTTGGAAACTGTAATTAATATATTAAGGTAAGCAACAGAAAGAAGATACAGTTGACTTTGACAATGGATTTCTAATTATCCCTTTTTGAAGTTTTCAAATTTCCTAGTTCAACATTACAGTTATTCTGTAATCATAGAATAACAGAGTTGGAAGGGATCTTGGAGATCATCCAGTCCAATCCCCTGCTCAAGCCTTCTACATTAGGAAATATAACATTTTGTGACTCAAAATCTACACTTGTGTTTTTAAAGAATGAGTATAAAAGAGCATCAGGTAAGTTAGTATTTTGGAAAGTGTGAGAATTTGTTTTGTTTAAAATGGAAATTATCTCACTATCCCATAGTAGAAATCTGTCATATCCCTTCCAATATATCATGTTTATATCTTATACCTTTAAAAAGGTAAAGAGCTCAGTCATATTAGATAATGAGTGACCTGCCAGATAATTTGAACAGAAATCATTCCTCATAATTTCCCATGACAGATCTGATAGAGTTTGTTAAATAACTTCTGAAATTCTGTCAATTTTTCTTTTTAGTCCAAACAGACACTGAAAGTAATAGGCTTTTTTCAGAAAAAAACATTTCATTGCAATCTGGCTAATAAATTAGCAAATCATTTCTCATGGCGTGTCATCTTTGGAACAAGCATTATCTATTCTAGCATCTGTATTTACATCAAGTGTAAGGAACTAGAGTCTTTTAAAACGCTGTGTTGGCTTCTGCCATTAATCAAGCTTGTACATTCAAGGTATAGATGTGAAAATCATTCATATATAATAATAATTCAACTAATAATTTAACCAATCAAGAACATATATAATATTATCAAAAATGGATCCATTAATTATTTTGCACAAGGTTTGTTCTTTTTGTCCAATATAGAATCCAGACGAACATTGCTGGCAAATGACAACAAGAATATCTTTAATATTGTAGTATACTTGCATGGTGAATGATGGTGCTATTTATGTAAAACAGCAGGCAAAGTAAACATCCAGGTTTATTGCAGGACCTAGTTCTCATGTGAACGTCAATATCTTGTTGTTACATAGTGCTTGTGAGATTCAGACTGTACAGTTGTCGGTACGCAAGTATGGACCAGCCATGCTAAAACACTGCAGTCTCCTTGTTCAATATAAGATGTAACTTATTAATATTTTACTTGACTAGGTTGTTACCTGTAGGTGACAACCAATTGTGTTCTGTTACAATGAAAGCTTTGCAATTGCTTTGGATATATATACCAACATATTTGAAAGAGACAGCTTTATTTTCCCCCAGAAGTTTAGTTAAGCAAAGAAAATTATGTATGGAGAATTTGGAAGGACCATAATTACCATATGTTTTACACTTTTCTTGGAAAATTTAGCAAATTTAAAGTAAGAAAAAATGGATTCTTATTTCAGGATTGGAAAATCAAAGGAGAAAAATATCTTTTTTCCCTTCTTGGATGATGCAGAATAAAATGTTTATTTAGCACTAGAAATAATATATTCAGTGAGCTTGCCAGTTATATCCTCTATCCTGAATTTTACATATTTTGCCCTTTATCTGTCAGTCAAAAACTATCAAATCTCTTCCTGTTATAATAATATAATAATAATCAATAATAATAAAGTATTAATTAATAAATAATAAAATAAATAACAATTATAAGAAGCACAATAATATTATATTATTGTGGTCATTATTACCACAAAGAATTATTTGAAAGAGAGAGTTGATCATCTATTATGCTCTAGCGGAAAATGATCTTCCAACAAATCAGCAACTGTTTAACTTTGGTTGAAAGATGATACCATTATGATCAACTTTCAATACTTAATTACTTTAATTCCTAATGTTTCTAAATAATGTAACTTTTTTAGACAGGCAGGCAAATAACAAACCCAAAAAACACTAAATAGAAAATACTGAAAAGGAATGATATTTAGAAAAATATATAAAACTAAAATTATGAAAATAATTTAAAGATATGTTGAATAGTTACTTCCTTGTAGACACATATTTTAGAATTCCATGAACTTGCTCAGTTAATAGATTTTGGTCCTGCAGAAAGAAAGATTGCTGAAGCTGACATTTGATTATTTCCGGGTCTATTAAAAGAAGCTGCCAGACATTTTATTTTATTTTTTTGATTTGATTTGCCAATTGTTTACAAGATAATAAGTATAAATGTATACATAGTTGTGAATACATGAAATGGGTACATATAAGAAAAATAAAAGAATAAGAGAAACAATAGGACAGGGACGGTAGGCACGTTGGTGCGCTTATGCACGCCCCCTACAGACCTCTTAGGAAAGGGGTGAGGTCAATAGTAGACAGTCTAAGGTTAAAGTTTTTGGGGTTTGGGGAAGAAACTACAGAGTCGGGTAGAGTATTCCAGACATTGACCACTCTATTGCTGAAGTCGTATTTCCTGCAATCAAGTTTGGTGCGGTTTACTTTGAGTTTGTATCTATTGTGTGCTCTTGTGTTGTTATGGTTGAAGCTGAAGTATTCATTGACAGGTAGGACATTGCAATGTATGATTTTGTATACCATGCTTAAGTCAGACCGAAGACGGCGTAATTCAAGGTTTTCTAGTTCTAGAATTTCAAGTCTGGTGGCATAAGGTATTCTACAGCGAGTAGAGGAGTGGAGAACTCTTCTTGTGAAATATTTCTGGACTTTCTCAATTGTGCTAATATCAGATACGTAGTAAGGATTCCAGACTGATGAACTGTATTCGAGTATTGGTCTAGCAAATGTTTTGTATGCTCTGGTTAGTAGTGTGATATTACCAGAGAAAAAGCTACGTAGGATTAGGTTAACAACTCTTAATGCCTTTTGGCTATGTAGTTGCAGTGTGCTCTAGCACTTAGATCATTAGAGGTGAGTATTCCAAGGTCCTTTACAGAGCTTGGGTCATCAACAAGATCTTGACTATTCAGCTTGTATTTTATTTTCTGATTTTTTTGCCAATATGTAAGACAGAGCATTTATTTGTTGAGATTTGAAGTTGCCATTTGTTTGACCATTCGGATACATAGTCAAGATCTTTTTGTAGGGTAGCAGTATTGTCTGTGGTATTGAACAGCTTTACATCATCAGCGAAGAGAACGCAATTGCTCTTAATATGATCACAGAGGTCGTTTATGTAGAGTATGAAGAGAGTTGGTCCTAGAACACTGCCTTGGGGAACACCACTATTGACAGGTACTGGATTTGATAGGGCGTTCCCGATTTTGACCATTTGTTGTCTGTTTGACAGGAATGCTTCTATCCAGTTATTCAGTTGTCCAGAGATACCATAAGATTTAATTTTTAGGAGTAGTTTGTCGTGTACCACTGAATCAAAGGCTTTACAGAAGTCTATGTAGATTGCGTCTATTGCTTTGCCCTGGTCGAGTTGTGTAGTCCATATGTTTTTGCAGTGTAAGAGTTGCAGATTACAGGATAGTTTTTTCCTGAAACCAAATTGTTTATTGGAGAGTAGGTTATTTGTCTCTAAGTGAAGGATGATGGATTGGTTAATAATTGATTCCATGACTTTACAGGTGACGCAGCATAAGGAGATTGGCCTGTAGTTTTCAACTAGGCTTGGCTCTCCCTTTTTGAAGATGGGGATGACTGTGGCTTGTGACCATAGGTTAGGCAAGGAGCTGGTCCTGAAAGATTTTTCAAAGATTATGCTTAGAGGTTTGGCTATGGCAGTGGATAGCTTTCTTAAGAAGTAGGCACATATTCCATCCGGTCCAATAGATAGAGATGGTTTTAGGTTGCGTATTGCTTTTTCAACATTGTCTTCTGTGAAATCGATATGTATTAGATCATTGTTGTTATCTGTGGTACGGCTAGGAAATATTGGGCATGATCCATTGCTGTTTACAAATACTGAGCCGAAGAATGTGTTAAAGATGTTGGCTTTAATGGTGTCGTCGTTGCAGTCTTTACCATCAGGTCCTATCAAGGGAGGGATGGACCTTGAGTCTTTTAGTTTGTTGTTTACAAAATTGTAAAAAGCGCGGTGGAATTGGTGCTTAGAAGGTTTTCCTCTTGTTTAATGTGATAATTGGTGCATTCGGTCTTTATCTGGTGGTATAGATTTTTGTATCGGTTTTTGAAATTGGCAACGTGACCAGATTTGTTTTTCCGCCAGAGTGATCTCTTTTTGGATTGAAGTTTCCTTATTGATATGGGTAATCTGCTTTTTGTTTTGTTTTGGGAGTTGTTGTTGGTACATATAGTTTGATGACTCTTTTGACTTCAAGTAAAAATATGTTATAATGGTCTTCAACGGTATTGCATCCAGTGAATAGAGATTGCCAATCAAGGGATGAGAGATCGTTGTCTATAAGATCATAGTTGCCTTTTTGAAGTTACAATAGGGGATTACATCATTGTGGTGATTGTGTGGATGTATGTTGAGACAAAAGTCGATCATATTGTGGTCACTACTGGAAAAGGGTTCTTTAGATTGTATTCCGTAGATTAGGTTCAAACTGTTGCAGAAGATGAGATCGAGGCAGTTGTTTAGTCTAGTGTTGTTGGTTACTAGTTGTTCCAGTCCCAGATTTGTAATAGCATTGTAGAAGGTTGTGTGTATGATTTCAGTTGTACAATCATTTAGGGTCCAGTTAATATGAGGTAGATTGAAATCACCAAGAAGGATAAAAGGGTATGGGCAGGATGCAGCCCATGTTAGTAATGTATTTAGCTTGTTTACATGTTCGATGTCATAATCAGGTGCTCTGTAACATAGTAAGAATCGAATTGTGATATTTGAGGATAGTTCACAGATGATGGTTTCAGGAAGGGCAAACTCCTGGGTAACTTGGATATTTTTTAGATGTAAGGATTTTTATAGAATATAGCAACTCCACCTCCTCGACGATTTTCACGATCTGATCGGTAAACATGATAGTCTCTTACTGTGGTAATGGAGTCGGGAGAGATGCATTGAGCCATGTTTCACAGACAAATATAATGTCGAAGTTAGCCATATTTAGGAGGAAGAGAAATTCAGGTATTTTATTCACGAGGCTTCTTGCATTGAGTAGTTTGCATTTAAGGCCGGCAGTAGTTGGAATTGAGGTAGTTGGGCGTGCGTGCCTAGTCTTGGGTGATGGTGGATGGGTTGAGGTAGGGTTGTGGTTGAGGGTAAAAGCTGAGTATTGGGTTGAGTGGTTTACTTTTGATACAGTCAGCATGGTAGTCAATGTACAGGTCCTTCTCTCCATTATGTAGACGGTTTTTGAGTTCGATGCGGAGTGCACGGGAGCGGGCACGTTGCTGTATGGTTAGGTCAGGGCGGCAACGGAGGTTCTTATGGATGGTGTTGGTTTTGGCGAGTGAGTTTATAGTATAAATGAATTTACGTTTGCTTGATTCATTTTTGCAAATGACCCTGCACAAGCGTGGGGCCACAGAGCCATCTCTATTTTTGAGCTCTCGGTCAATGCGGGAAATGTCAAGTATTTCATCAGCGGAGATGGTTGATGCTTGATAATTTCTGATGATGTTTCGGACAGTTGTGATGTCATCATTGACATTGATGTCTTCTAGACCAAATAAGATGGCATTTGGGCGTTTCCGTTCACGCTCAACGGCTTCTCTGATGAGAATTGGGATATCAATATTTGTCTGGGTTGTGTTTATTTGTGGATTGGGTTGTGGATTGGATTGTGGTTGATTGGTAGAGATGTGGTTAGTAGCTATTGGATGTTCAGGTTTTTGCGTTGTGTCCTTTTTTTCAAGGTTGGATATTCTTTCTTTTACGGCGTCCAGGGATGCTACTATGATGTTGAGGGATGTTGTAATGGTTTCGATGGTAGGGGATGTTTCAATGGTTTCAATGGTATCAACTCTTTCAGGCAGATCCAGTTTGGGTCTGCATGATTTGCAGATATGTGGAAACTCATTGGATGATTTTAGGTATTGAATCATCTGCTCAGGTAATCCCAAGCAGTCATGATGAGTGTATTTTTTACACAGAGAACATTTGATGGAGTTTTCATTATCCTTTAGATTTTTGTAGCATTTAAGGCATGTGCAGGAGTCTTGTGGTTCATTGGTGGGGATCATCTTCTCTTTAGGTTGTGGTTTGACGTAGGATTTTCTTTTTGGCATGGTAGGATTGTTAAAATAGTACGTTGATTGAATTAATTAGAGGAACAATTTTGGGTAATCTATATAGCCAATATTATATCAAACAATCAATTGCAGTAATCTCTCAAGTCAGATAATATTCCTGAGCAACAATCAGCCTGAATAGTTAATTACTCTAATCATTAATCAATTAATGATTAATAATTAATGATTAATAATTAATTAATAATTAATGATTAATAATTAATGATTAATAATTAACATTATCGATACAACTTTTTCCCCATTAAATCTACTATTGTTTTTTCAGAATCAGCAATACAAATGGACAACCATATAAGATACGTTTGCATCCTTTGACAATTATAAAGCTTGTTTGAGAAGGTCATCTGTGGGTCTCAGTTTAATTTTATTCGTGGTTACTGTCAGATTTGGATAAAGAAGAGATCATGGAAAAGGTACCAAGGTACCCACTTTTCCATGACCCCAAGAATTTCTGCTACCCAAAAGACATTTGTTCTCATCTTATAGAAATAAGGCTACAAGCTGTTTTGAGCCAAAAGAGATCTCATTGCAAAGTGCAAATTTTAAGTTCAATTAAAAATTACATCTTAGGTGGATGAAAGAAGTAAATAAAACTACAGAGTTTGCCTTAACATACTTTTACATTTGCCCCCCAAATACATACATTTCAGAAGAAATCCTGCTCTCAGTGCCATTAATAACATTATATTAGTACTTTTTGTTCATAGCTCACACAACTTCGTCAAATAAACAGTGATTTCTTATATCACAGAACCACTGATCTTAGAATCCATATTACCTCATCCAGTACGGCCAGGACTCATAAAAATTCTAATTAAATATCAAATATAATTATTATATAAATAGGTGTTACAATTTTATTCTTGCCCTGTTGTTGACATTTATTCCAAATGCATTTTGAATGTGTTGCACTAAAAATGGGGCATAGAATGACATAGCAAATATTTTTTTACAACATATTAACATTTAGTTTAATTTTGGATTTTTAATCACAATGAAATTATAGCTCCTGTTCTCTTTTTTGCTTATCAAGCTAAGTATCTCTTTACTAGTCACATTTAATATTTTCATTCAGCTTTTGACATGAAACTGACTGTAATGCATTCGATCTATCAGTAAGCAAAAATTCAAGAATTGAAATGAATAGGAACCAGTAAGAAAGAAAGAAAGAACCAGTAAGTAGAAGTTCCTTTGTTGAATTATTGTAGTATTTCAGAAAATGAGATAATTGATTCAAGGCTATAGGAAATATACTGATATATGTTGCTTCTGTTAGCCACAAATCCATTTATTTATTTATTTAAAAAAACCTCCAATGGTAATTTCAATCTTACATCATAACCAAGTGATATTTTGAGTACATGAAACATTTCTCTACTATTTTGCATTTAAAAGAAATATTTATTTTTACCAAATTAGTTTAACTATTTGCAGCAAAAATATAGAACATATGGGATCTGCTTCCAACTTTTTAGTAGTCCTATCACTGTGTACTATTTATGACATCTGTTTAGATTAGGCTTCACTTCTTTTCCCATTCACCCCCATCATAATAAAATATTGACAGAAACAATTTCTGCAGGGAAAATGGAAAGTTAATAGATAAGATGAAGCTCAACACATTTTTCATTAAATTTTTATGTACTCCCACAACTTCTGTTGTATTTATTTTGAAGATAATTCTTCAAGTATGGAAATGAACTTCTCCAATCATTTCTCTCCTCCTTCAAAAGATTTCATCTGCCCTAGCACTGAATCACAAGTTGATGTCAGATGTTCAGAAGCTTCCCAAATGTTAACAATTGTTTTATAGACTTGGCTTTCTTTGCTAACAATATTTAACAATGAGACAGGTACAAAGTTTAAATCTTATGTCAAAGTCAAATTTATTTGGTCATATATTCTTTAACTGATCCTAAGAAGTAGCAGCCAAGAAAACAAACAAATGAACCATTGAATAACTCAACCCAGAGTTTTCACTCAAGGCACAAATTACCCAGCTTGTTATACTTTGGACACATAGTTCTTCTGGAGAAAACTTCAGGCTGGGAGAGATTTAAAAAAGGAGAAGATAATGACCACCAGCGAGGTGGATGTACTCCATTATAGTGACAATAGGAGAACTATTGGAAGATCTGAAGAACAGA
The DNA here is from genome assembly GCF_049901735.1 of Notechis scutatus. Classification (NCBI taxonomy): domain Eukaryota; kingdom Metazoa; phylum Chordata; class Lepidosauria; order Squamata; family Elapidae; genus Notechis; species Notechis scutatus. Next base: position 34,755,239 of record NC_142012.1, on the reverse strand, counting down.
TCGTCATGAAGAAAATCTATGTGGTTGTTAAGTGTCAATATCAACTTAATGGAACATAATCAGTCTGTAAGAAATCAAAGAGATTTACAATAAACAAATGTACAAAACATGACATTAAAATCAGAACAATTACAATTTAACATCTTTAAGCTTGCCAAAAAATAAGCATATTTTCCATTTTTCTAAATAATGGGAGAACATCGTGGAACATGATCAGAAATGTCCAAATGCCACCTTTTTTTGGTCTTGAAGACACCAACGAATCAGACAACATCACCAAAGTTCACAAAATCATAAGCAACTCCAATACAGCAAACATCTCTCCTGATGATATCATTGAAATAACCAGAGATGGCCCTGAGTTCAAATACAATAATGGCTCTGTGGCCCCAAGATTTTGTCCAGCAAATGTATATTCATTCATACAATAAACGCCATTGCAAAAACCAATCCCACCCATAAAAATCTTTGCTCAAGACCAGATCTATCCATACTGCGAAGAATCTGCTCCTGTGAATTCCACACAGAACTCAAAAAATGTCTAGACAATGGAGAAAAGGACCTGTACATTGACTATCATGCTGATTTCATCAAAGAAAGTCACACAACCCGCAACTCCTCATCCAACCCTACCTCATCCAATCCACCATCATTCAAAACTAGGCACACATGCCCCTAACTACCTTAATTCCAACTACAACTGGCCTTAAATGTAAGCTACTCAATGCAAGAAGCCTTGTAAATAAATTTCCTGAATTTCTCCTCTTACTAAATATGGCTAAATTCGACATCATATTTGTCTGTGAAACATGGCTCAATGCATCTCTCCCTGACTCCATTACCACAGGAAGAGACTATTATGTTTACCGATCAGATCGTGAAATCCATAGAGGAGATGGTGTTGCTATCTTCTATAAAAAGTCCCTACATCTAAAAAACATCCAAGTTACCCAGGAGTTTGCTCTTCCTGAAACCATTGTCTATGAACTGTCCTAAAATATTATATTTTGATTCTTACTATGTTACAGAGGCCCTGATTATGACATCAAACATGTAAACAAGTTAAATTCACTACTAACATGGACAGCATGCACTTTTATCTTTCTTGATGACCTCAATCTACCTCATATTAACTGAACCCTAAATGAATGTAAAACTGAACCCATACATGCAATCTTCTACAATGCTGTAACAAACCTGGGAGAGGAACAACTAGTAACCAACAATACTAGATTTAACAACTGCCTCAATCTCATCTTCTGCAATAGTTTGAATTCAATTTACGGAATACAAATTAAACAACCCTTTTCCAACAGTGACCACATCATGATTGACTTTTGCCACAACATACGTCCTCACAAAAATCATCATAACGATAGGATCCTTAATTATAATTTCAAAAAAGGCAACTATGATCTTATAGACAACGATCTCTCATCTCTTGATTGGCAACTTCTATTCACTGGATGCAATCCTATTGAAGACCATTACAACATATTTTTACTTGAAGTGAAAAGAGTCCTCAAACTATATGTACCAACAACAATTCCCAAACCCAGAAAAAAACAAATTACACATAACAACAAGGAAGCTTCAATCTAAAAAGAAATCACTTTGGCAGAAAAACAAATCTGGTCACGTTGCCAACTTCAAAAGCCAATACAAAAATCTATCCCACCAAATAAAACTGAATGCACCAATTATCACATTAAACAAGAGGAAAACCTTCTATGCACCAATTCCACCCATGCTTTCTACAATTCTGTAAACAACAAACTAAAAGACTCAAGGTGCATCCCACCCCTGAAAGGACCTAATGGTAAAGACTGCAACGACAACACCATTAAAGCCAACCTCTTTAACATATTCTTTGGCTCAGTATTTGTTAACAGCAATGGATCATGCCCAGTATTTCCTAGTCGAACCACAGACAACTACAATGATCTAATACATATTGATTTTACAGAAGACAATATTGAAAAAGTACTACGCAATCTAAAACCATCTCTATCTATTGGACCGAATGGAATATGTGCCTACTTCTTTAAAAAGCTATCCACTGCCATAGTTGAACCTCTAAGCATAATCTTTGAAAAATCTTTCAGGACCAGCTCCTTGCCAAACCTATGGTCACTAGCCATGGTCATCCCCATCTTCAAAACGGGAGACCCCAGCGTAGTTGAAAATTACAGACCAATCTCTTTATGCTGTGTCACCTGTAAAGTCATGGAATCAATTATTAACCAATCCATTATCCTCCACTTAGAGACAAACAACCTACTTCTAATGAACAATTTGGTTTCTGAAAAAAACTATCTTGTAATCTGCAACACTTACACTGCAAAAACATATGGACTACACAACTCAATCAGGGCAAAGCAATAGACTTCTGTAAAGCCTTTGATTCAGTGGTACACAATAAACTAGTCCTAAAACTAAAATCTTATGTTATCTCAAGACACTTGCATAATTGAATAGAAGCATTCCTGTCAAACCGACAACAAATGGTCAAAATTGGAAGCGTCCTATCAAATTCTGTACCTGTCAACAGTGGTGTCCCCCAAGGCAGTGTTCTAGGACCAACTCTCTTCATACTCTACATAAATGGTCTGTGATCATATTAAGAGCAACTACATTCTCTTTGTTGATGATGTAAAGCTATTAAATACCACAGACAATACCGCTACCCTTCAAAAAGACTTTGACTATATACCAGGATGGTCAAACAAATGGCAACTTCAAATCTCAACAAATAAATGCTCTGTTTTACATATTGGCAAAAAAAATCAGAAAATAAAATGCAAGCTAAATAGTCAAGACCTTGTTGAGGATCCAAACTCTGTCAAGGATCTTGGAGTACTCATCTCTAATGGTCTAAGTGCTGGAGCCCACTGAAACTACATAGCCAAAAAGGCATTAAGAGTTGTTAATCTAATCCTACGTAGCTACTTGTCTGGTAATACCACACTACTAACTAGAGCATACAAAGCATTTGCTAGACCTATACTTGAATATAGCTCATCAGCATGGGACCCACATTATGTATCTGATATTAACACATTTGAGAAAGTCCAGAAATATTTCACAAGAAGAGTTCTCCACTCCTCTACTCGTTGCAGAATACTTTATGCCACCAGACTTGAAATTCTAGACCTAGAAACCCTAGAACTATGCCACCTTTGGTCCGATCTAAGTATAGTATATAAAATTATACATTGCAATGTCCCACCTGTCAATGACTACTTCAGCTTCAACCATAACAATACAAGAACACACAATAGATACAAACTCAAGGTAAACCACACCAAACTTGATTGCAGGAAATAGCAATAGAGTGGTCAATGTCTGGAATACTCTACCTGACTCTGTGGTTTCTTTCCCTAACCCCAAAAACTTTAACCTTAGACTATTGACCTCACCCCTTTCCTAAGAGGTCTGTAGGGGGCGTGCATAAGCACCCAATGTGCCTACTGTCCCTGTCCTATTGTTTCTTTTTATTTATCTTATATGTATGCATTTCATGTATTCATAACTATGTTTATACTTATACTTGTTATCTTATAATTGCTTGATAAATAAATAAATAAATAAATAAATAAATAAATAAATAAATAAATAAATAAAGGTTTGAGAGTGCTTATTTATCCACAACTTTCAATAAATTAGGAGAAGGTTTGTCTTGGGCAAGAATGGTTATACAACTGCAGCTAGTATGTTAATTGTGACACTTCCTGAGCCAATAGTCCTTGATCTCTCATCCTGCTATGAAACTACTTGCTTTGTTAGATAGAGTCCATTTTGAAGATGCACCCACTGTCAGAAATTTAATATCTTGTACAGAAGAGAGAGGAATATATCATAGCTTAGGTACCTACAAGTTGAAAGAATAACATTTGATCTCAAAAATTAGAGAAGAGCATTAAGAAAAAATATCAGAATTTGAAATATTTATACAGAATTAAGTCACCTCTAATTTTATGATTGGCAAAATCATCTTTTTTTTCTTTTTATTTTTTTTTATATTTTTTTATTTTAAGGCAAACATACACAGACAATACATAAAACGTCATGGCCTTCTAAATAATAGTCAATAATCTATTGTTCCTTAGTGTTACCCATTCCTTTACCCAAATCAAACTTGACACCTGGTAATATAGCGCCCAATTGGACAAGGCAAACCCTCCTTTTATTCTTGCACCTTGTAACAGCTTTAATTTTATTCTTGCTTTTTTACCCTGCCAAATATATTTCAACACAATTCTATTTAAATCTTCAAAAAAACTCTGGCAAAATCATCTTAATTGACCTGTGTTGTACATATCTTAATTTATTTGATTTCAGTAAGATTCAAAATATATGAACTATTTGTATGTAAAATAATAAATATGTGGCAGTAGAAATAGTCATGGCATGGTTTGGGCAAAATTCAGAGTCCAAGGGGAAAGTTTGAAGATTAACTCACTTCTCTATTCTGACCAGGTCAGATCACCAAGTACTTTTTTTATGTAGCATCTAACTATTCCTTTAAAGCATTATATAATTGAAGTCTAAATTACTCCAAAGGAAATTAAGTAAATCTCAGAAGCAGAGCTTGACTGAGTCAATGGCAGCACTGTTAGAAATGCAGAATTTTAATAACTTAGTTATGCTATTAAGTTTACTACAAAAATATGAGGAAAAAAATAACAGTTTTTAAAATATTATTTATCTTCCATCAACTCATCTTGCTATTGCAAAATAAATGAATTCTGTACCTTTTTATCTGTTATTGTTATCTTAATTGTCAAGAAAGTCATCAAAGAATTAACAGTGCTGGTAAACATTCATAATTATTGTTCCTAGCTCACTAACTTTAACATCTTCAATTTTGCCCTTGGTCAGAAGAGTTCCTTGGTCTAGCTAGTTCCTTTCTACCTGTGAATATGAAATATGAAAATATATAACTCTGAGATTAATGTAAAATGGTCATTGTCTCATTGCCCTAAGTAAAACCAAGGTGACATAAAAGGAAAAGACAGGACTCAAACAGAATAGGTATAATAAGCTACTTTTTGAGTTTAGCCTGATTTCTTTTCATTCTAATACTGGACTTAAATTTATATTTATATTTATGGTCTCAGATTATATCTTAACCTGTTTACATGTCAAGGATAGGTATCAACATTTGGCAAAGCCATCAAGGACACTAATTCTTTTTTTAAAAAATCTCAGTCACATGCTGGGATTGGGTTGGGTTCAATAGTCATTTAATTCCCAAGGCTCTTCAATTTAGAGATTTTGGGACCATTATGTGTAATTGAGGGAACTTCATTATGTAATTTAATTTAGGGAACTTCAAGTGTGAGCTCTCAACATCCTTATTGTACCATTTTATGTATCTCATAGACTAAATGTTTGAATACTTCTCTGAGAAATAGCCACAGGTAAATCCTTCTCAAAATTTGTCCTGGAAAAGTTGGATTGAAATCCTTTTCTTTTAAAATTCAGACTGAGTTCCTGTAATACAGTTTGTATAGCCATGGTTTACCTATCATAATGGATAGTCTCACTAAATCAACACCAAACAAACCTCATGAGTGTTCACATCTCATGTATGAATTCAGTCTTTTATGCTCATATAATCCAATTAGTTAAGAAAGAAAAACCAAGATGCATCACATAAAAATTATATGTCAAAGATAAAGGATGCAATAAATTCTCTGTATTGTTTATCTATTGAACATAGCATAAGTTCTTCATCAGCTATCTTGATCAAAAAGTGTCTCCTGTGCTATTATGAATGAGTTATTACCGTATTATATTGACTTTGCTTTTAAAAGACACACTGTACAGTCTGCACAGTTTATTTTATGCTAACCCAATATTGCACTTTTCAGTTCCTTTGGTAACTTAAAAGCATTCATGAATCAATGGGACAAAGCAAGAACAACTTATGAAGGACTAATGCCATAATTTGCTTCTCTCTAGTAAGAGTATAGATGCAATATATAGCACCAGAGATATACATTCCCAGATTGTCCCTTAATTCTCGGCTGTACTTCTCTTGCTGATACAAAGCTGCAGACACTATGTCTGCTCCTTCGTAAGAGGTATAAATTCTCAATTCCACAGTGAATCATTAGGTCATAGAGTATATATTCACAGGGTAGGATGAGCAACTTGACTGGCTCTCTGGAGCACTCAAGACAATTTTTTTTAAAAAAAAAATCCTATTTTTATATATATAAAAAAATCAATTATCTTTATTTTCTATCTGATAGAATCTGAGGCAGCCATTACTGGAGCTTTATCAACTGCCAAGACACATTGAATACATCATTTAAAATTCTAATGGTTGCCAAATAGTTTGGCAAAGTCCCAGAATCTCTAAGCCACTGAACTATTTTATAGGAGTCACGGTAGGGAGAAACGGTCAAAGTAAATCTATTAAAGACATTCAGTAGATTGCTTTCTATCTCTGTCCTTCCCCCTCACAGCTTTTAATCACAGCTCACTTATTTATTGATGTAATTACTTGCTACAGATTACGGTAAATTAATTTTTGGCTCCAAATCCATCCTTATACCCAAGTAGCCTTTATGTTCCTAGGAAGGTAAGATCTGTCTTTTTTTCAGACTATAATTTTGTGTGCACCATTCAAAGTCAATCCAGTTTAACTCTATAGGAGTTAATTGTAGGATTACAGTTGGTGTAGATGTAACTTTACTCTTCATTAATGATGAATTTCAACTATTGTAACATCATATCACTTAGGCAAAAAAAGAACAAAAATGTTCTCTGATGGGCTTTAAATATCCAATGATAGCTCTCTCCATATTCTGGTGGAGTTGAAAGCATCCATATTTAGATGATTTATTAGAATCATAGTAGACAAAGCTTCGGTATCTACAAGGAACTTTCTCCTGCAAATAGCCACTCATTTATAGTACCTTTAGCAATCCATCCATTGTCTGTGTTTCATAATGAAGAACTTCTTAGCATGGAAATACGATGATTATTGCTTAGAATTCTGTACAGGATTAAAAATCATGTACAGGTAGTCCTCAAGATGAATCATTACTGTTCAAAATCACAATGATACAAAAAAAGTGACATATAACAATTTTTCACACTTATGACCATTGCAGCATCCCCAAGATCACATGATCAAAATTTGGACTTTTGGCAACTGGCATGTGAGATGGGTCAGTGGCTAAAAGACTGAGCTTGTTGATAAGAAAGGCTGGCAGTTTGGTGGTTCAAATCCCTAGCACCGCGTAAAGGAGTGAATTCCCATTACTTGTCCCAGCTTCTGCCAATCTAGCAGTTCAAAAGCATGTAAAAAAGCAAATAGAAAAATGGGGACCTCTTTGGTGGGAAGGTAACAGTGTTCCATGCACCTTTGGTGTTTAGTCATTCTGTCTTCGAACAGCATGGTTCTTTGGCTTTGTAATGGAGATGAGCACCATCCCCTAGAGCCAGAAATGACTAGCATGTATGTGCGAGGGGAACCTTTATCTTTATGTGTTTAAGATGGTTGCAATGTCTTGGGGTCACGTGATCACCTTTTGCAATTTTATGATAAGCAAAGTCAATGGAGAAGCCATGTTATTAACTTAACAACTTTAACAACTGCCATGAGAAAGAAAGGTTGTAAAATGAGCACAAAACACATTTAACAACTGCCTTGCTTAGCAATGGAAATTTTAGGCTTCAGATCTACCTGTCAGTGAAGATTACCTGAAGTACTGACACAGAGGCTTGGGTATTCTTAGAAAAAAAAGAGTTAATGCACACTTTTTTAATTCAATATGTTTCATATATAAAATAGGGTTACTACAGTTGGACTTCAAACATTTGGAAATCTGCTCTGTGGCAGCAAATAGATTAGGTGTTTTGTGTAATTCTTTGCTGCCATCCAAGGAACAGCCAAAGTTTTGCTGCCCAACTATGATAGGTATAAAGAGTCACTTAAGAGTTTAAAAGAGTTTCACATCCTGGACATTCTTGTCAGTTAAGAAATAGTCTCCTCATCACTACACATAGAAGATCTCAGAAAAAGTATCCATGTTATAACAAGGTGTGGATTCTAAAGCAAAATGAATGCAGTTGTAGAGATTTCTATAAACTTATCATTTTGTCAAAAAACCTGATGAAAAAGAACATGGGGACTGTACTTCAAAGAATTTCATGCTAGCTGTTGATAAAATAATCTACAGATATATACAGATACCCAAACAGATATATTAATTAAATAAATAAAAAACAAAGATAAAACCAAATCTAGATATACCAGGAAGAATTCTACCAGGGGAGCATTTATCTTAAGAAAGTTGAGATAACCTCTGCCAATAGCTTGGAAAGTATAATCTTTACTGTTAAATAAATTGAGTTGTATGCCCATATGGTGGCTGCTATAGTAGATTTTCAGTAAAAATTTCTAAAGAAAAATTCCAAGGTCAATAAAATTCCAATATACCACAAGGAACTAAAGGGATTGCTTAGAGTAGATCAGATTCTGATACAAGTAATAAAACCAATTGTCCCATTATATTTATGGCATACAGTTCCCATTTCTCTCTCCTTCCCAGCATTGAACATGGATATGGCTTATAACATGGCAGCTAAGTACTTTTTTTTTTTTGCTTTCAGTTTTCTCTTCCATTCAATTAAAGTTTCACCTCAGATAGAAACTTTGCTTTGAATTCTGCAACTCTGTGCCTTTCTAATCTAAGCTTTCTAAGTCTGTTGTTTTGAATCATGTTTTCTTGCATAAACATTTTAACTGTGTCTTTCTGAAATGTTTAATTATCTGATTGTCAATTGAATGAATGCCAATTGTATAAGCTTGCTCCTATTTCCTAGTCCTGTATTCCCATGGCTTAATAAATTGTAAAATGAAATTAAAGTATCACTTCAGGATTACTTAATTGTTTTCTACTCTCTCTTCTCCCTTGCATAAATGAATGCCTGGCATTTGTTACAAAAACCCTTAACACAGGGTGATCTCATGTGGAAATAATTCTTAAGAATGGAGGTAAGGAATGGTGCTTACCTTCTGCAAGAAGTCAGATGTTTCCATAACACAGTAATGAGCATGAGGTTCATCTGCTTTGGCATGTATTTTTCCTTTCAGTGCTTGATTCTTCTGTATCTGATTGCCAGATTCATCTGCTTGGTTCCTGCAGTCAGTATAATGGTCTTTACAATACTTTTATTTAGAACCTATACTGAATAGAAAACTAGTGCAAAACTAATATAGTACAATCATAATTCCCAACACCAATCAGGATTCTTCCTGCAATTGAAGATTTTTGGAGCATCTCTAGTGGTAACTGAACTTTAAAAAAACTCTGTAAGAAAGAACTAGAACTTACTATGCAGTGATATCATTACTGAATAATAACTACAAACTATTCACAATTATTCTAGCTGATAGATTGAAATATTTTTTGCAAGAATTTGGTCATGAGGATCAATATAGATATTTATCTAAAAGACAATTAAAGGATGTCAGAATTACATTGAACATTTTGAAGTACTTGAGAAACTTGACTTGATCTTAGATGCAAAAAAAGCCTCTGACAATTTGAAATGGGATTTTTTTTGTTTAAAGTTCTGGAAGATATAAATTGTGGAGACAACTTTATAAAATGGATAAGATCAATCTACCCTTCACAGAAAGCACAATTAGTTGCCAAGCATCTAAATTTTGATCACACAACCATGGAGATGCTGCCAGGGTTGTAAGTGTGAAAAAGGGCCATAAGTCAATTTTTTTCAGTGCCATTGTAACTTTGAATGGTCACAAAACAGTTATAAATTGAGGACAACCTCTATTTCATGCTTCCATTTTAGTCTGCAAAATCATAGCAGTCCATAATTCAAAGTTTATGTCATTTTGGAATTAATGTTTAAGACAAATATTTCTGTTCTTAGTATTGCTGGTAATTATTAAATATGTCACTTAAACAGATACTATCAATTGAGGCTACTTGTGCCATAACATTCAGAAGTCTCTTTTCTTTAATTGTTTGTCAGATTGCATATTATGTACTGATAGTGTATCAACATAACATTCTTGGAAATAATCTGTGAGTCTCCATCTGTCTATTTGAATTATGGATATTATGCTGGTTATGCTGATTAGGTGAAATCAACCTATGTTGAAATCAAATATTCCTTCTTCTCCTGTTATACTTTACAATAACTCACAATATATTCTTAGTCAAAATCATTCAATTTATATACTGCCATATAATCAAAACTCAAAGGGTAATTACAGGTGAAACTCAAAAAATTAGAATATTGTGCAAAAGTTCATTCATGTCAGTAATGCAACTTAAAAGGTGAAACTAATATATGAGATAGACTCACTACATGTAAGGCAAGATAGTTCAAGCCATGATTTGTCATAATTGAGATGATTATGGCTTATAGCTCATGAAAACCCCAAATCCACAATCTCAGAAAATTAGATTATTACATGCAATCAATAAAGCAAGGATGGTACATAGAACAATATCGGACCTCTGAAAAGTATAAGCATGCATATGTACTCAGTACTTGGTTTGGGCCCCTTTTGCAGCAATTACTGCCTCAATGCAGTGTGGCATGGAAGCTATCAGCCTGTGGCACTGCTGAGGTGTTATGGAAGACCAGGATGCTTCAATAGCAGCCTTCAGCTCCTCTGCATTGTTTGGTCTCATGTCTCTCATCTTTCTCTTGGCAATGCCCCATAGATTCTCTATGGGGTTCAAGTCAGGCGAGTTTGCTGGCCAATCAAGCACAGTAATCCCACGGTCATTGATCCAGGTTTTGGTGCTTTTGTCAGTGTGGGCAGATGCCAAGTCCTGCTGAAAAATGAAGTCAGCATCCCCATAAAGCTCATCTGAGAAAGGAAGCATGAAGTGCTCCAAAATCTCCTGGTAGATGGCTGCATTGACCCTGGACTTAATGAAGCACAGTGGACCAACACCAGCAGATGACATGGCTCCCCAAATCAACACAGACTGTGGAAACTTCACACTGGACATCAAGCGTCTTGCAGTGTGTGCCTCTCCATTCTTCCTCCAGACTCTGGGTCCTTGGTTTCCAAATGAAATGAAAAAGTTGCTTTAATCGGAAAAGAGGACTTTGGACCACTGAGCAACAGACTAGTTCTGTTTTTCTTTAGCCCAGGTAAGACGCTTCTGACATTGTTTGTTGTTTAGGAGCGGCTTGACAAGAGGAATACGACATTTGAAGCCCATGTCCAGGATCTGTCTCTGTGTGGTGGTTCTTGATGCACTGACTCCAGCCTCAGTCCGCTCCTTGTGAAAGTCCCCAACACTTTTGAATGGCCTTTTCCTGACAATCCTCTCCAGGCTGCGGTCATCCCTGCTGCTTGTACACCTTTTTCTTCCACACTTTTCCCTTCCACATAACTTTCTATTAATGTGCTTTGATACAGCACTTTGGGAACATCCAACTTCTTTTGCAATTACCTTTTGAGGCTTTCCCTCCTTATGGAAGGTGTCAATGATGGTTTTCTGAACAGCTGTCAGGTCAGCAGTCTTTCCCATGATTGTGATTCCTACTGAACCAGACTGAGAGACCATTTAAAGGCTCAGGAACCCTTTGCAGGTGTTATGGCTTAATTAGCCGATTAGAGTGGGACACTTTGAGCCTAGAATATTGAACCTTTTCACAATATTCTAATTTTCTGAGATTGTGGATTTGGGGTTGTGCTTTTCTTCCTGGATGCACAAAAACCATTTGACAATGTAAACTGGGAGTTTATGACTCAACAGATCAAATTAATGGATTTTGGAGAAAGATTTGAGGATATGATAGAAACAACCTACTCCAATCAAAAGTATTAATAAATGGGAAAATGATGGAATCATTTCAAATAACAAAGGGAGTTAGACAGGGATGTCCGCTGTCACCTCTGCTTTTCATCCTGACATTAGAAACTTTATTAAGAAGAATCAGATTAAATAAGGAAATAAAAGGAACCCAAATTTAAAAAAAAAAGGAATATAAATTGTAGGCCTTTGCTGATGATATGACATTCATTATTGAAGATCAATTGGAATCTAGTCTGATACTGTTGCAGGAAATAGAAAAATTTGGCAAGGTAGCAGGCCTTAAAATTAATAAAGATAAAACTAAAATGCTAGTTAAAAACCTGACCATGAAAGATAAAAGGGAATTGGAAGAAGTAATGGGCCTCCAAATTGTAAAACAAGTTAAATATCTAGGTATTTGGTTAAGGATGAGAAATTCAGCTTTAAAAAAGGATAACTATATAAAACTAATACAACAAATAGGGAATGATTTTGATAAATGGAGTAAATTACAGCTTTCACTTCTAGGAAAAATAGCTACAATTAAAATGAATATCTTACCCAAATTATTATATTTGTAGTTATACTTGTATACTGAATAATATATAACACATCTTTTCTTATGACTATGGGATAGAGAGCACAGTACATAGCCTATAGTTATGCAGATTTATTTCTAATTTTTCTCTTTTTAGATATATATATGTACTTAATGTTAATATGGCATTTTTCTCTTCTGAACCAATGACCTATATACATGAATCACTTTTTACCAATAATATTAAGGCACTGTGAATTAGTATTACTAATACTATGAATAACTGTCAAATTTTAATTGTATGTATTGTATTTATTGTACTGTCAAAAAATGATGCTGAAAGATATTTACACATCTTCTATTGTAGAAATCTTTATATATTTTTAAAATATTTTGAATTTTTGTAAACTTTTAAATATTTTGAAGTTCAATAAAGTGTTTTTAAAATTAAAAAAAGAAACTATATTCCAAATGAAACACAGAATGAAAACATGTGGCTTCAAATATTTCTGGATTTTTATTTGATATTCCCGATTATAAACTGTTATGTTAAGGTTGATCAGAATTTGACAGCCACAATATTCCCACAACAAAATGAAGAAAATGAATTTGACTGTGTTTTATTTATTCTTATGTTTCGATGCAATGGGTTAGAACCAGCCTACAAAGTGTCCTTAAAAAGGTTTCTTTTTTAAAATTAACGTTAATAATATTATTTAGAATTGTGCAGTTTTGTATCCAATTTGAATTATATTATAGATTTTAAAATTCAGCAAAGACCTGGACGATATTGCCATTTGAGATATGCTCAATTTATTCACATGCTTAGAGCAGCTGAAAAACTTATGTTTCCTTTGGCATTTTCATAAATATGTTTATGGCTGCTCTAATTATATAGCAAGTAGCAACACTGTTTTCCTGGACTTATGGCTTTAATTCTTCTTTCATATTAACAGTTATTTTCCTTATTATTTATGTTGCTTAATAGATATTATCTTAAAAGGTTCCGTTTTAACTTAAGGGTGATTTAAAAATATTGTGTATGATATAAAATTATATTTATGGTGCTATGTTTTTCTTCCTACATTTCATTTCATGTTTTCTGTGATGTAATCAAAGTGAAGAGTGGTGCTATCAATGTTTATTAGTTTCATTCTTGGATCAGAGAATATGTTATTATTGGCCTGGAGAAGATACTTGCCATCTGGAGCTAGTAGCAGTCTGGCATGGTATAACAGAGATGGGAAAGACCAATCAGCTTGACATCAATACTGGGAAAATTCTAGAAAAATAACCAAGCTGCAGGTTTGTGAGCACCTAGAAATGAACAAAGCATGGATTTGTTATAAACAGATAATGCCTGACAAATCTTATTGTCTTCTTTGATAAAGTGGTTAAATTAATAGGTCAATGAAATGTTTACTTGGAGTTCAGTAAGGCATTTGACAAAGTAGACACAATCCATTTTTTGTAAGATAGAACAATGTGGAATAGGCAGTACCTTCACTAGATGGACTCGCAGTTGGCTGACCAATTGCATTCAGCATGTAGTCCTTAATGGAACTACATTTACATGGTGGGAAGCATGCAGTAAGTAATCACAATGTTCTGTCTTGGGACAATGTTCTTCAACATCTTCAAAAATGATTTAGATGAGGGTAGAAGGTAAACTTATCAAATTTGCAGATGACATCCACCTGGAGGAAACTGCCAATACTTTAGAAGAAAATGACTCAGACTTTGAAAGACTTGAGTTTTGGGCTCTATCCAACAAGAGTCAGATCAGTAGTGAGAAAAGGAAGGTCCTGCACTTAAGCAGAAAAAACAAAAAACAAAATACACAGGTACAAAATAGGCAGTACCTGGCTCAATAGTAGTAACTGTGACAGAGATATCAGTTAAGTATGAGCCAGCATTATGCTGCAGTTTCCCAAAAAGTAAAAGCAATGCTAGGCTGCATTAACAAAGGAATGGCATCAAGAGAACAAGAAATGATAGTACCAATCTACTGCACTGGGAGGCCATACATGGAATACTGCATCCAATTCTGGTCACCACAATACAAAGATAGATGATGAAGCCATTGAAACAATGCAGAGAGCAGCAACAAAGATGATAAAGGGCCTAGAGGCTAAAGCTTATGATAAACTGTTAAGAGAACAAGGCAGGTCAAGCCTAATGAAGAGAAAGATTAAGGGTGACATGGTATCTATCTCATAGTACTCAGTCACAGGATGGAGGAGTTTGTGTTATCTCCAAAGCACCTGCAGGCCGGACAAGAAGCAATGAATGTAAAATTCTCTTAAAGAGAATCCTGGAACTAAGGAGATATTTCCTGACTGTAAGAAAAAAATAATCAATGAACTAGCTTGCCTCCTGGAGGTGTGGGTGCTCCATTGCTGGAAGCCTTCAAGAAAAGATTGGACAGGATGCAATAATGTCTCCTGCTTGGACTATAAGACGTCCAAGTCCCTTCCAGTCCTATGATTCTGTTATAAAGTAATTTATAAAGGATTCTAGAACAGTATGGCATTAATAACTACCAACAGACAATAATAATTAAGCATATTACCATTCAGCTGGAATTCACACCATCATCATGTGGCATACAAAGCAGAGTTAACAGGCTTCATTTTCTCCAGCCAATTGTGTGCTGGAACATTACAGTAAAATATTCTATGAAAGCCTTTCAGTTAGATTTTTATGGGAAGTTTATTAATCATTTATATTTACTATTGAAGCCTAGGCATTTTGTTTTAATTTTCAGCCTTTCTTCTTCTTCAGTATTGCATGAATCAGTTAAACAGCATGTACATATTACAAACTCATGGAGTGATACAGCAAGGATAGTCAATTGAAATCAAGTTGTCTAGCTGGCCAAAATGTTTTAAATTACTTCAATCACTTCTTTAATTCTTCTTAATGACCCATCATAAAAACTATTTCAGAGCAACCAAATTATTCAGCAGCCAACTTCATTAAACATATACAGCAATAACAAAGTTCTCAGTGAAAAAAACACGATAACGAAGTTTTCAGTGAAGATACTCAAAGGGATACTAAGCTTAACACATAAATTGCTAATCTTTCAAGCAGAAGAAAAACATCTGTCTGTATTGAAGTTACTCATTGTTAGACAGTAGGTTGTATTTTCAGGTTCAATTAAGTGGATAAAGTAGAAGATAATGCTGTCAATTATAAAAAGAATTCAGCCTGTTAAATAGCAAATTCATGGGATATTTATTTATTTTCACCTGATATTATTTTAAGTTCCTCAAAAATAGTATTTTATTGTATCATATGAACAAAGCCAATAAACCATTCTCATATCTTTTAGTCTGGTATATGCAGGATTGAAAAAATGTATGTCTTTGACAATTTGTACAGCAAGAGGTTCAATCTTGGTCGTAGATCAAGGATACAAAACAGCTGAGTACATATAATACTGATTCTATATTTAAGGATTTAGCTACTGCCCATATAGACAGTAAATCTTGAAAAATGTCATGGCTTAGACTGTACATATGCATTTTCTTGTAATTTATTTAATTTCTTCTCTGGATCTTTAACCAATATCTCTTTCTGCCTTAACCTTCTAGCTTATTTTAAAATGCATCCACTAAAAGCTGTCAAAGGACTAAAAACTAAACTAAAATATAAGAAAAGTATTCTTGTCAGCTATTTTTCTTTTAAATGTCACCAAACCATATATCTCTATAAGGTATGGTCATTTGGCTTCCTATTTGATATCAATTGGCAGGAGCCTTTTTGCCTTTTACTGGAAATTCTACAGGAGAATGGCAAATTGAGCTTTAGCACTATCAGTATTCACCAATGTAAAAACAATCTTATATTTGAAAAACAAGCCTGACACAGAATTTAATTCAATATGAAACCTTTCATTGACTATAATTCTGCATATAGAATAACAGTGATGTAATTTCCAATTTTCATTCAACCTTATATTGCTAGTAATTTCCCTTCTATTTTTTTCTTGATTGTGTTTTTAAAATAATAAAAGTGAATATTTATAAAATAGAACAAACAATATTTACAAACAACAAAGATGAAAAAGAGCAGAGGATGACTCTTCAAAATATGACAGCAATAGTTATATTACAAAGTGAGTGTGGTTTAATGACTAAAGTACTAGACTAGAAAACAGGAGACCCTAAATTCTAGTCCCAGCTTTGGCACAAATCCAGCTGTAATCACCTTGTAGCAATTGTTCCTTCTTAGCCTTAGGAAGTAAGCAATGGCAAACCTTACCTGAACTCTTGCCAAGAAAAGTGCAGAGAAAAAAGTTACATTACAGCACAGTAATAAACAAGATGTTAAGGAGTAATTGTAAAAAATAGGATAGTGATATATAGTTGAAAGACATTACTACCAGACAATTCCTAGGCACTAAATTGGATGCCACAATGAAGAAGGTCCTCTGAGAAAGCCTTGGGATTAAATAAAACACACTACTTTAGGCATGAGGTCTCAATATTTGAAGCATTCTGAGTCCTTTAGTTTTTAGTATAACAAGGAAAAAATAGTGATTTGAATTTTTCCTGAAAATAGAGAAATTATTTTTTTAAGACAGATAAAATATTTCATCATTTGGTTAATCAGTACTCCTACTGTTGAGGTTCCAAAGCAGTCTTCAAAAGAAGCACCTTGTTAGAATTATTTATGTTAGAAAGGCACAAATAACTCTTCATATATTCGTTCTGTATAAGTAAATTTACAGAAAATGTGAGAGTTGGCAACCACCATGTTATGCTACTCAAACCCTGGGCAAAATTATTATGTATTAGGCTAGTCTAAGAAGTCTTGATCTATCTTCAGAAAAAAAATTAATCCAGCATAC